>NC_091365.1:14848730-14871230 GCF_038502225.1 Cherax quadricarinatus | reverse complement strand
GGGTATGGGGTGACTACCGCCCACAGGATGGGTATGGGGTGACTACCGCCCACAGGATGGGTATGGGGTGACTACCGCCCACAGGATGGGTATGGGGTGACTACCGCCCACAGGATGGGTATGGGGTGCATAATAAACATATTAAACTAACTGATCCAGCTACAAGGACACCCTGAGTAGTCTTATATATTTAAGAAACCTTTATCAAATGTATCTTACCGGAAAACAAAAATATAATAATAATAATAATAATTATTATTATTATTATTATTATTATTATTAGTATTACTGATGAATAATGTAATAAAGTAACTATAAGCCTACAAACTTTGTGGATTATTATTTTCACAGACAAGCGGTAAACCCATAGGAGTCGTACAGCGCCTGGGGAATCAGGTTTCATCTAAGGAGAAGGTATCTCCAATCCATTGGATCTAGAGCCCATGAGGTGAAAATCACGATAGAAAACAGCTGTTGTAAGAGAAAACGGTCTCAGCACCGCTACTCATCAGGGTAACTTAACCATTTACGATTTTAGTTACTGTATCCAGGGGTATGAACGAGGTCCTAAACTCATAGGGAATCTATAGCGCCTGGGTAATGGGAGGCATTCAGTCGAGGATAAGTCCAGTTCCTTGGATCAAAAGCCCTTCACAGGCATCCAGGTATCTCCCTTGATGACAAAACAAGAAAACCTACATTTATATTAAGTATACAGGAGTGTATATACACAGGTGTTTTTACTTCTCGGTATATATACACAAAGACTTTAATCCATTTTTAATGGATTAAAGCCCTGACTGGTGGTGAATAGCTTATATGTAGCCTTAATGACCCTTGTGTAGTCGATAGACTTTAGTAAGTTTATTCAGGTATACACAAATACAGTTACATAGATTATCATACATAGCAGCATATGTGCAGAGAACCTAGGATAACACAAAAAAGTCAGACAAAGTGACTTATTTCCATTAGGGTCCTTTTAATACCTTCTTATTATAATATAAAGGATATAATATCATTATTATACTATAAAGGAGATAATACCTTATTATACTATAAAGGAGATAATATCTTATTATTAGACTATAAAGGAGATATACTAGGAATAAGATAAAATAAGTTATTTATAGTTACATGTGTGTTAGCTAAACCCCATTAACCGACCAGCAATAATAAGGTAATACAAAGCCATAGTCGTACGTCTCTCAGTGTATATACGCGGAGAGTTACTTTAATCCCCATAATAGGGATTAAAATATTCTTAACTAGCTGTACACAGGCGACATCCAGCTTGGATGGCCCTCGTGTATTCAACAGGTTTTTAAACCCAAATAACCAACCAGCTAACAATAACAACACACAGTTGTTAATTTAGCATAACTGCATAATGTGAGGATACAGCTAAAAATAATAATTATCCATACCTTTGATAAACGTTTGATGGATCGCGAGAGTTTTCCTACTCCAGCAACCCGACCCTGGACCAGACCCTGGATCAGACCCTGGACCAGACCCTGGACCAGACCCTGGACCAGACCCTGGACCAGGCCCTGGACCAGACCCTGAACCAGATCCAATATACATTGAGTATTATAGTAATAAGTAATACCTTTATGTGGTGCGTAATTGTGAAAATATTCACTGTGCATTATAGTACTAATTAATTCATGTATGTGGTGCGTAATTTTTGCATGCCATATGTAAAACATTAATTAAATTAATATACTGAAAGTGTAAATACACTGAGGTCTGTTAATCACTGTACATACACTACGTAATACGTAATTTACGTTCCTCTTTCTTAGATCGATTCTGATTTCCTCCCATTCTTCAGGCGTTATGTAAGGCGGGTGTTACGCATCCCCATTAAAATAATAATAATAATAATATAATAATAATAATAATAATAATAATAATAATAATAATAACACTGTTCAACAAAGGTTGCAGTTTGTTTAAACACATGTTTCTAACTAATTTTGGAACACCGAGTTCAAATCTGAATTTAGATTTACTCTAAGTACAATTTTTGTGAAATAGAGCCTCATCCAAGTTACTTTTCAGCTATAGTGTTGTTTGCTGAGTGTTGAGTCATTTTAAGATGATTTGTGGTTTTGTTTGCTTTTTTTAGATATGAGATTTTTTCATTAATAGACTGCATGTTTTCTCTTTTCCAAAGTAAGTGGTATTTTCAACTGCCAAGTTTTAAGCCAACAATGTCTCGTGGTTACTTAAACGACAGTTATATTTGTTATTATATATGTGTGGCAGTTTTACTATAACACAGCAGAGGCGAAACATCACGCCTCATGTAAAAACCTATTTTCAGTACCTTGGCGTTAAGGTCAGAGATCAGGGCGAGCTGAGGGCACCTCACTGCTGCTGTTGTGTGACTTACTCTTACTTCATACTTAAGTTATTTGCTGGAAATTAGTCTTGCATGACGTTTGCAGTCCCGATGATATGGAGGGAACCAAAGGAGCACACCACTGATTGTTATTTCTGTATCACAAGTGTCGGGATTTTCATAAAAAATCCAAAATAACATATCCAGGTCTTCTTTCTGCAACCAGACCAGTGGAACATTCAAAGGATCTCCCTGTTCCAGTACCACCATCCTGTAAAGGTATATTACCCTTGGATGATGAAGCAGCCACTAACTAAGACTCTGAGTTTGAACCAGTGGAATCAACCGGGAATCATATCTATCGACCCAGTGACGTTAAGAATCTTGTGTGATGCTAATTTGTCAGAGGATCAGTTAGTTATTCGGTTCAAGATTGCACCAGTGGAATTTACTGCACCCATACACAAGAGTCAGGTTATTCAGAAATCAACAGTAAAACACAGAAACATAGAGACTTTTGGATGCTTGGGGCAAACATGATCCTACAGTGTCGTATTTGTTGGTTCCAGCAAACTAAGTGTGAAGGAAGTCTTCATAAAGGTTACACCTTACCAAGTCTGCCATTAATTCTTGCCAGAGACTTGAAAGAAACAAATGTAACAATGCAAAAACTTGTCACTCTGAATATGAGAAGTTTGGATGGAAGCTCTGTGATGACCTGAAGAATTAGCTTTGTTACTGGGACTGTATGGTGGTTTTACCAAGTATTGCTGTTGTGCCTGTGGAACAGTCGAAATAAAAAGCACGACATTCAAGTGAGGCTTCGTCGTAAACTTTGTCAAAGCTTTGGATAAAGAAGGTGCAGGTTTTGTCTGAAGGAAAGATTTCCCAAACTTAGCGAGGCCAAACTGAAGGAAGGTATCTTCATTTTGGCGGAGTCTCGAAGATGCTGAGCTGAGAGCGTTCAAGAACACTTGTGGCGTTTAAGAACACTTGTGCAGGTTTCCTGGGTACTCATCACAGTGGTGATTACAGAAATGTTGTAAAAAGGTTTTTGGATGCCCCTCAAGATTCATTTCCTCATTCCCACAGTGACTTTTGCCCTCCAAACCTCTGTAACGTTAGTGATGAACAAAGGTGAACGATTTCACCAAGACAACAATAATGGAAAAGAGATAACAGGAAGATCTGACTGTGTTTGATTGTTGACTACTGGTGAATACTGGTGCGGGTGAACAATATTGAACACAAGCGAGAAACCTGAAAACAACGATGTAAATATTTTTGTATGACTGGAAATTTCTATTAGTTTTGCTATGCACACAAGTATGTATAATAAATTTACGTTGAAAATTAGTTTTGTCAGTGTATGAACCACACTTTAACATCTGTGCATAATATAATACCTACGTTTGTTAGGTAACATGTATCTTACGATTCCTCATACTTGAACCAGAATACTGATCATAAGATTAAAAAAAAACTTACATGATAAAGACTAAACAAGTTTAGATTAGTGATCAGTGCATCAAAGTTAACTTAAAATAAACAATTAAGTTTCTGAATCGGATAACAAGTAAAATTTTGGAGGTTAATGTAATTATTAAAATCAACAAAATAGTAATAATAATTCCTACTTAAGTGATTCCATTATTCTGGTGTATAAGTAAATTACATTTAATGCCAATTTACAGTCCACGCTAAATTAAACCTAACAGTATATTATGTTATACTATATACATCGATAGGTGTGTACTCTCAGTGTGTATAGAGTTTATATTGATCTGTTTTAGGAGTGTTATTGGTGTTAGTAACTATGCGATTATTGTTATTGTTAACCCAGATGAGTACATTTATGCGATTATCCATTTGCATGTATAGCAACAGAGCTGGTGTCGTGTCTTCAGTGTTGGTAGCTACTGTGGCAGAGCCGTGATCGTGTCTTGAGATTCCCAGTGAATGAATGTTCTCTTGTAATTCCCAGTGGTTGTAGCATTTACAAGATCCTTATTGTTTGTTACATTGATTGCAGCATTTACAATGTCCTCTGGTAATCCTTAGTGCTTTTGTCATTTACTATCTTTTTATAATTCTCAGTGGTGGTAGTATTTGCAGCCTCTTGTAATTTACAGTGGTCGTGGCACTTACTATCTCTTGTGGAGAAATTATCAGTATCTTTTACGTCGCATTATTTTTAGTTGGAAAGTGTCTTCTTTGTTAACGGTGTTAATAAGTTTGCTTTACCTATACTTTCATATTCTTTTGTGATCTTAGTGGTTATCTATTTTCCTGGTATCAGCCAGCGACGGTATCTTCAGTGTTTGCAACCCTTCATGTCAGCTTGTATTGTGTAGCTCAGGGAACCCTTTTGTAACTCCTCTTTGGATTCTGTTCTGTATTTTTCCACAATTTTTGTTTGGGTGCACACAGCATATCTCTGCATAGATGAATTTTTTATTAAAATATGTTTTGCAGCTTTTGTCAGATTTTTTCCATTATGTAAATGGAGGCCATTTTATAGTTTGCGTGTTTTTCACAATTTCCGTGGACAATGTTTATTATTGGCTCTTATTTCTCCTCTGACTTTCGGTCCTTGGCCACAAAATATTTATTACCTCCGTTAAATTACATTATTGATATTTCATTGGAGGTGCTCATTTACATCCACGTCTTCTTGTAAGAGTTCGCTTGCTTATTTTTGAATAGAATCTATGAATTATTAGCAAGAATATTCGTACAATTTATATTCCTTGTGTGTGTGTATGTGATATTTGTGATGTGTGTGATGTATGATGTGTTATGTGTCGTCTTAAATGTAGCATTTTTCTTATCCTAAACATGTATTGGACTGGAAAAAAAGTATTTTCGAAGGGAAAGACAACGGGCAGCTGTGCCTTTGAAACTACACAACAGTCCTGTTGAAATCAAACAGATATACCATTGAGACCCAGACGAGACAGTGTAAAACACAAACGTACCTGTAATATACCTGTGATCGTTTCAAGAGTTTTTATTACCCCAGCAGTCCTGCCTTTTGCCAGGCTTCCTAGATAAGTGTTCTTCTGGGCCAGTGATTCTCAACCAGGGGTAAATTTACCCCTTGAGGATAAAAAATTACATAGCAAGGGGTAAATATTTGATGTACCAGGTACATACTTATGTGAATCAGGCTTCTCAAGTTTAGTAGCAATGAAGACAAAGGCCAGGAACCGATTGATAGTCGATGACGATATGAGAGTAACATTGTCATCAACAGCTCCTGGCATAAACAAACTGATGGACACGATGACTCAGCAGTGTTCCCGCTGATAATGTTTCTGGTGTTTGCTTTTATTTTCTGTCATACAAAAGAATGTTTGATTTTTTTTTATTTTTGGTGATACGAATGTATATTGCTATTTTTGTGCAAAACCTGAATAATTTTTTTTCTGACCCTGTTTTTCTGTCCATTTATGATGACGATAAATTTTTTGTATGGAAGTAAGCGAGTAAATGGAGAAATATATCAAGCCGAGGGTGCTAATGATGGAGGAAAAGTTGAGAATCCCTTGTGTAGGCTGAAGTGGCCGCCTACCTGGAGTTTACCTGGAGAAAGTTTCGGGGGTCAACGCCCCCGCGGCTAGGTCTGAGACCAGGCCTCATGGTGGATCGGGGTCTGATCAACCAGGCTGTTACTGCTGGCCGCACACAAACTGACGTACGAACCACAGCCCGGTTGTTCAGGCATTGACTCTAGGTACCTGTCCAGTGCCTTCTTGAAGACAGCCTAGCCTATATATTCATCACAGCCTGGTTGATATGACACCTAACGGAGAAAGTGATTCAGTTTTCTCTTCAAAACTGGTACATCTGTGTCAGCAATAATTTTGATATCAAATCGTAAGAGGTTTAATAGTCTTAGACCAGGGATTTTGACCCAGTGTTCTGTTATTGTACCCGTAGCGCCCCTGCTTTTCACTGGGGTTATTTTATGCCACCTCTCGTATCTCTCCTTCCGCAAAAGTTATGATAGTGTGTAAATTTGAGACCTGGGCCTCCATAATCTTGTATATATAATATTATCAGGCATCCCTTCTTCGTCAACAGTGACCACACCAACAAAGACCACGCCAACAGTGACCACACAAAGACCATGCCAACAGTGACAACAACACCACGCCAACAGTGATCACGCCAACAAAGTCCACACTAACAAAGACCACGCCAACAGACCACACCAAGAAAGACAACGCGAACAAAGACCACACCAACAAAGACCACGCCATCAAAGACCATACCAACCAACAAAGACCAAGCCAAGAGACCACACCAAAGACCACACCAACAAAGCCCACACCAACAAAGACCACACCAAAGACCATACTAAAAATACAAGAGAAAAAATATAAGGGTAAACGAGAATTTGAAGGGAAAATTGCTGACATCAAAGATAATCCCACAGACTTTGTCAAATATGTCAGAGGTAAGAAAAAGGTGAATACAGCGATATAACCTTTAACTAGAGAAAATTATATGACCTTTAACTAGAGAAAATTATATGACCTTTAACTAGAGAAAATTATATGACCTTTAACTAGAGAAAATTATATGACTTTTAAATAGAAAAAAAATATATGACCTATAACTAGAGATAATGATATAATCTTTAACTAGAGACGGTAAGACCTTTAACTGGAGACAACGATAAGATCATTAACTAGAGAGGCTGCCATAATGACTCTCAGCAACACTAGTAAACTTTGAGAGCTTGGTAAACCTTCAACTCAGTCTACAACACTAGAAAACCCTCAGAGCTCAACACACCATCAGCAAGACATCACAATAGGTTTTTAAGTTTTGATAATAGCACACTATGCAGTATAGAAATTAGCAGATTTGACAAGTCATAATACCAAAAGAAAATGACAGTTCTCAGTTTTAGACGATAATAACCACAACAGAAATCAATGTAAATGAAAAAAAAATACTACGCTACAAATTTACCATAATTCTTCAGTCATGTCAACGATAAAGTTGGGACATAGAAATTCCCACTAATGTAACATGCCTATCTTTTCACAGGACCATAAAAAATGCAATGCAACCATAGATTTTGGCCATGAAAAATTGCATGGGACAGAAGAAACACTTAAGGAACAGCATCAACAACTGACTCACAGTTGAAAACTGATAATGGTGCTGAAGGAGTGTCTGAGTGGCTGGAGGCAACAAGCAGAGATCTTCAGGGACTGCTCCTCCACTCAGTCCTTGCCACTAATTATTTAAAAGATCTCGACATTAAATACGCATAATTGGCTAATATGAAATTGGAAACACTACCGGAACCCCAATCCCTTCACCACCCACTGTATCAGGGACCACCACCACCCACTGTATCAGGGACCACCACCACCCACTGTATCAGGGACCACCACCACCCACTGTACCAAGGACCACCACCACCCACTGTACCAGAGACCACCACCACCCACTGTACCAGGGACCACCACCACCCACTGTACCAGGGACCACCACCACCCACTGTATCAGGGATCACCACCACCCACTGTACCAGGGACCACCACCACCATCCACTGTATCAGGGACCACCACCACCCACTGTACCAGGGACCACCACCACCATCCACTTTATCAGGGACCACCACCACCCACTGTACCAGGGACCACCACCACCCCCTGTATCAGGGACCACCACCACCCACTGTATCAGGGACCACCCACTGTACCAGGGACCACCACCACCCACTGTACCAGGGACCACCACCACTATCCACTGTACCAGGGACCACCATCACCACTCACTGTACCAGGGACCACTACCACCCACTGTACCGGGGACCACCACCACCCACAACCGAGGACCACCACCATCCGATGTATCAAGGACCACCACCACCCACTGTACCGAGGACCACCACCACCCACTACCAGGGACCACCACCACCCACTGTACCGGGGACCCCCACCACCCACTGAACCAGGGACCATCACCCACTACCGAGGACCACCACCACCCAGTGCATTAGGGGCCACCACCCACTGTACCAGGGACCACTATCACCCACTGTACCAGGGACCACCACCAACCACTGTACCAGGGACCACCACCAACCACTGTACCGGGGACCACCACCATCCACTGTACCGGGGACCACCACCACCCACTACCAGGGACCACCACCACCCACTGTACCAGGGACCATCATCACCCACTGCCGAGGACCACCACCACCCGATGTATCAGGGACCACCACCACCCACTGTACCAGGGACCACTATCGCCCACTGTTCCGGGGATCACACCACCCACTGTACTGGGGACCACCACCACCCACTGTACCAGGGACCACCATCACCCACTGTACCGAAGACCACCCAGTGTATCAGGGACCACCACCACCACCCACTGTACCAGGGACAACCACCACCCACTGTACCAGGGACCACCACCTCCCACTGTACCAGGGACCACCACCTCCCACTGAACCAGGGACCACCACCTCCCACTGTACCAGGGACCACCACCTCCCACTGAACCAGGGACCACCACCTCCCACTGTACCAGGGACCACCACCCACTGTACCAGGGACCACCACCACCCACTGTACCAGGGACTACCGCCACCCACTGTACCAGGGACTACCGCCACCCACTGTACCAGGGACCACCACCCACTGTACCAGGGACCACCATCACCCACTGTACCGGGTACCACCATTACCCACTGTACCAGGGGTACCACCACCCACCGTACCAGGAGCCACCACCACCCACTGTACCAGGGACCACCACCCACTGTACCAGGGACCACCACCACCCACTGTACCAGGGACTACCGCCACCCACTGTACCAGGGACCACCACCCACTGTACCAGGGACCACCATCACCCACTGTACCGGGTACCACCATTACCTACTGTACCAGGGGTACCACCACCCACCGTACCAGGAGCCACCACCACCCACTGTACCAGGGACCACCACCACCCACTGTACCAGGGACTACCGCCACCCACTGTACCAGGGACCACCACCCACTGTACCAGGGACCACCACCACCCACTGTACCAGGGACTACCGCCACCCACTGTACCAGGGACCACCACCCACTGTACCAGGGACCACCACCACCCACTGTACCAGGGACTACCGCCACCCACTGTACCAGGGACCACCACCCACTGTACCAGGGACCACCATCACCCACTGTACCGGGTACCACCATTACCCACTGTACCAGGGGTACCACCACCCACCGTACCAGGAGCCACCACTACCCACTGTACCAGGGACCACCACCCACTGTACCAGGGACCACCACCCACCGTACCAGGAGCCACCACTACCCACTGTACCAGGGACCACCACCCACTGTACCAGGGACCACCACCCACCGTACCAGGAGCCACCACTACCCACTGTACCAGGGACCACCACCCACTGTACCAGGGACCACCACCCACTGTACCAGGGACCACCATCACCCACTGTACCGGGTACCACCATTACCCACTGTACCAGGGGTACCACCACCCACCGTACCAGGAGCCACCACCACCCACTGTACCAGGGACCACCACCACCCACTGTACCAGGGACTACCGCCACCCACTGTACCAGGGACCACCACCCACTGTACCAGGGACCACCACCACCCACTGTACCAGGGACTACCGCCACCCACTGTACCAGGGACCACCACCCACTGTACCAGGGACCACCACCACCCACTGTACCAGGGACTACCGCCACCCACTGTACCAGGGACCACCACCCACTGTACCAGGGACCACCATCACCCACTGTACCGGGTACCACCATTACCCACTGTACCAGGGGTACCACCACCCACCGTACCAGGAGCCACCACTACCCACTGTACCAGGGACCACCACCCACTGTACCAGGGACCACCACCCACCGTACCAGGAGCCACCACTACCCACTGTACCAGGGACCACCACCCACTGTACCAGGGACCACCACCCACTGTACCAGGGACCACCATCACCCACTGTACCGGGTACCACCATTACCCACTGTACCAGGGGTACCACCACCCACCGTACCAGGAGCCACCACTACCCACTGTACCAGGGACCACCACCCACTGTACCAGGGACCACCACCCACCGTACCAGGAGCCACCACTACCCACTGTACCAGGGACCACCACCCACTGTACCAGGGACCACCACCCACTGTACCAGGGACCAACATCACCCACTGTACCGGGTACCACCATTACCCACTGTACCAGGGGTACCACCACCCACCGTACCAGGAGCCACCACTACCCACTGTACCAGGGACCACCACCCACTGTACCAGGGACCACCACCCACCGTACCAGGAGCCACCACTACCCACTGTACCAGGGACCACCACCCACTGTACCAGGGACCACCACCCACTGTACCAGGGACCACCATCACCCACTGTACCGGGTACCACCATTACCCACTGTACCAGGGGTACCACCACCCACCGTACCAGGAGCCACCACTACCCACTGTACCAGGGACCAACACCACCCACTGTACCAGGGACCACCACCCACCGTACCAGGAGCCACCACTACCCACTGTACCAGGGACCAACACCACCCACTGTACCAGGGACCACCACCCACTGTACCAGGGACCACCACCCACTGTACCAGGGACCACCACCCACTGTACCAGGGACCACCACTACCCACTGTACCAGGGACCACCACCCACTGTACCAGGGACCACCACTACCCACTGTACCAGGGACCACCACCTCCCACTGTACCAGGGACCACCACCCACTGTACCAGGGACCACCACCCACTGTACCAGGGACCACCACCTCCCACTGTACCAGGGACCACCACCCACTGTACCAGGGACCACCACCCACTGTACCAGGGACCACCATCACCCACTGTACCGGGTACCACCATTACCCACTGTACCAGGGGTACCACCACCCACCGTACCAGGAGCCACCACTACCCACTGTACCAGGGACCAACACTACCCACTGTACCAGGGGTACCACCACCCACCGTACCAGGAGCCACCACTACCCACTGTACCAGGGACCAACACTACCCACTGTACCAGGGGTACCACCACCCACCGTACCAGGAGCCACCACTACCCACTGTACCAGGGACCAACACTACCCACTGTACCAGGGGTACCACCACCCACCGTACCAGGAGCCACCACTACCCACTGTACCAGGGACCACCACCCACCGTACCAGGAGCCACCACTACCCACTGTACCAGGGACCACCACCCACTGTACCAGGGACCACCACCCACTGTACCAGGGACCACCACCCACTGTACCAGGGACCACCACCCACTGTACCAGGGACCACCACCCACTGTACCGGGTACCACTACCACCCACCGAACATGTGGGTGGTGGTGGTGGTCAGGTTTGAACAATGTTGTATATATTATTATGAATAACTCTGGTTAGGATTTCTGTTTGAAATCCTAACCAGAGTTGGGTGCACATGCGCAGCTGACGCTATTCACTTGTGAATCTCCGGTGAAATACTCTGTACTTTCTTTACCCCTAATGCCTTTATCATTGTTCACAATGTGCAGCCTCTGTGGTCATAGTCTGTACCTCGTAACCAGTCTTCTTTCTCCATCTGCGATTTTCATAATTTTTGCCTTTGCTGGGGACAAATCCAGTAATCACTTGTCTAATCATCTCTGATTATCACTGCTGCCACCTCTGTAATTTTGTCATAATGATCTTGTAGGTATATTAAGTATGATCTTCCCGCTCTAAACCAATGCTGACTTGGTGTGAATAGAACATATTTTTTCCTCCATGAACTTTGTAACTCGCCTCTCAAAGATTTTTGTGTGTGATGTTAACGCCACTGGTCTTTAGTTTTCTGCCTGGACTACCGCTACACTTTTACTAAAGAAATATTTCTGCGCTTTTTAGAGGTTTTGTTATTTCACCTAGATCTAACCTCTTCCTCCAGACCGTGTTGAGTGCTCGTGATAGCTGTAGTTTGCAGTTTATAGAGTTTTATGAATCTGGTCTCGTTACTGCATCTATGGAGCTAGACATCCCTTCCATTTTTAGATTGACAAATCCAACGTCACTATGATTCTCCTTTTTTTATTTTTTTTTATGTTCTCTTGTCATTCCTCGCAGTTCAGTCCGTCCCTATCTGCCCTGACCATCATATAATATCTTACACGTATTAATCATGTTTCCCCTAGTGTTCATCTCCAAATCTGAAAGAGTAAATTTCTTCGTACGTCAGGCAGGTGGATTCCCCCGCGGTCTCTGGTCCAGTCTAGTTACCAGCTGCATTATAAATCTTAACTCAACAAAGAAAATGTAATGTTTCCGTGAAATACACCAAAATAATAATGATATATGAGAATCATTAGTGAATATTTAGACAAAAATAACTCGTAGCTGCAATAAAACTGACAACCCGACACACAAGACTCCGCATCTATCATCCTTAACAAAGTTCAGAGGGAGAAAAAATGATGAGGGAAGAGGAAGGGGAAGAGGATTAATATGAGGAGGACGAGGAAGAAACGGAGGAAAAAGAGGAAAGGGACTGAATTTTTACACTAAAACCAGTCAGATTAGGTCGAAAATAGACATATATTTTGAAAAAAAAGAGCTTTAACATAATGGGTCATTCAACACTTCAAAATAAAAATGGAGTCTTTCCGTGGGCGCCCTCACCTTATGTGCCTCCTAAACTACACAGTTTGTAACTCCATATAAACCAAGACCTTCACCTGGGATAAGGAAGCTGAGAAGGAAGTCTAACAATGACTTTTGTCACGACTGACTTACGAAGAAACAAACTCCTGAATCATATATTTAAAAATTCTTTATATGTGACCAAATTACATCACATATATGACGATGTATGAATAAACAGAAGGGTGGACAAGGGGTCGAACCGAGGTTCGTAAATTGACAGTCCGATGCTCTACCGTCTAGGCTAACTTAGACGGTAGAGCATAAAAGTCTTAATAAGCATCAGTGTAAATGTCTTACCCAGCACCAGTGTAAATGTCTTACCCAGCACCAGTGTAAATGTCTTACCCAGCACCAGTGTAAATGTCTTACCCAGTATCAATGTAAATGTCTTACCCAGCACCAGTGTAAATGTCTTACCCAGTATCAATGTAAATGTCTTACCCAGCACCAGTGTAAATGTCTCACCCAGTACCAGTGTAAATGTCTCACCCAGCACCAGTGTAAATGTCTTACCCAGTATCAATGTAAATGTCTTACCCAGCACCAGTGTAAATGTCTCACCCAGCACCAGTGTAAATGTCTCACCCAGCACCAGTGTAAATGTCTTACCCAGCACCAGTGTAAATGTCTTACCCAGCACCAGTGTAAATGTCTCACCCAGCACCAGTGTAAATGTCTTACCCAGTATCAATGTAAATGTCTTACCCAGCACCAGTGTAAATGTCTTACCCAGCACCAGTGTAAATGTCTTACCCAGTATCAATGTAAATGTCTTACCCAGCACCAGTGTAAATGTCTCACCCAGCACCAGTGTAAATGTCTTACCCAGCACCAGTGTAAATGTCTTACCCAGTATCAATGTAAATGTCTTACCCAGCACCAGTGTAAATGTCTTACCCAGCACCAGTGTAAATGTCTTACCCAGTATCAATGTAAATGTCTCACCCAGCACCAGTGTAAATGTCTTACCCAGTATCAATGTAAATGTCTTACCCAGCACCAGTGTAAATGTCTCACCCAGCACCAGTGTAAATGTCTTACCCAGCATCAGTGTAAATGTCTCACCCAGCATCAGTGTAAATGTCTCACCCAGCACCAGTGTAAATGTCTCACCCAGCACCAGTGTAAATGTCTCACCCAGCACCAGTGTAAATGTCTTACCCAGCATCAGTGTAAATGTCTCACCTAGCATCAGTGTAAATGTCTCACCCAGCACCAGTGTAAATGTCTTACCCAGCATCAGTGTAAATGTCTCACCTAGCACCAGTGTAAATGTCTTACCCAGCACCAGTGTAAATGTCTCACCTAGCACCAGTGTAAATGTCTCACCCAGCACCAGTGTAAATGTCTCACCCAGCACCAGTGTAAATGTCTCGCCCAGCACCAGTGTAAATGTCTCACCCAGCACCAGTGTAAATGTCTCGCCCAGCACCAGTGTAAATGTCTCACCCAGCACCAGTGTAAATGTCTCACCCAGCACCAGTGTAAATGTCTCACCTAGCACCAGTGTAAATGTCTCGCCCAGCACCAGTGTAAATGTCTCACCCAGCACCAGTGTAAATGTCTCACCCAGCACCAGTGTAAATGTTTTATCCAACACCTCTAGTGTAAATTCATTTTTTTTAATCTGCCATCTAAAAAAAATTCTTGTTCCATTTTTTGTGTTAGTTGATCAACTTTTATTTCAGTGTTGTTGAATCCTGGCAAAGTTTTATTGTCTGAGTCCCAGTGAGTAATTACCCACCTAATTACCTAGATAATTGCCTAGCTATAATTATTAAACTAATTACCTTTCTATAATTGCTTAACTAATTATCTAGCTGTAACTATACAACTTTTTAGTTGTTCTCTTATTTATATATCAAGTTATAAGGTTTATCAGGTCTTGAGGTTTATAAAGTTTTGAGGTTTATCAGGTCTTGAGGTTTATCAAGTCTTGAGGTTTATCAGGTCTTGAGGTTTATCAAGTCTTGAGGTTTATCATGTGTGTTGATACGTACGCTTGTTCAGTTTCTGTGTTGGCTCGTGCAGGTCTGTCTCATGGTAAACAGTCTTGCCTTGTCAAACATTGTCTGTGGCTCGGAGCATTTTCCATGTCAGGATTATGTCTCCTCTTGTCCGCCTTTTATCATCGTGAGAATCAGTTTGCGCATTATTCGACTTCTGTTTCTCACTTAAGTTACAAGCCAAGTAGATGTAGGCTCTACAAAGGCGGTGGGAGCTCGAGCACCGCTCTTACGTGTGTTTCATACAACTGTATGCGTTACAATTCCTGTTGTAGGAATTGTAATGCATACAGCTATTTTAAGGCTTCGTGGAGTTCGCATTTCTCGTTCCTTTGTTTCTTAGTAGAATTTATGCCCTATTAGTTTTTCTGTTGGATGGGACCAGTGCTGGAGGGTTTACTGAGTTGGTCTTTGCGGCTGGAAGGAATCAAGTCACATGGGGTTTATTTAGCTGTATGACATCTATATGTAGTAGAATGCTAAAGGCAGGCCCCACTTTACAGCGGTTTCAATTATAGCCATTCTTCATTTATTCAGACTTCCTTCATACTCACTAAGTTACGGACGAAAATATTTTAAGATAAATGTATGTATTGTATATGCATTTTTTTAGGCCTAGATATATTGCCTACATAATATATGATGGTACAGACGTGTTATCAGGCTGTTATATGCATTTGAAAGTGATAAAAGGCTATGATTCACTTCACAGCGATTTTCACTTCACAACATTATCCAGGAACTAACCTGCTGTATAAGCGGGGCTCTCCTGTACTTGGTTTAGTTATTGGTCAAGTGTTCCCCTACAATATTTTGCCTCTTTTCATAGGTATAAACACGTCGGAGTCTTCACCAGCTCCCTCTCCCTCTATAATTCCAGCACTTCAGGATGGAAAGCTCCAGGAACACAGATGAAGGGAAGATTAGGACTGATGTCTGGTTTACAAAACCGACAAGTTGAAGAATAAGACACTTGTGCAACGTTTGGAAATCTTTAATGTGGAAACGTATCTTTGGCCAGTGGCTTCTTCAGTCCAATACAGAGAATGGTGGAGGATGAGTAGTAGTTTGAGGTAACCAGTCCCTCAGCCTGAAGTCGATGTGTTCAGTTCATCAATATCAAGATCGATGGACTGTACATATCGACTCCAGGCAAAGGGACTGATCATCTTAAACTTCTCATCTTCCAGCGGTCTTTTCTGTACTAGACTGAAGAAAACACTGGCGAAACGTTTCCACAATAAAGATTCCCAAATGTTGCACAAGTTTCTTATTTTTCAAGCAGTGCATTCTGCCAGGCCGTGATGGATAGGTGGGCTAGCAGGTCATCAGCAGCAACAGTCTGATTAACCAGGCAAGCCTGGCTCAGGGAGTAGTAAAATTCTCGACACCAAAGGTGACTCAAGGGTACATATCCACTGATTCCCAACATTTCCACAGATCCCCAACATCCCTGTTGATCCCCAACATCTCCATAGATCCCCAATATCCTCACCTGACTCGGCACATTTTCTTTCTCACCACAGAACTTAAGTCCTGCTAAACAGTTTCCTGATTCCCCGCGCAACATTACCATGCTCGCTCTCCAACAGCTCGTGCAATAACAGATTGTTTTCCTCCACTCTTGCTAGACACACTATTTATGAAAGCTTCTACCTCTTATTACCTCTTACGAATGAAGGTTGAGAGGGTTGACGGGTCGGCCACTACGCTAGTTTGACTCAACGTTTTTTTTAATTGTCCATAATTTACGATTTTTTTGTCTCGGAATGTATTTCATATCATAGAAGTAATACGCTGAAAGTTTGGTGGATATCGGCTGGTAAATGAACATTTTAACACAATGAATTATATTACATGACAACACTTTCATATTAATGACTTAAAAATGTTAACTGCAAATCATACGAGACAAATTTCTTTGAATAAATTTCACACATAACATGACAAGATTTAATTTAATTATGAGGTGAATGAATGGTAGGTGTTGGAGAGAAGTGTGTCATTAAAAGATGACGAAGCTGATACAAAGTGGCAGTTGTAATAGTTGCTTTTTGCCTATGACACTGTGCTTTTGGGAGATTCTAAAGAAAAATTCCTAAGGTTGGTGACGGAATTTGAGAGGGCATGAAAAGAAGGAAATTAAAAGTGAACGTAGAAAAAAACAAAAAGTCTGATAAATTAATGATTGGATTTCAGATTAAAGGAAGTAAATGTATTTGGGAGTGAACTCCTCAGCAGATGGATCTATGAAGATGAGGTGAGGTACAGAATTGATGAAAGGTGAGTGGTGCATCGAGGCATCTGTGGAGACTAAGAACTTTATCCATGCAGGCAAAAAGAAGAGTGTACCATAGTGGGACCAACATTTGTATGGGTGTGAATTATGGGTTTTAAATGCTAGAGCAAAGTTGAGGCTGAGGGCAATGTGTGGTGTGAATATTATGTATTTTTATTCAGAGGACTGAGGATGGGCGTTGAGATGAGCTGAACATTTAGAGAGGGAACAAAATAGGATGACTAGGAGAGTATATAAATCTGCGAGGGAGGCTAGGAAGGGTAGGAGCCGTCCCAGGAAACATTGGAGGGGGGGTGTAGAGGAGGTTTTGAGTTCTAGGGGTTTGGGCATTTAATAAGCTTGTATGAACATGTTAGATAGGTGTGGAGGCAAATGATTTTTATGACATGACGTGCTGTTGGAGTGTGAGCACAGAAGGGAATCAGGGAAAGCAGTCAGCCGAACTTGAGTCCTGGAGGTGAGAAGTACAGTGCCTGCACTCTCAAGAAAGAGTAAGGGTGTTACAGTTCAGAAGTTCATCTGAACTGTGATACTTGCATGCTACTGGCGAGAAAGTGACTGAGTGATGGGGAAAGTGTTTCCTCTTTTTATATGGGTCAAGCTACCTTGGTGGGAGACGGCCTGTACTGACTTCTTGGTGCTGGTAAGCTCTTGATCCTAGGAATTAAGACGTGCCCTCTCATTCTTTGGATCAAAAAAAAAAATTGCCTTCCATTTCTAAGGTGCTGTATAACCCTCTAACCCATTATTATTTAATAATAATAATAATAATAATAATAATAATAATAAATTTCAAACCCTCCTTTGAACACTTAATGAAGGCATCCTTGTGTCCTCCCCGAGGTTGATACCTCTCAACCTGTCTTGAACTGGCAGACAGAACAGCAGGGGTACAGCTGCACTCTTGTAACCACAACTAGGTTATTACTAACATGAAACTAGCATTTTGCAACCAACCTCGTGTAGAGTGCGTTAAGAAAGTAGCAGTCGTCACCCTTACTGCTTAATGGACTGTTAACATCAGTGATATAAAGTAATGTGAAGGATAACAGGGTCTCGTCAGCACCATGACTTGACTTGACTACCTGACCAGTGGTGAGGAGTGTGTGGTGACGTGGTGGTGGTGCAGGTGACGTGGTGGATGTGCAGGTGACGTGGTGGTGGTGCAGGCGACGTGCTGGTGGCGGACCAATTGACGTTGTTGTGGTGGTACAGATAACATGGTGGTGGAAATGGTGGTGCAGGTGAAGTGGTGGTGGTGTAGGTGAAGTGGTGGTGGTGTAGGTGAAGTGGTAGTGGTGCAGGTGAAGTTGTGGTGGTGCAGGTGAAGTGGTGCTCAAATTTAGAAGAGGAGCAAGACACCAACACAGGTACAGAGAACCTACAATGATTTTAACTTCAGTTGTCAGGTCCTGGTACGCGCGTAAGGTCCTACGTCTGTAAAGTCCTGGTACGTGCGTAAGGTCCTACGTCTGTAAGGTTGTGGTACGTGCGTAAGGTCCTACGTCTGTAAGGTTGTGGTACGTGCGTAAGGTCCTACGTCTGTAAGGTTGTGGTACGTGCGTAAGATCCTACGTCTGTAAGGTTGTGGTACGTGTGTAAGGTCCTACGTCTGTAAGGTTGTGATACGTGCGTAAGGTCCTACGTCTGTAAGGTTGTGGTACGTGCGTAAGGCCCTACGTCTGTAAGGTTCTGGTACGTGCGTAATGCCCTACGTTTGTAAGGTTCTGGTACGTGCGTAAGGCCCTACGTTTGTAAGGTTCTGGTACGTGCGTAAGGTTCTGGTACGTGCGTAAGCCCCTACGTCTGTAAGGTTCTGGTACGTGCGTAAGACCCTACGTCTGTAATGTTCTGGTACGTGCGTAAGGCCCTACGTCTGTAAGGTTCTGGTACGTGCGTAAGCCCCTACGTCTGTAAGGTTCTGGTACGTGCGTAAGGCCCTACGTCTGTAAGGTTCTGGTTCGTGCGTAAGGCCCTACGTCTGTAAGGTTCTGGTACGTGCGTAAGGCCCTACGTCTGTAAGGTTCTGGTACGTGCGTAATGCCCTACGTTTGTAAGGTTCTGGTACGTGCGTAAGGCCCTACGCTTGTAAGGTTCTGGTACGTGCGTAAGGTTCTGGTACGTGCGTAAGGCCCTACGTCTGTAAGGTTCTGGTACGTGCGTAAGGCCCTACGTCTGTAAGGTTCTGGTACGTGCGTAAGGCCCTACGTCTGTAAGGTTCTGGTACGTGCGTAAGGCCCTACGTCTGTAAGATTCTGGTACGTGCGTAAGCCCCTACGTCTGTAAGGTTCTGGTACGTGCGTAAGGCCCTACGTCTGTAAGGTTCTGGTACGTGCGTAAGACCCTACGTCTGTAAGGTTCTGGTACGTGCGTAAGGCCCTACGTCTGTAAGGTTCTGGTACGTGCGTAAGGTCCTACGTCTGTAAGGTTCTGGTACGTGCGTAAGGCCCTACGTCTGTAAGGTTCTGGTACGTGCGTAAGGCCCTACGTCTGTAAGGTTCTGGTACGTGCGTAAGGTCCTACGTCTGTAAGGTTCTGGTACGTGCGTAAGGCCCTACGTCTGTAAGGTTCTGGTACGTGCGTAATGCCCTACGTTTGTAAGGTTCTGATACGTGCGTAAGGCCCTACGTTTGTAAGGTTCTGGTACGTGCGTAAGGCCCTACGTTTGAAAGGTTCTGGTACGTGCGTAAGGCCCTACGTTTGAAAGGTTCTGGTACGTGCGTAAGGTCCTACGTCTGTAAGGTTGTGGTACGTGTGTAAGGTCCTACGTCTGTAAGGTTGTGGTACGTGTGTAAGGTCCTACGTCTGTAAGGTTGTGATACGTGCGTAAGGTCTTACGTCTGTAAGGTTGTGGTACGTGCGTAAGGCCCTACGTCTGTAAGGTTCTGGTACATGCGTAATGCCCTACGTCTGTAAGGTTCTGGTACGTGCGTAAGGCCCTACGTTTGTAAGGTTCTGGTACGTGCGTAAGGCCCTACGTCTGTAAGGTTCTGGTACGTGCATAAGGCCCTACGTTTGTAAGGTTCTGGTACGTGCGTAAGGCCCTACGTCTGTAAGGTTCTGGTACGTGCGTAAGGCCCTACGTCTGTAAGGTTGTGGTACGTGCGTAAGGCCCTACGTCTGTAAGGTTCTGGTACATGCGTAATGCCCTACGTCTGTAAGGTTCTGGTACGTGCGTAAGGCCCTACGTTTGTAAGGTTCTGGTACGTGCGTAAGGCCCTACGTCTGTAAGGTTCTGGTACGTGCGTAAGGCCCTACGTTTGTAAGGTTCTGGTACGTGCGTAAGGCCCTACGTCTGTAAGGTTCTGGTACGTGCGTAAGGCCCTACGTTTGTAAGGTTCTGGTACGTGCGTAAGGCCCTACGTCTGTAAGGTTCTGGTACGTGCGTAAGGCCCTACGTCTGTAAGGTTCTGGTACGTGCGTAAGGCCCTACGTCTGTAAGGTTCTGGTACGTGCGTAAGGCCCTACGTCTGTAAGGTTCTGGTACGTGCGTAAGGCCCTACGTCTGTAAGGTTCTGGTACGTGCGTAAGGCCCTACGTCTGTAAGGTTCTGGTACGTGCGTAAGGCCCTACGTCTGTAAGGTTCTGGTACGTGCGTAAGGCCCTACGTCTGTAAGGTTCTGGTACGTGCGTAAGGCCCTATGTCTGTAAGGTTCTGGTACGTGCGTAAGGCCCTACGTCTGTAAGGTTCTGGTACGTGCGTAAGGCCCTACGTCTGTAAGGTTCTGGTACGTGCGTAAGGTCCTACGTCTGTAAGGTTGTGGTACGTGTGTAAGGTCCTACGTCTGTAAGGTTGTGGTACGTGTGTAAGGTCCTACGTCTGTAAGGTTGTGATACGTGCGTAAGGTCCTACGTCTGTAAGGTTGTGGTACGTGCGTAAGGCCCTACGTCTGTAAGGTTCTGGTACATGCGTAATGCCCTACGTCTGTAAGGTTCTGGTACGTGCGTAAGGCCCTACGTTTGTAAGGTTCTGGTACGTGCGTAAGGCCCTACGTCTGTAAGGTTCTGGTACGTGCGTAAGGCCCTACGTTTGTAAGGTTCTGGTACGTGCGTAAGGCCCTACGTCTGTAAGGTTCTGGTACGTGCGTAAGGCCCTACGTTTGTAAGGTTCTGGTACGTGCGTAAGGCCCTACGTCTGTAAGGTTCTGGTACGTGCGTAAGGCCCTACGTCTGTAAGGTTCTGGTACGTGCGTAAGGCCCTACGTCTGTAAGGTTCTGGTACGTGCGTAAGGCCCTACGTCTGTAAGGTTCTGGTACGTGCGTAAGGCCCTACGTCTGTAAGGTTCTGGTACGTGCGTAAGGCCCTACGTCTGTAAGGTTCTGGTACGTGCGTAAGGCCCTACGTCTGTAAGGTTCTGGTACGTGCGTAAGGCCCTACGTCTGTAAGGTTCTGGTACGTGCGTAAGGCCCTATGTCTGTAAGGTTCTGGTACGTGCGTAAGGCCCTACGTCTGTAAGGTTCTGGTACGTGCGTAAGGCCCTACGTCTGTAAGGTTCTGGTACGTGCGTAAGGCCCTACGTCTGTAAGGTTCTGGTATGCGCGTAAGGCCCTACGTCTGTAAGGTTCTGGTACGTGCGTAAGGCCCTACGTCTGTAAGGTTCTGGTACGTGCGTAAGGCCCTACGTCTTGCTGACGACCAAACCTGGAAGATCAAGGGCCTTCATGAACATGCATGAGGCATCAGGCACTCAGCCTCTGAGGAGATAATAAAATCTTCCTGTGGAAAGATTTTCTTCCCTACCTCCCCTTCATGTGTTTTGTGAATATATATATATATATATATATATATATATATATATATATATATATATATATATATATATATATATATATTATTTAAAATTTATATTAACACTTCGGCCGTTTCCCACCAAGGCAGGGTTGCCCGGATAAAGAAAAACTTTCACCATCATTCACTCCATCACTGTCTTGCCAGAGGCGCGCGCTCACTACAGTTATAAAACTGCAACATTAACACCCCACTATACTTCCCATCTCCAGGACTCGAGTCCGGCCTGCAGGTTTCCCTGAATCTTTTCATAAATGTTGCCCTGTTCACACTCCAACAGCATGTCAAGTCCTAAAAACCATTTGCCTCCATTCGCTC
>NC_091365.1:14696230-14838730 GCF_038502225.1 Cherax quadricarinatus | reverse complement strand
ATCTCTTCCTGTCTACCTACGACCTTTCTTATTTCTCTCTTCCTGTCTGCCCACGACCTTTATTTCTCTCTTCCTGTCTACCCACGACCTTTCTTATTTCTCTCTTTCTGTCTACCCACGACCTTTCTTATTTCTCTATTCCTGTCTACCCACGACCTTTCTTATTTCTCTATTTCTGGTTTACCTACGATCTTTCTTATTTCTCTCCCTTTCTACTTACAACCTTTCTGTTCTTGTCTACCCACGACCTTTTTTAATTCTCTCTTCCTTTCTACCAAATTTTTTTGGTCTCTTTTTTTTCCCCATATCCTTCTCATCCCCCCATTCTTCTCATCCCTGTTCTTCTCATCACAATTCTTCACAACCCTCTTGAGAGACGCTAGGCACTGTTCGACCCCATTAGGTTGATCGAAAGTGAGGTTACCCGAGCAGTTTTCTTCTGTGCTTTCTATGGTATGACTCACGAAATCGTAATGACACGATTCTGAGACTCTCTGACCGCGGGTTCAATCCCGCCCGTGGTATGGTTTGTTTTCATTCTATGGTATGCTTGAAGTACATTTTTTTTAAATATAGTAGAAACCCCATGAAAACGTGAGCATTAAGGGTAAAGGTGTTTTCAGGGAATTGCGGTAATTGTGAGCAACGCAAAGGTTTCAGTGTTGTGAGGTCCTAGTGTTGTGAGGTCCCAGTGTTGTGAGGTCCTAGTGTTGTGAGATCCCATTGTTGCAAGGTCCCAGTGTCATAAGGTTTCAGTGTTACACGGTTGCAAGGTACCAATGTTAAAAGGTCCCGATGTTACAAGGTCCCACGGTTATAAAGTGCTAATGTTTTAAGATCCCAATGTTTTAGGTCAAAATGTGTGTGTGTTAAAGTGTACCGTGTAAGGTTCCAATGTATGCTTGACCATTATAAAGATCCTATTGTATGATAAATATATTGAGAAGGTCACAAAGTATGCTTGACTATCATATTGTAAAGGTCACAATGCTGGTGTGTGCAATACGTTACAGATAATTTTGATAAAAAGTAAATTAGCCAGCAAATCAATAAAGGTATTAAATTCTACTTGTTAAATACTGATACACTTCAAAATACTTAGTCAGACTTCGCTAAATCATTCTTTAAATCAGTCTGTTTTTCAATCAGTATTTCCCTTAGACTTTAGAAACATTAACCACAGTAATAACAGAGTATGTTAAATTGTGTCACTGAGATAAATGAATAATACTCCTTCCCCTTGTTACAAAATGAGATATCCATAAAGTATAGACATCTCCAGAGAGTGTTAGGTCATCTTTGATCCCCTTCTAGCATCTAACCTGTCTCTGGTTTGTAACAGTTTGTTAGAGTAACTTCTGGTCCAGTTATCCTTTAAAATTAAGATAACATTTTAATAGCGCTTTGGGATCACAACTGAAAGAACACAAACTAGTGAAATAAAATTTGAGATTTTTAATAACAAGGTTGTCTAGGTGGATAATATCAAAGTAAATAATTTTTATAAACTTTAGGATATAAGCTCCTACACTTCTCTTGAAGTTCACTGTTAAATTGTACTTACATTAGTATAGTGCTGAGGGCACATGTCGACTCAAAAGTAGCATCTGGTACGTTGATATTAAGTATAAGAATAATACAAGTGTGTGTGAAAATGTTTTTGTGCTCAAAGTGCTCGTTATGTGTCAGTAAGGCTACAAGTCCACAAACAATAAAAATTTTCGACTATCAAGGCAATCAAATAGCTTGCTTGAACATGACGAACTACTCGCCAAATAGCAATATTGTACAAAGCACCAGCACAGAGTCAGGAACAAGGAGACGAAATAACGACCCTAACTGGGGAACATCAGTAGATCCTCCATTAAAAGCATAAAACTCCCTTAATACTGAATCTAAGTTCAGTATAATCAAATACCCGACTACAATAGTGCGTAGATGCCACACAGTAGGTCAGAAGCTTCAGCTTGGGACCAAGAATGAAGTGTCTCCGCGACACAACCTCGGCAAAACGTCAAAAATCATTTAAGTCTGAGCAATGTTCTGTGAACAGAGTTAAACAGAGATACAAGAAGTATGTTTCGGCTTTCCCACGAAATCATACTCGACCAAAAATAGTCTAAATCACGAACAAACAGCCAAAGAGACGAGAGACAAGAGAGATGCTTATAGGACAAGAAGCAGATTATAATAATAATAATCCTTGTCTTCATCGATTTTTATTCTTCTCGGACCATGGTATATCCCCTATTATTCCTACTTACTCCTCAGTGTTTGCCCCAATCTCATATAGGTACAGTATCAGATGCCTTCTTATACCCATTCTTCACTCTCTTCTGCCTCACTTCTATCATGTTGTCATTGAACTCCAACTGGTTTGTAAGACAAGATTTGTCATATGTGAACCAGTGGTTATTATCGTTTATGAAAATGCTTATCTTCATGCACTCTACCACTCTCCATTTACAATACAAGTTAATGAACTTACACAGTCTGCATGTCAGTGATATTAACCTGTAGTTCAACGCTTCTTGTGTCTTCTTTCTTAAATATGGGTACTACAAGCGTTGTCTTCCGGATCTCTGATAACTAATCAGTATCCATTGACTTGCATATGTCAGCTAGTGGTTCACACAGTACACACACAAATAACCCGCACATAAAAGAGAGAAGCTTACGACGACGTTTCGGTCCGACTTGGACCATTGACAAAGTCACACTAACCAGAAGTGGAGCAGGACGGCTATATATAGGCAGGAAGACACACGTGCGGCGTCTGGTTGTCTTTGCTGTGGACGTTTCGCCATCCAGTGGCTGGCTGGATGGCGAAACGTCTACGATAGTGATGGCCGGGTGTTGCGCATGTGTATTAATTTCATCTTGTCGGTATTACATACCATTCTTGTACTACTACTACTACTACTACTACTACCACCACTTCTTCCTGCCTATATATAGCCGTCCTGCTCCACTTCTGGTTAGTGTGACTTTGTCAATGGTCCAAGTCGGACCGAAACGTTGTCGGGAGCTTCTCTCTTTTATGTGCGGGTTATTTGTGTATCGTTCCAGTCACGGTATTGTGCCTTTTTTGTTATATATTTGTTCACACAGTACCTCTGCTGCCTCTCAAGTAATCCATGATAGCATCTTGTTAGGTCCCATTGCTTCTCATGAATCCAACTCACTCAAAAACATTTTCACCTCTTTCCTTATTGTGTTTATTTCCGGTACCTGTCTGCGTAGCCATATCCTTGGCTCTCTGGTGTTTCCTTTCTTTCCACCAAGAACACGTCTAGTTTGTTCAGCATCTTGCAGAATTCACTGTCAATTTTAGTTAACTCTTCCTCCTTCCTTCATTCCTTTCTACAGTCGAATTATCTGGTCTTTTACTGTCGTCTTTCTTCTGGTGTAGCTGTGAAGCAGCTGCGGGTCAGACTTGGCGTTTGCTGTTATGTCCCCCAGACTCTCACTTATACACACACTTTTCTGGCTCTTCTACTCACTTCTCTATTCTAGACTGACCTTTGCTTTCTATACTCTGTTGTCTTGTACTTCTTATTTTTTCCCTCTCAGCATCGTTGCTTGAACTATGAAATCCTAGTTTTTATATACTTGCTCTTCTTCTTCTAGGTATAAAGTTCTCCTCTGCCTCCCGACTTTTAACAGCTGGGAAATTCATTATATCATTCGCTGACGTCCCTTCCACTTTGATTCCACTGCACTGCACTCACCAAGTCTTATCCTCTCCAAGTTCTCTTTTTTGAAGTCTGCTTTCTCCTGTCCTCCCCTTGACAGTCTTCACTATCAAAACACGCGCACGCGCACACACACACACACACACACACACACACACACACACACACACACACACACACACACACACACACACACACACACACACACACACACACACATATATATATATATATATATATATATATATATATATATATCTGGTTCATGGATGATGGCATACTAGTAGGTACGAAGGAAACTCTTATAGAGTTACACAGGCGATGACAAGAGGACAGGAAATGGGACTCATTCTGAATCTATCCAAATGTGAAATCATCTCAGTCAATCACCAAGTGATAGATGCAGTGAGATCAAACTACCAGGAGCATCAGTCATTGCCCCCACAAATAGCGTCTTGCTTGGAGCACCTCTGCAAACTCATGCCGTTGACTGAATTCTCAGGAAGAAACTGGATGAGTTGAGGAGGATGGAACAAGGAATAGACAATATTGGCACCTACGAGGCCTTGTACCTTCTCACAGAGTGCTTGAGTCTGCCCAGGGTAACATATTTTCTAAGATGTGCACCTTCATATGATAATGCTATACTGCACGAATACGACAGTATGCTGAGGCATATTTTCATTAAAATACTCAACTTTACTCTAGAAATTCAACACCAACATATGCTACGTTATGAAGTAGATAAATGGTTTAGAAAATCGACAAGTTGATACATTAAATACATGTACTACCCTTGGTTACTGAGAAACGTTTTGTCACAGTGGCTTCATCAGTCCTATACAAAGAGGAATAGTGAAGCTCAGAAGGAGTTTGAGGTAATCAGTCCCTCAGCCTGGAGTCAACGCTGTATTCCTTTCAAGACTGATGGACTGATTACATCGACTCTAATGTGTGGAACTGATTACCTAAAACTCCTCCTGATCTTCACCATTCTTTTTTGTTTATGACTGATGAAGCCACTGAGTGGGGAAACATTTCCTCAGTAGACACACCTAAGTGTTGCACATGTCTAATTCATCAAGGTTATGAAAACTGAGGAATGAACAAGGAGACTGGAAACTGAATATAGACTCCAGGTAAGGAGTACAACGCCAGGCATATTATCGAAGACACACATCAGCAGAGTAACTTTTACAGCTAATGCTCGTTTGGAAAATCTAAGAATAACCTTCAAGAATTTTGACAAAGCTTCACTTATGGCCCTTCATACAATATATGTTAGGCACATCTTGGACACTTCATACAGTATACACCAGGCACACCTTGCAGTGTGCAGCACCAGTATGGAACCGACACCTGAGAAACCATGTTCAGAAACTAGAGACTGTGGAAGTAAGGAACAAGGTTTGTTCCAGAACTAAGTTGAGCTAAGATGGTAAGCTGCAGGAACTCAACCTTACGACATTTTATCAGGACAAACTAATTTTAAACTGTCCTGTACACATGAAATAATCCTTTGGGTTTTGTCTACGATTCACTAGTTACTTTAATAATACAGTCACTGTTTAAGTGAGCCCCTAGGGAGGGTTCACACAGACACACACACACACACACACACACACCTATTGTGATTGCATGTTGTCAGATTCTGGTCTCTGCGTCACTGTTAGATACTGGTCACTCACTCCTGCAAGCTATTACCAGAATTAGAGTAGAAAGAGCATAGATAAGGTGAAGATAGTGTTGACGAGCAGAGCAGTCTAGCGAGGGGCAGTCTAGCGAGGGGCAGTCTAGCGAGGGGCAGTCTAGCGAGGGGCAGTCTAGCGAGGGGCAGTCTAGCGAGGGATAACGTCAGACACTTGTAGAAGCTCAGACAAGCTAAATTTTACAACCTAGTTACTTTCTAATTTTATAAGTAGAATCGATAAGCGTTAGAAGTACTATTGGTAAGCTTTAGAATTACTGGTATTACTACTGATGTTTATTAGCAGTATGAATAATTAGGAAGCTAGGAAGTCCTCTCTCAATGTGAGCAAGGAATAGCATAATAACCAGCAGTAATTGATACTTAAATCCAGAAAGTGCAATAAGTGGAGAGAGCATTACTAGGAAAGACAGCTGGGTCTAAATTTGAGCCTACACGACAGATAGGTATAACGGATCTTTCAACCACAACTACCCCTCCCCTCCTAACCATCTCTCCCTCTCTCTCTCACTCACACACACACACACACACACACACACACACACACACACACACACACACACACACACACACACAGGGGTGGGTTGATTGCATTTTCCTGGACTGCAGGAAGGCCTTTGACACAGTTCCTCACAAGAGATTAGTGCAGAAGCTGGAGGATCAGGCGCATATAACAGGGAGGGCACTGCAATGGATCAGGGAATACCTGACAGGGAGGCAACAACGAGTCAGAGGTATCACAGTGGGCGCCTGTGACGAGCGGGGTCCCACAGGGGTCAGTTATAGGACCAGTGCTATTTTTGATATATGCGAACGACGTGGTGGAAGGAATAGTCTTTGAAGTGTCCCTATTCGCAGATGATGTGAAGCTGATGAGAAGAATTAAATCGGATGAGGATGAGGCAGGACTGCAAAGAGACCTGGACAGGCTGGACACGTGGTCCAGAAACTGGCTTCTCGAATTCTTGCCTGCCAAATGCAAAGTCATGAAGATTGGGGAGGGGCAAAGAAGACCACAGACAGAGTATAGGCTAGGTGGACAAAGTCTACAGACCTCACTCAGGGAGAAAGATCTTGGGGTGACCATAACACCGAGCACGTCACCGGAGGCACACATCAACCAAATAACTGCTGCAGCATACGGGCGCCTGGCAAACCTGAGAATAGCGTTCCGATACCTTAATAAGGAATCGTTCAAGACACTGTACACTGTGTATGTTAGGCCCATACTGGAGTATGCAGCACCAGTCTGGAACCCACACCTGGTCAAGCACGTCAAGAAGTTAGAGAAAGTACAAAGGTTTGCAACAAGGCTAGTTCCAGAGCTCAGGGGAATGTCGTACGAGGAAAGGTTGAGGGAAATCGGACTGACGACACTGGAGGACTCCAGGAGTCAGTTTCTGAACCAGGCCTGCAGCCTCTTCAGATCCCTTTGTAGTCCTGCCTGATCCTCCTCCGATTAATTTCTCCTCATTAACTTCACATCGTCTAGGACTGACCCCTGTGGAACCCCGCTCGTCACAGGCGCCCTCTCTGATACCTTGTCTTCAACCCCATCAAGTGCAAAGTCATAAAAACTGAGGAAGAGCAAAGAAGACTGCAGAGAGTACAAGAGTACAGTCTAGGGTGCCAAATATTGCAAATCTCACTCAAGGAAAAGAATCTTGGGGTGAGTATAATACTGAGCACATCTGAGGCGCATATCAGCCAAATAACTGCTGCAGCATATGAGCGCCTAATAAACCTAAGAATAGCATTCCGACATCTCAGTAAGGAATCATTCAGGGCTCTGTACACCGTGTAGGTCAGGCACATATTGGAATAGGCAACACCAGTTTGGAACCCACACCTGGCCACCACCCAGGTGTGGGTGACAAGTCTTGTTGCAAAGGATTGCAACGAGACTAGTCCCGGAGCTAAGGGTTATCCTACGAGAAGAGGTTAAGGGAAATCGACCTAATGACGCTGGGGGACAGGAGAGATAGGGGGGGATATAATAACGACATAAAATACTTAGAAGAACCAACAAGGTAGACAGAGACGGGATGTTCCAGAGATGGAACACAACAACAAAAGGTCACAGTTGGACGTTAAAGACTTAGATGAGTCATAGGGATGTTAGGAAGCATTTCTTCAGTCATAGTCTGGAAAGTGATGTAGTGGAGGCGGGAACCATACATAGCTTTAGGAAGAGGTGTAATAAAGGTCATGGAGCACGGAGAGAGAGTGACCTACTAGCGACCAGGGAAAAAGCCAGGCCAGGAACTATGACTCTACCCCGGCAACCACGATTAGGTGAGTGTACACACACACACACACACACACACACACACACACACACACACACACACACACACACACACACACACACACACACACACACACACACACACACACACAATAAACAACAGGCCAAGTGTCTGTCGACAAGTGCCTCCGACAACTGGTAACTAACACACACTCTCTACTATTACTACAACAAAGAACAGGTCAGGTGTCTATCGACATGTGCCTTTCACAAGTGGTAACTAACTAGTAGCGACCAGCGAAGAGGCGGGGCCGGGAGCTGTGACTCGAACCGCCCCTCTGCAACCACAAATAGGTAAGTAATCACTGTTTTTCATAGCCCAAAGTCAAGAAACTTTTCATGGGAGTTCAGTGCAGTGGTAAGTTCTAATCCTCGAGAAATTTATCGTCTAGACGGCAGGTGTATAGTAAGGCTTTCACCAGGACATCTGCATACTCTTACCTCTCCTCCTTCCTGACCTTGTATACCTGGCTGTGAACTATGCCAGGTGTGGAGGTCAATGACCTCAATTATTTTAATGAAGCGCTAAATTCCTAGGAGTTATAAAATGCGTATTGAATGGGAGACACTTAGGTTTGATCCAAGGAAACGGACAGTAAATCTATTTCTTTGGATCAATAGCTTTTCACCTGTCTCTTGAAGAGACAGCAGAACCATGTTCTCTGTGATCTAACACAATATTGCAAGATATCACTAGCTCGTGTGTGTATGTACTTACCTAATTTAATTGTCAGGGGTCGGAACAGAGCTTTTGATCCAGTCTTCTTAATAATTTTGATTACTATTACTGATTACAGGCTTCCTATGCCTTAAGTATATTTACTCTTAACTCTATGTACTGTGTCTCCTCGTCCAGTTCACTTGACTTTACATTCTCACACTAAACAACTAGAGCATAATATTACAACTGCTCATTTGAGTTGTAATAATGGTTATAATCATAATCATGATTTTTAAAGAGGTGGATCGGTAAGCCAGCGGAAGTCCTCGGTCAGATGACCAAAAGCTCTATGTGGGTCATCATATGACTAAGACCCGCGTCAGGAAACACTTGTCCTGTTTCCTGACACATATTATAACTATTATCACTTATGTTTTAAGTTTTCCTGTGTTCCTTTGTCCATGGTCCTGTGTGTGTGTGTGTGTGTGTGTGTGTGTGTGTGTGTGTGTGCGTGCGTGCGTGTGTGTGTCATTGATTTATGATAACTGGGGTTGAATCCTAGCTACTGACCCCGCGCCTTAAGGTTCATGAACGTTATTACTGGTTTCTGACTGATGAGCATTGACTTTCCTGGAGTCAGACATCATAATAAGTGACTCATGTGATACAGTTCTCATTCACCTCTTCCATATCTAGTTCGTTTCACTTACCTGCGACCCTGAAGCCTCCAGGAGAGATTCTAACCGGGCTGTGTTTTCTGGGTCAACGCCCCCGCGGCCAGGTCTATGACCAGGCTAAACGTACTGTTTAAGATACCTGTGACTCTTTTGTGTTTTTAACTTCCATCTGCTTCCCCTTGTACCTGTTCCTAGCATAATAAACAGTCTGTCATTATCAGCCTTAAAATTCCACTAAGTATTTTATACGCTGTAATCATGTCCCTCGTTGTCCTCTTATATTTCACAGTTGCCAGATTTAATTCCTTTAATCTTTTCTTATACTGTACTCCACTTATCTCTTGGTTAAAAGTTGTGCGTCTTTCAAATCTTTTCAAGCTGTTAATTAATCAAATAAAGGCTCCAAGCTGGTGCTTAATATTCCTAGATGACTTACGTTGTTTGCAAAATCCATAAGATTCTTTAATGAGATTTACTACCCTCGCACACGATGCTGAAATATCACTGTTCATGTGCTTTTCCGGTGAAGTGTTTGGCGTGATGTTTACCCCTAGAACCTTATCCTTTCTGTGCATTGATCTCACTTTTACAATGATCCCGCTTTCTGTACAGTGATCCCACTCCCTGTACAATAATCCCACTTCTTGTGCAATGATCCCACTTCCTGTACCATGATCCCACTTCCTGTATAATGATCCCACTTCCTGTACAATAATCCCACTTGCTGTACAATAATCCCACTTCCTGTACCATGATCCCACTTCCTGTATAATGATCCCACTTCCTGTACAATAATCCCACTTCCTGTACCATAATCCCACTTCCTGTACCATGATCCCACTTCCTGCACGATGATTCCACTTGATATAACTTGATATACGTTTGCTAACATTCACCAGTAATCATGAACATTCATTTCTCTAATACGGTGCCAGTGAGGCGGAGTTGGTTGGTTCAGTAATGATCGGTAATGGCTCTATAAAGAGCAGATCGTTGGCTCCACTTCACGTAATGAGAGCTTTCAGGCTCTCTACTGCCATCTGCAATTACTCTCAGGGAGGTCACTTCAAAATCTGCGCCAGTTGACTTTGGTTAATCCTTTTTCCGTGATTCAAGGAATTTTCTTTTATCAACTAACCTCTTGGGCTATCATTATATATATATATATATGTCGTGCCGAATAGGCAGAACTTGCGATCTTGGCTTAAATAGCAACGCTCATCTTGCCATATAGGACAAGTGAAAATTTGTGTATGCAATAATTTCGCCAAAATCATTCTGAACCTAACGAAAAAAATATATTTCACTGTGTTTGTTCATTATTAAATTATTGTAAACAAATCTAAAATATATTTAGTTGGGTTAGGCTAAAATAAATTGTTCTTGTTATAATAAGGTTAGGTAAGTTTTTTAAGATTCTTTTAGTGCAAAATTATAAATTTTTACATTAACATTAATGAAAAAATATATCTTTAAACGTATAAAAGAAAATTTTAGAAAGGCCTTTATTTTAAATGAGTTCTTGCTAATTGACCAGTTTTACCTCTTAGACACGACATTATATATATATATATATATATATATATATATATATATATATATATATATATATATATATATATATATATATATATGTGTGTGTGTGTAGGTATTAAAGTTGTAGGTATTAAAATGGATAATAAGAGTCTAGTAGGCATCCTTGTACGTAAGTCTCCATCAGAACGGCAGACAGTGGTCCAGTGGTCCAGTGGTCCAGGTTGGACTGGAACGTTGTCATAAGTTTCCTCTGCAAAGTGCGTTTCTTTTTATATTTTTTCCAGCCACAATGTTATGACTTTTTATTCTTTAAGGGCTGAGTAGTTCACGGAACATATATGGAAAATATATAGACACCATGAAATCCTCGAAGGTCTTTGAGTTTCCATGGAGATTTCAATCATCCTAATGCGCAAGAATAGCTGGTAAACGGTAGCGTTATACTAGAAATAGCACCTGGTACCATGCTAGCTCAACAGAGATAATTTGGCTCTGTAGAATTGTCAACTAGCAGACAACGGAACTTGCTAGAAATGACAACACAATTTAACTGTTCCTTACGAATATTAAGCCACTCGAGGCAGGTTCCTTGATGCTGGTGAAGGGTTTTTTAAAGAAGTGGACCGGTAACCAGCGGAGATCCTCGGTCAGATGACCAAAAACTCCAGCTGTGGGTCATCTTATGACTAAGACCTGCGTCGGGAAACACTTGTCCTGTTTCCTGACAAACATTATACCTACCTAAGTTGATCTAGGGAATTGGATCAGTACTCCAATTCCCTGAATTACCCCTGAATGCACCTCCCCCCTCACAGGCGCTGTATAATGCCTACGGGTTTAGTGCTCACCCATAATAGTAATACGAATAACGAAGAACTAATCAGAGATATAACAATCACAAGTACAATGTACTCAGATCGCATCATCATAGAGTACAAACAAATATAATGTCAAGCAAGAACAGGAGAAATAACCAGCAAGAAGACATTGTTAATAAATTAAAATTCACCAATCAGAGAACTGACTGGGCAGTTAGGAGTATTTCCCTGAGAAAGACTGACAAGATCATCAAACCCACAACATTGCAGGGAAAACTTAAACAGAGACATGCAATGTCTGCATCACGTATGTTCAGCTGTGTTCAACTGAACAGTGTGTCACGTACGTTCAGCTGCACAGTCTGCATCACGTATGTTCGGATGATAAAAAAAAACTTGGGAGAAGATAATATAGAGAAGGAGAACGTAGAAGAATGTATAGAAGAAGAAAAAGGGTTATTGTACTTGTTAAAAAACAAGAATATATCACTTTGAAAGAAGGAATTTTATATTGTGAGATGAAAACAGCCATGCGCACGCACGCCCACACGCACGCACGCGCACACACACATACACACACACACACACACACACACACACACACACACACACACACACACACACACACACACACACACACACACACACACACACACACACACACACACAACAAACACACACACACACGGGACCTGGAGCTATGTCTCGACCTCTGCAGTCACAAATAGGTGAGTACACACACGCTGCATGGGCAGCACTCTGTATTCTCTTGAGAAAGTGTCTATAAATAGGCGAAATACAAAGGAAACTTCAAAAGTTCGGACATACAGCTCCTCGTCACAAAGAAGGCAGCAGAGTCCTGGCAAAAAATTACAGGTCAGTAGCACTAACATCATCAAAGTCTTCGAGAGGATAATGAGACGTGAAACTGCAGTGTTTATGGAAAATTTTGCAAGATCTGCATAACTGTATAACCAGATCAACCAGTCTGTCGTGGATATGTGGGCCAGCAGGCAGCTACCAGCAACAGCCTGGTCTGGCAAGCACCAGTCAAGCCTGGTTCTGGCCAGGCTTGTGTGGAAAACTCTCCAAACCGATCACAAGTAAATAATAGGTATATTATAGTTTCTGTCATTTTGATGATACGTGATTGTATAGTTGCTAACGTTGTATAGCATATGACTGTAAGTGTGAGGTGGAAACTACAGCTCTGAGTCTAGATTCTGCTCCATGTATAATATACACTTAAAATATACACAAGTATACATAGATTCAAGCAGAATGCAAAGTATGCAGTGTGCACCCATCACTCTGATATACTTCTCTCATCAACTTGCACTCTGGATTAACTCAAGTAGTGCCTCATCGTTCCAGAAAATCTCATCCTAAGAGGTCGAAGCTCAGCGGTCTTACCGAGTGAAGCCGGGAAACCATGTTTCAATGTTTGTTGTAAGCACAGTGGTACTAGCTCTCGGTCACGACCTGCTGAAGGTGGCGCTCTCTCCAGACCCCACTCAACCACCTCGTCTTTAGTAATATGCAAAAAACGAAATTTATTACTACACAGACTGCGTTCTCACCGAACACTCAGCTTCGATGGCAAATTGCTTCAAGATATTGCTAGCGGTAAGGAGGTCGTGGAATGCGTCGATATCTTTGTTAACCGGAGGAAACAAGGAGTCAAAAAACGGTATACATAAATAACCCGCTAATTATTTGTGTATTGTTCCAATCACGGTATTGTGCCTTTTTCTTCTCTAAAAGAACTGAATATTATGTTCCCAGAATTTCAGTAAAATGCGCTGAATTAGTTACATGCTTACTTACCTACCAATTTAAACCGTAAACGCTGGTCAGTCTTAAGAACACAGAGAAAAGCTTGGGTTGAGTTTAGCCTGTGTGGGGCATAAGTTCTTTTTCATGGAAGAAAATGGGAAACTTGAAATAGTGATTTCCATGCGATAAGTTCGGAGAGCTTCATCTGATTGGCTTCACTGGTAATAATTTGATATTACAAATTGTGAGAAGCTTCAAGCTTGACGTGATTCTATATTTTATGGTCTCTCTGAGAAGGTGAATGCCTTTTCTGTTTGGCTTCAAAGCTGGAGTCTCATAGTAGAAGTTTTGAATTAGAGTATAAAGCTGTGTAGAAGAATTCTCTCTATTAAGACTTCGTGATTTTGCTGTCTGACAGGAATTATTATAGAAATGGTTTAGGAAACCGACAACTTGATGGATGAGAAACTTGTACAGACTCTAGGTATCTGTCCAGCTCCCTCTTGAAGACAACCAAGAGTCTATTGGTAAGTCCTCTTATGGTTGGTGGGAGGCTGTTGAACAGTCTTGGGCCCTGGACACTTATTGTGTTTTCTCTTAGTGTACTAATGGCGCCGCTACTTTTCACTGGGGGTGTGTTGCATTGCTGCCAGGATGTGATTTCTGTGTGCAGATTATGGATCAGTCCCTCACCACTCTACTTTTTTCCATCATTACTCTGTGTAAGCTTCCTCTGCTTCAAGTACCAGAACATCGGCCTTAATATGCGCGTTACTGCTTGTCTATTTTCGAATCTTCAAGTCTATATACTTAGCCTACGTTGCACATCATGCCATTAGCAGCTAATACATGTCTGAGTCCGTACTCTTGCTGCTTCACCTCTCTACACTCTGTCTAGTAGTTGTGTATCATCATTGTTAAGGTGCGTACCTGTCTACTTCCACCGATGAATCAGTCTTTATTGATGACTTGAGGTGATCGACCATCAGTCCACGCATCACTGCGACTTGCAGTATCACCTCCGTCGCTCACAGGTCCTCGTGAATCACAATATATGTCCAGTGTTCTTAGCCTAGATGGCTGCGAGGACAGCGCCTCCATCTCTCGATCAGTTGACGGAGGATCGAGCCTCCACCACTAATTTTGCTGAATGACCCGTTGGAATTTACCCCTTCAGATAAATAAAATAGCAAATATAAATGCTGCATTCACCATCCTGCTCGCCTAGGAAGCAGATTTCTCAGTGTATATATCTGTCTTTAACTTTAATTCACTTAAAATTCATTGATTTTATTTTCACGATCATGCTTTAGTTGAGAATTTCTGACATGTTTGCTTTTATATTTTTATAACTTGACGATTTGCCACCTTTCACTTAACCACTTATATTTTATTATATAATGTTTGTTTTTCCACCTCCGTTTCTTGAAGCAGTAACTTTGTTCTTTCTCAAAGATTCAACAACTTATCCCTCACGCTCCCCAAGACCCGTCGTGACACAGAATAACAATGCATGTGATTCTTCTTGGGTCAAGTACATGTGTTACTTATCAGGGTACATATCACCACAGCTCACCCACTTTGACGATCGTGTGGATCACGGACTTCAAAGTTTTTCACCACCAAGGACCAATTTTATTTAAATTAATTTTTCCACGGGCCCCCAAGTTTCGCATGTTCAATTCGGCAGCCTATAAGGTAAGAAAAAGAGTTTAAAAAGTGTCTAAAAAATTTGACCATTCCTGTGGCCCTCGGACCACAGGTTGGGAACCGCTGGTGTGGATGGGACTAAAGAGGTCAAAGGTCAACAACTTGCGTCACTCGAATGTTCGATATAAGTGTCCAGGACACGTACATCACAAGTGGGCCTTTGAAGATGTCTGACCTGATCTCCATGAATTGTGAAGCCGTTCTCGACAAAGGTCTCGCTGTGACACTTGAACCCTGTGTATTAACGAGTACAATCTAGAGTCAGACTTAACAAGGTCGTTAACGACCGGGTTGAATGAGGCGTCGCTCTTGTACAGTCCTACAACTCTGCGCAGATAATGATGAAACCCAGACACATTACATGTTGCTGCTCGCCAGCTGCACCAGGAAAAAAAATTATCGAAATAATTGATATCAGCTGTTGTTGAGAGACTCGTGTGATAAACATTAAACGCGGTGTTATATTTCACATAAGTGTTCTAATAACGATGGTTCTTGCTGTACTGAGGTGCGGGTGAGTGCATCCAATAATGTACAGATGTTAGCTATTTCAAAACATTAATCGATCTTCCTGTTTTTTACACGAATACCTGGCCGGGAATCGAACCCTCTGATACTTTATCACTCCTACTGAGAAGCCCGTCAAAATTCCGAGACGCCTTAATTAAGTTATCAATGCTTCAGGTGCCCAGTACCACTGGACATGTCACTCCTGATGCGAGCACATACGTGGCTCAAGCTACAGGACTAATTTCATTCTGCTCCCGTTTGGAATACCAGTTTTCACGAGCAGTATACAATTAGTCCTGTAGCCTGACACAGCCGCGAATGTGTTCGCATCAGGAGTGACATGTCCAGGCCGTCGCTTTGCCTTAGAGACGGCAAAGCGACGGCCTGTTAATTTATGGGCCGCGGTTCGATCCGAGGTGTAGTCCGAGGACAAGGATAGTAGCCTAACTTGCTTGTATCTAGAGTCCTTCACTTTCATCAGTTGACGACCTTGAAAGGGGTCTGCAGAGAGGTGTTCCCGGCACAGCAGACTGAAGTTTTTATCTGGGCCTCGTACATTTGCTATGGCTATATTTAGTAAATTATTTGGAATTTGACTTAGGATAGCCCAGTGAGGTCAAGCAGTGTGACTTATTTCCGTCGGTGACCTCAGTATCCCTCATTTCCCGGGACCCAGTGTCCCCCACACACTGAATAGTGGAGACGTGACAGCAGCAGCAGCACAACACTGCTCCTGTACCTACAAATAGGTAATTACAGCCTCGAGCTGGAATAACTGAGACGACACAGTCGGTGGTGAGCCCTTGCAACCTATATACTCATTTACCTCTTGACATGACATCGACACTGTCATGACCTTAACACTGCCACCTACCTGCTGGCACTCATCTAGTAGCTGACATGACCTGTGGCTCTGTTGGTAGCGCATTCATCTCACTTACTGAGTGTCTGTGGCTCGATCCTCAGTATGTGTGGGTATGTTGGGCATGTTTCCTTACATCTGTTACCCCTGTTCACCTAGTAGTAAGTAGGTACCTGGGGGTACCTACTTACTGGGTCGCATCCTGGAGGGGGGTTAATATATCTAAGATAGAGCTGGGCTTAGAGATGAGCTGAGGTAGGATAACAGCTCTTAATCTGTAAAATTAATCTGTGGAAAAGAAGCTTTTAATGGCGGCGTCGACACCCCCCCCCCCCCGCACACACGCCAGCGACATTCACAGTACTAATGTGCAAATAGATTCGGGAAGAAAGACGAAGGGAAAAAGAGAGGAAGGGAGGGAGGAAGCAAGAGTTTCTGGAAATAAGACACTGACGATCAGATATCAGTAAAGTAAAACTGACTGTTTGTCTTGACTAAGATACACAACACTGGCAGAGACACAGCTACACACTTTACTATGAAAATAACATTAATCAGTATTTTAATGTTATTCTATGTACTGCTTGCTCATTGTGCAACAACACTGTCAATATATGCATTTTTGCCACCACAGTCATCACCACAACCAACATTATAACCAACACCACAACTTACAATCATATTTTCATTCCAAGACGACACGCTGGACAAAAGCACCACATTTTTTTAATTTTCTTTATGGCCAAAAAGCTTTTGTGCCTACCTGTTGCTCAGAAAGTCAGTACTAGCAACTGGTTTTCGACAATGCAAATAGACCAGGACCATGAGGTCGTGAATTATTTACATCAGGAGGTACTGTGGGCCCCACTAAGAAACCATCTGTGTTCGGGAAATGAAAGGTACCCGGCTCTGTACAAGCTCAGTTTCTAAATGCTTGAGACAGAATACTGAAAGGACGAATTTCATCAGGAGCACTAGGAAGACATGTCTACCCAGAATACCTTCAGACAGCAGCAGGCTCTGAGTCTGGTACATACCATCAGCGACCCGCAAGACGAACTGTAGTGTGGTTTGTCAGCTTGTTTGACTCGGGCGGTGGATACCGTCGTTTTCGTAGTGGTCGGAAAGTTCTGTCATGTGGTAACGGTTTGTACAGCTGTTTTCGGTAATAAAGTGCCCTGTAGTACCTTAGGTTAGGTAAGATTTGTCAGAAAAGAGGGTAAGTGTTTCCTGACGCGGGTCTTAGTCATGCAATGACCCGTTTACCTGGAGAGAGTTCCGGGGGGTCAACGCCCCCGCGGCCCGGTCTGTGACCAGGCCTCCTGGTGGATCAGAGCCTGATCAACCAGGCTGTTGCTGCTGGCTGCACGCAAACCAACGTACGAGCCACAGCCCGGCTGGTCAGGAACCGACTTTAGGTGCATGTCCAGTGCCAGCTTGAAGACTGCCAGGGGTCTGTTGGTAATCCCCCTTATGTACGCTGGGAGGCAGTTGAACAGTCTCGGGCCCCAGTTGAAGCTTTTGATCATCTGGCCGAGGCCTTCCCATATCTGCAGGTCAATGTCATTGTTTGCGGACTAGGTGAAGAACAAGCCCAAGCCTTGCCCGTCTTCCACACTTCACAGGCACTGGTGCCCACGGCGTCCCCTCCTTTACACTGGGTGTATTTTACACATCCTCCCCTGTCTCTTACTTAAGTACTTTGTTATGATAATTTGTGGAATCTGGTGGTGCTGCGTGATAAGTTAGTAATAGCCGCTGATGATGGAGAAAGATAAGATGTTTTATTATAACAGGAGTAAAGCATGATAATTTCCTGTTGCAGGATACCAGAGACTGGTGTAGGGTGGCAGCGTGTGGTAGTGGTGGTAGTGGTGGTAGTGGTGGTGGTAGTGGTGGTGGTAGTGGTGGTGGTGATGGAAATTGCGGTGTATGATGTGATAGTGGTGGTTGTAGGAGGCTGTATGTAGTTTTGTTTGTTTTGGTGGGGCGAGGGATGGATATTGTATTGATCAAGGTGGAAGGGTGGTGAAGGTGGTAGCTGTGGTGATTATAGTGATGAGTGGAAGGGTTAATTGTGGTTGTGTTTGTAATGGTAGGCTGTGTACTGGTCAGGTACCTTTACAAAAAATCTGGACATTTTGGACAAAAACTCTCATCTCTATAACTTTAGTAGTTCTTAAGATATTGAACGAATACTGTGTGTATTAATCATGCAGTTATTGTACACGACAGGTATCGCAGCTGTTTAGCACAGACAGCCATGACTCGAAAATCAGTATGATTTTTCATTATGTAACATTAATAAAATCTTGTTGCAGTACCTACAGTACAGTAAATCGTTCACCGGTGTCTCTTAGACATTTACAGTTGAAATGATCGGTGCACTTTAATTGATCCTTCTTGCATGAACATCTCCCTTCACAGCCGTGTTTACTCTTGCGGTCATAACCTGCTCATTTCATGCTTTTAATAGAGTGAGGAATGTGGTCCACACAGTGGTGGTCTCATCTCCCAGTACGACATCTGCAATCCCTTGTGTGGGGAAGGATAAGGTTTCTGCTAAGGTTATGAGGTTTCAGGTGGTGTGCAATACGCAGTGCCACCGCTATGCAGTCCCGCTGTAAGAAACTATCTGTTGTGTACAGAATAACGTTTTCTTTGTAGGACTTTACCTCTGTAGGAAGCTTTAAAAGAACTGCAGATCCTTCTTGAGGTGCTGAAGGAAGCTTTCCAAGAACTGCAGATCTTTCTTGAGGTGCTGAAGGAAGCTTTCCAAGAACTGCAGATCCTTCTTGAGGTGCTGAAGGAAGCTTTCCAAGAACTGCGCTCGGGATGAATGATTTCAAATACCTCGAGAAAAATTGACGTCAGTGCCTGTTGCCACAGAACATGGCCACAAACTACGCAGTGTGTAACATCTAATTTTTTTTAAATTGAAAGCCAAATTTCAAATAGGCTATAGAATATTTTCTACAAGATATAATTTACCAACAGATCTGCGTAGAACATAGCGTCATTGTGGCGAAAACTGTGGATAGCTTTAAATTTGGATAGATATAATCTCCCCAGGCAGAGATTTTAAATAACTACCCCCAGATACTATTTTGTATATGCAGGAGGTACTGTGTGCATGGCCTGTTGTCGGGCTCAGGGAGTAGTAGAACTCTCTGAACTCAGCAAAGGTAGACGTATGTATGTGTATAATTACACATTCTCAAGTGCCCATCTGTGTACGCATCAAACTGCTGTAAAGAATAGAGCAGCAGCACAATGTTGATGTATTCACTTTTTACATAAATATTATGACGAGGCTAGCGCCAGTACATATTCTTAGGAGGCATAAAATAAATCTGCATGATTTACTATTGTGTGTATGTAGCTAGATCAGTCATGACATACAAATTCCTGCCTCTCCTTCCTCTTCCTGTCTCCTCGGCTCTAGAATGAGTGAAATATCTTCATAAAAATTCCATTTCTCCTGTACTTGGGATAGGCAATCCTGAGATATGGTAATTCTCGTGATAATAACCGCAGCTCTGCTGAAAGCTCACGTAGCTGTGAACTCCTCGGTGGAATACTTAACGATACTCCCTTTACCTTACTGAAGTCTCCTAGCTCAGCCTGGTATATTTCAACACCTAGTATGAGCCCCATCCTGCGTGATGGAATATAACTGAGAAACGTAGTTAGCTTTTGTTTCGACTGTGTAACTATCATAGAGCATAGGGTAGCAGAACACTGCTGATATATCAGGTTTTGCTAAATAAATCAATAGAAGTCAGCACTGTGGAGTACGCTGGAAGCCCCAGCAACAGAAACCAGCACTGTGGAGTAGGCTGGAAGCCCCAGCAACAGAAACCAGCACTGTGGAGTAGGCTGGACGTCCCAGCAACAGAAATCAGCACTGTGGAGTAGGCTGGACGTCCCAGCAACAGAAACCAGCACTGTGGAGTAGGCTGGACGTCCCAGCAACAGAAACCAGCACTGTGGAGTAGACTGGACGTCCCAGCAACAGAAACCAGCACTGTGGAGTAGGTTGGACATCCCAGCAACAGAAGCCAGCACTGTGGAGTAGACTGGACGTCCCAGTAACAGAAACCAGCACTGTGGAGTAGGCTGGACGTCCCAGCAACAGAAACCAGCACTGTGGAGTAGACTGGACGCCCCAGCAACAGAAACCAGCACTGTGGAGTAGGCTGGACGTCCCAGCAACAGAAACCAGCACTGTGGAGTAGACTGGACGCCCCAGCAACAGAAACCAGCACTGTGGAGTAGGCTGGACGTCCCAGCAACAGAAACCAGCACTGTGGAGTAGACTGGACGCCCCAGCAACAGAAACCAGCACTGTGGAGTAGGCTGGACGTCCCAGCAACAGAAACCAACACTGTGGAGTAGGCTGGATGTCCCAGCAACGGAGGTTACTTCCCCTGGGCAAAATGAGCCATGCTGCTCAGGAATTCAAATTAGGTTCCTCCCGAGACGCAGGTTCAACAAGCTTCACAAATTAACTCATATACACATACGTTGAATCTTAACACACATTCACATTTTTTGAGACTACGCTTTCCCTCAAGTGCGCCATATTTACCTTATTCTCACTCACTATTATATTTTATGATTTATCTTTATTATTTATGTGAAATATCAGAATAATGAAGTTTGTTGATGCTCTTGTTTATTTTTGTGTGTACTTAATGAATCATTTAGCGGAAGTAATGCAGGTTCGATACTCCGTTCCCTAATTGCCAGCCACACACGTTAGTTTACTCTCTGAAAATGTAAATTTTTTTTTTGGTGATTTTGTTCGCCAGTTTTTGTGATAAGAATCAATCATGATTTTCACTATAAAAAAGATTACAAAACTCATCCGAAAAATTTAAAAAAAAGTAAAAAAAAAAAAAAAAAAAAAAATTTCGAACTGATTTATAAGACTCTTAGATTTTAGTTCAAAATTTAACATCACTGATAAATACTACAATTGTCCGTGACATCTCCTTCATTATGTCTCTGACATAACTAACACACATTGTCTGACACACATTATATCACGTCTGAATCATGTCTGGCTCATATTGTATTATGCATAAAGAATATATGAAGGATATTTCCGAGGGTCATAACACCCGCGGCCCGGTCCCAGACCAGGCTTCCTGGTGAATAAGGGACTGATTAACCAAGCTGTTACTGATAACCGCACACAATCCAAGGCATAAACCACAGCCCGGCTGGTCAGCATCCAAGATGAGAAACTGATCAGGTTCTCTCGGAAAGTCAGAGGTTTGTTGGTAATTTTCTTTATCAACGAAGGTAGGGCGTTGAAAAGTCGGGAACCTCTGACACTCGTCAAGTTCTCTTATAGTGTAATCGTCGCGCCTCTGCTTTCATTGGAGGTACTTTGCACCGTTTGCCAAATCTCTTGCCCTCTTAAGGGGTGATTTCGGAATGCAGGTTTAGGAAAAAAAAATCTCTCAGGAGTTTTCCGTGTGTAAATTATGATGTAGCTATCTCACCTACGTTCCAAGAAGTACAGTTTACGAGATTTGAAGTATTCCCAGTAATTCAGATGGTCGAAGGAATCGTGGCAGTGAAAGTTCTTTGTGCGTTTCCAAGCTCAGTAATCTCGTATGCTTTGAAGGTGACTAGTAAACAGCAGGAGCCCAGTCGGGAGTGGCTGTAAACAGCAGGAGCCCAGTCGGGAGAGGCTGTAAACAGCAGGAGCCCAGTCGGGAGAGGCTGTAAACAGCAGGAGCCCAGTCGGGAGAGGCTGTAAACAGCAGAAGCCCAGTCGGGAGAGGCTGTAAACAGCAGGAGCCCAGTCGAGAGAGGCTGTAAACAGCAGGAGCCCAGTCGGGAGAGGCTGTAAACAGCAGAAGCCCAGTTAGGAGAGGCTGTAAACAGCAGAAGCCCAGTCGGGAGAGACTAAGAGACTTGAACATTATCGTCATTGGCTTATCGTGTCTGTCTTGTGTTGAACGTTCTAGTTATCCAGCTTATCATTTTCTTTGCGATAGAAATATTGTGTGCATATGAGAATGCATCATCATTAATATTTTGAAGCTAAATATTAATAGCTATATATCAGACCCAATAGCAGCGTTAATCGTGTCTTCAGAAAACCACACTAGTGGTGAAAATTTGAAGCCAATCAAATAAGTCATTTTTCAGTTATGGCACAGATTTCAATGATTCCATTTTTTAAATACTTTGTTATATTGACAAATTTGCCCACACATGAACAAAACTTGTTACATACTATCCTGGTTGTAAGATATAGCAGACATTAAGTATTAGAGCCATTCAGGAGAAAACTGAAATTTATTTACCTTAATTTAAAGGGACTAAAAAGTTGACACTGTCTTATACACAGTGTGGATAAATCTGCAGCTGTACATCTGAATTTCACTGTCCGCCATGGTCGAATTAAGAAACATTTTTTGGGAATGTTTGAACTTACGACTTTGTGGGTTTTTGAAGCAATTTAAGCATTTCCAGGATCCTGGGGAGGGTTTTATCAACTATGACGTTAACACACCTGCACATGCCAATGTTTCCAAAAATGTGGTTATTGTTACCGAACACATGTGTTGAAAAATTAAAGCTGATCAGATGAGGCGTTCTCGAGTTATCAGCGAAAGAAAACATAATTTAGGAGAGAGAAATAGTTCTGGTAAAAACTTGAAGATCCTCCTTCGGGAATACTTAATGATAGGCTGAATCACTTGAGCTTTTAAGTGACGCTGACCCAATCATACTCAAGTCACATGTTCTCTCTAGGCTAGCATAATGCTGAATACTGACGGCCACCTTGAAGACAGGCAAGATTCCTGAGCCAGAATCGTACAGAGAACTTTACTTTTCGTATACATTCAGTCAGACAACTTAGCCACTGAGAATACCTAAAGTCCTTTGAACTGTATTCACTGGAACATGTCGGCAAGAAAAGTACATCATAGTTCACAAATGGAAAACCCTGGAAGGACTGATACCAAACCCGCACATCAAAGTCACGCTGTACGTAAACAAGAGACTTGGTAGACGATGCAAAGTACTTCAAGAATCCTTCAGGTGTCCGTTTAAGATGTTTCCAGTTGAAGTAACCAAACAAATATTGGTGCCGGTTTTGACAGATTTACAGCGCAATGCTCGATTTTCCTTAGCTGGTCCTTCATCTGCTGGAAAGTTATATCTAGTGGTTTATATAACAGCACAACAACTAGGTTCTAATTTTCGGTTTTGACTCAAAATTTCGACTACATCAGTAACTCGGTGTAAATGAGCGACTATTGAACATAGAAGCCAACCTCACCTTGTTTCCTGTTTTTTTCCCGGTCACGTCTAAATAGGTTGTTGTCAGGAATCATTATTTTGTTATTAAAATAGTCTTATATGAGAGTCTCGGTAAAAGCTGCACACATTGCATTTGACTCTATGAGGAGACCGTTGATAAACGGTGTCTTATTGTTTTCCCTGTGTTTGAGACCTTTGTACGTTTTCTAACACAGATGATGCATTGTTACAGTAATTGCTGTGCTGGGAGGGGAGGGAGGAACACATTGTTGGACCTGGTAACTGTGGCTCTGTCTGACTCGTATTGCATCATGTCTGACTCATAATTTATTATGTCTGACTCATAATTTATTATGTCTGGCTCATACTGTATCAACCCTGACCGTATCATGCATGACACACATTGCATCAACTCAGGAATATTGAGCTACGAGAGGGAGGCGCCTTGATGCTGGTCACCGGCCTTTAAGAACTGAAGCTACCCTCCTCCTTGCATCAAACTTGATTACCTCCCATTCTCCAGCGGCTTCATGACCCGTGCATGTTTAGAGCTCCCTTATGAATATAATAATAAGTAACAACAACAGCAGTAATAATGGTAATTGTACTCCAACCTTTATCCTTTAAATTTTTTACTACCTCTCTTTTATTAACTCTCTCTCTCTCTCTCTCTCTCTCTCTCTCTCTCTCTCTCTCTCTCTCTCTCTCTCTCTCTCTCTCTCTCTCTCTCTCCCCCTCTCCCTCTCTCTCTCCCTCTCTCCCTCTCTCTCTCCCTCTCTCTCTCCCTCTCTCTCTCCCTCTCTCCGTCTCTCAAGTGTCATCTGTCCTTCCCCAGCACGTTCCGTCAACATTCACTCCTCCCACCTCGCTCCCTACTGAGACTAACCAAAGGTAACTTGCATATGCAACCGTCCGAAGAAATATTGAAATCTCTTGAATAAAAGCGCGTGCCACTCCAGGTTCTACAATCTCTCTTTTCCATAAAATTCCCTAGTTAATTGAGAAACAATAATATGATTCAAACTGTTCGGCCTTCCATATGAGGCTTTATACGAGACTTATCAAGCCTCACGAACGTCAATCTGAACCTGCAAAGTGATCATGCAGCCAAACCACGAATCTGAAGTGCCAGGCAGCGGAATAAGAATAGTGAGAAAGGTTAAGATAAGATTTGTTTGGATTTTTAACTTGGGTGAAATGTTACCCACCCAGGATAATCTAAGTTAGTTAGTGAGTCATCGATGACTGTCTTATTTGTATTGTGGTCCTTCAGTCTTGTCCCCCGGGATGCCACCCACACCAGTCAACTAACACCCAGATGCCTACTTACTGCTAGGTGAACAGGGACAGCAGGTGTAAGGAAACATGCCCAATGTTTCCAGCCGGCTCATGAGAGCCACAGATACTAAATCGAACAACTAACAATGTACCATCATTTGTGTTTGCACACTTAGAAGATCTAAAACCTAAGAAAAACAATAAAATATCCTTTATCATTTGTCTTCTAACGGGATCAAATGCAATGTTTGGAGCCTTTACCGAGACTCGTATAAAATACTATTTTACACAAATAACCCGCACATAGAAGCTTACGACGACGTCGAATTTATGAATGTCATAGTGACAGACATTCTCACTTGTCTAGAGCACTCAACAAGTGACACCAAGGCCAACCTATAACTTTAATAATGCGTTCAACGTCTTGTTAAGCTTTGCAGTGTTAGAATACTGAAAGCTCCTCTAATTGATTTGTGGATCTTTGGACTTACACTGGATTCACAGTTGAGTGTAGTGCACAGGGACCTTGTAACCTTACCTGTGCGTGGCCGCGCCTGACCTCCCTAGAGCTGATACTAGCTGATCATGCTTCCAACCTTGTCCAGTGTAGACTCTAATTCATAATCTCGTTCAAGTTAGGAAGGGACAAGCTTGGGCAGAGTGGTATTTAGTTCAGATTATTGTCAGTCAGTATCAGAGCTACTTAGTCTTGGTGTCAACCATCGTGGGTAAGAAGCTGCGGGGCCTGTGTTCGCTCCACCAGAACCTGGGTGTGCTAGATAATGGATAATGAACCAGGCTCCAGGTGTCATCAAAGACATCAGATTGTTAAGTAACCAGTTTGCTTAGCAGTTATACATCCCTGTGGAAGGGAAGAGTTCACATGTTTTAGACCAGGGACGGCTGGGGCCTGAATGAACTTGACTGACGTGTGATTAATTAGTGTCAGTCAAGAACCCCTAATTATCGACATTACCAAGACTGTAAATCACATGGAATCGCAACAACTACACAATCCAGGGCAGCATGGATCAGAGCATCTCTCTCCTGCCTTCTCGATTGCTAAACTATTACGATATAGTCATGGATGCAATGTAATACCAAATAAACACACATGTAGTGTACTCTGCTTTTCCAAAAGCCTCTACACAAAATGCGTGGTAAAGGAATAACAGGAAAAGTGGATAGGCGGATATTTAACTTCATAACATATAAGAGTAGTAAACAAAATGAAGTAGGAAGCTGCAGCTTTGAAAAGTCGTGTACCTCAAGACTTGCCCCACTTCTGTTCTTCATTCTTATGTCAGACATAGATAAGGACATAAATCGTAGTATCTTAGTATCCTTTGCTGATAACACCAGACTCTCTGTAAGAGTGGCGTCCGTTGAGACGCAGCGGATCCTCAAGAGGATAAAAATGAGGTCTTGAAGTGAACCTTAGACAAAAATATGATGTTCGTTGAGGACAAGTTTCAGTTGTCCTTCTCCTCTCCATCCTGTACACACAGCCTCTTCTCATTTGACTATGTTACTTTTTAGGTTGGTTAATGGGGTTTAAAACCTATTGACTACATGAGCGTCAGTAATGCTGCATGTAACCTGTTCACAGTCAAGAATACTTTAATCCCAGTTACAGGGATTAAGTAAAATCCCAACTTATATACAGAATATGTACACAACGACATGCACCAAGAGGTGTATATAGTGGTGTATATATTGTGTACGTATATATTTTCTTTATATTAAAATTCCATAGAAGAAATTAGGTTATGTGAAAGGTTTGCTTTGAACCAACGAGTAACAGAGCCTACGACAAATGGAAGCACATTTTATTTGATCCTCACGAACAATGATGAACTAATCAGAAATAATCACGAACACAGTAAACTCTGATCAGAATATCATGAAAGTAAAAAAAGTACAAATTCATGGGTAGAAAACTTGAGTAGTAGTTCACGAGAAGCGAGGTTCATTATATTGAAGTTTATCAGAGAAGTGCCTGGGACAAAATTAACAAAGAACTATCAGACTGGAAGCAGATATAAACACCCTAAACCCTCACCAGAACTTGGAAAAGCTGAATACAGAAGCATATAAGGATTTTATTATGAGAAAACCTGAAAGGTCAGATATAGAAAAAGAGCGAAGAAGAATGTATAGAAGAGAAAATATTACCAAACTGTTTCTAGTGTATGTCACAACGAAGGAAAGATTATCTTTGCCGAAAAGATTCCAGAGTTAGAACAAAAACTTAAACTTTCGTATAAGATAGAAACACAACTGGAACAAAACATCGTCCTGGATATTGCAAGAAATTCTCCAGTATTCCAACTCATTCAGAATCACAGTTAATAATTACCTGTATAATTCGATCATTAATCACAGAGGTTCATACTCTTAACGATGAAAAAGAAATAAGCAGTATTCTGAAAGACCTGTTTGATCCAGTGTTCAGCAAACAACCAAACGAAAGCAGTGTGGAGAATAAAGATGTTTTTCTTTGCCTCTGACGGTCACACATGTAACTGACACATGTACAAATCCCGTAAAGTCTGAAAAAGAAACAGAAACCATACCCACTCATGTAGAACCTGAACAGGATTCCTGGAGTTTCTCATTTATAAGGAAGCACAAAATACCCCTACCACGGGCATTCAGAATCCTTTGGAAAGAAGATCTAAGCTGTAAGTGAAATTCCAAAGGTCTTGCTTATAAGTGCAGACATACTATAGCTTCTTTGCATAAAGGAAATAATAGAAAAACTATTCAAGAAAAATATTCAATATCAGTAGCTCTAACGCAGCACATTATAAAAGTCTTGGGAAGGGTCTACTGGAGGGCGATGGAGTTGACGTGACAAAACACAAACTTGATGCAACAGCACAACAAACACACCCAAACCAGTATAGATTTAGAGCGAGATTATGCATGTCAAAACTACTAAACCATTATGACAGGATGAGGATGGCATTGGAAGAAAACCAAAATGCAGATCTTGCAAGTGCAGATTTCACGTAGATATTTGATAAATGTGATCATGGAATAATTGCATATAAGAGGAAAAATTATAATGGGGAAAGTAAGGAAATAAATATTCAACTTTGTGACATAAAGCTTGGTAGTAAACAAGGCAAAATTCAGCATTAGCAAAGTAAAAACACTGGGCATTCCTAGGCTCGGCTCTGGTATCTTTCCTGTTTTTTATGCGCATAGTGGACAGTTTCGTATCGCTAGTGAATGATACCAAAATATGCATGAGAATTACTTCGGTCGAAGACATGGAAAAATTGCAGGAAAGTCTTCCAGTTGAGGTTTACTACTCACTCGCTATGGCTTCAACCCCTCACCTGTTCCCTGATTTGTTTGCAATCGTATTATTACGATTTCGTGAGTCACCATGATGTTCATTGGTGACAAGTTACAACTGGTTAAATATGGAACGATTACAAAACTCAAAAAAAGGGTCACTATAAACGAAATGTAAACATATAAGCAAACAATAAAAAAAAAAACACGTGAAGGATGTAATGTCGGCTGGCATATGTTTTAAACACAGTAAGGCAAGTGCCACGAAAGCCAGAAAAACGACTGGGTGGATGATGAGATCTTTCAGTACAAGGGAAATAGTGCCAATGGTGACATTCAAATCGCTTGTGCACTCAGTTTCGTTCAGTGTTGACGGTTCCGTTCAGGGTAGGAGAGATATCAGAGCTGGAGCTGATACGAAGATCATTTACGGCTCGCACAGAGCCAACAAAGCATTTAAATTACAAGAAACGCCTCAAATTATTGAATAAATACTCTCTGGAATGAAGGAGAGAGATGCATGACAATATATATATATATATATATATATATATATATATATATATATATATATATATATATATATATATATATATATATATATATATATGAAAGATATACGAGAATCTAGCACCAAATCTGCACACTGCCATACAACATGCTAAAGTAAAAGACAAGGGAGAAAATGTAAAATAAACCAGTGAATAGCAGGAGCGCCGTGGGCACAGTAAGAAAACATTGTATCAACATCCGTGGTCACAGACTATTTAACATCCCATCAGGAGATATCAGAAACACTTCGGTAACAGGTGTAGAAGTCTTCAAAAGTAAACTCGATAAGCACCTGAGCCAAATGCATGATCAAATAGTCTGTGATGGATATGTGGACCAGCGAGCCGCCAGCAGCAACAGCCTGGTTGATCAGGCATGTGGAAGTAGGAAAACTCTTAAGTGATCACAGGTATACAACAGTGTACAACGCTTCTAACCTAACCATCCTCTCCTCCCTTGCTAACGACACGTTCTCCCCTAACAGCCTTCACGCTCGTTAATCACGTTACTCCACCATCAAGCTTACATTACCCATCAATTCCCTGTCAAATAAGTTTTAACTATCTTCCCCCGTGTTATAAAGAGCAGTCAACTCTATTGAATAAATTGTTCACAGGCCATGTTTAGTTATATGAGACTCGTACAAAAATTTGCGTTATAGTCGTATATTTTTATAATGCAGCAGTGCCTCCCACTGAGGTAGGGCGAGCAGTACAAGAGGAAATACCTTCATCGTCATTTAGTCAATCACTGTCTTGCCAGAAGCGTGCTGACATCACAGTTTAGATGACCTTCCTAACCACAGTATCCCCACCCTTCCTTCAGAGTGATGGTACTGTTATTTTCCCTCCAGGACGCAAGTTCGGTTAACTGGTTTCCCTGAATCCCTTCGTAAATGTGTTACTCCTGTTCATGATACAATAACACTTTAAGTCATACTAGCCACTTGCCTCCATTTCGATCTAACACTCTCTCTTAAGTCTGCTGGATGTTCAAGCACCTAGCCCTGAAAACCTTCTGTACCCCCTATCTCCATTAATTTCAGAGTTGGAGGAGAAGAATGTCGACTGTTGGGTCTTTGATAGACCCATCCACCGACAAGTCCACTCCCTAGTATCTCACCACACTTGCCTCTTTCATACGTCCTCCACTCTGATATCCAGTTTTTCATTGCCCAAATTTTTTATTATTCTCATCATTATTGCTCTTTCTTTTGTTCGCTTTTAACTTTTTACATACCTTCGCAAATTCCTTTAATAATGTTTGCATAAACTTTATTATCCTCTAATTCCTCACCTCTCGCCATCACTCTAGTGTTCACTTTTACAACCACGTCTATAAATATATCAAACAACCATAGTGATATCACACACCTGTGTAAGGTCTACCAGTACTGGAAAATAATCGCTGCTACTCTCTTACTCTAGCCTGAGCCTCACTATACGTAGGTCACTAAAAGTATAAAACTCTTTATACTTTTAGTAACCTACCACCTACTCCGTACATTTGCAACATCTGTTACATTGCTTCTCTGTCCACCCTTTCATATGCCTTTTCTAAATTCGGGAATGGAACAAAGAGTTCCTTATCATTATCTAAGTATTATTTATTTATATTCTTCAATGTAACAACTTAGTTTGTACTTCCCCTACCTTTCCTCAATCCTCCTTGTTACATTGTAATCCTGCTGTCTCTCTCTCTCTATTTTTTTTTACACAGGGTTTGACAAGGTTAGGTTAAGGATCCCTAACTTTATTGACAAGCAATTTACAGATTAAGGATTCTTAACTTTATTGACAGGCTAAGAGCTGTTACCTACATCAGCTCATTTGAAAGCATTTTTATTGTTATGAGACATACAAGTAGGGAACAGGATGAAGTTGTCTCTGTCTCTCTCTCTCTCTCTCTCTCTCCGAAGTGCTCCGCATTTCGGGCAACTTAGGTAATTTTGCCCCCGGATGCGACCCACACCAGCCGATTCACACCCAAGTACCTATTTACTACTAGGTGGATAGGAACGCCAGGTGTCTTAAGGAAACACCTCCTAATGTTTCCATCCGTTCTGAGGATCGAACCACGGACCTCAGTGTGTTAGGTGAGTGCGCTACCAACCGAGCTACAGGACACCACTGTCTACATCTTCCCTACTCCTACAACATATTATTTCTCCGGACAAAATGTATGAAATCACTTCGTTCTTTTCTTCATCTATATCTAGCAACTCCTCAGAATATTCTCTCCATCTATCATCTCTCTTATTTTTAACGGATAAAACCAATCGTTCCCTAATCCATCTCAGTATATTAATCTCACTTTAAACTCTTTCTTACTCTCATCAGTATAATTTTTTAATAAAGCTTCACTCACGCTCTTATTGGCTCTTCTTATGCAATCTCACCACTCTTTTACACACTCTTTTTACCCTCCATAATCCCCCATCATTTTCACTTCATTTTAAAACCTCTCATATGCTAACTTTTCATCCTTACCACCCTCCTTATCTTAATATTCCACCAACTGCTCATTTTCACACTTGCACCCACACTCCTATACCCACAAATTTCAGCTACACACTGTAACACAGCATTCTTAAATCTACCTCATATATCTTCGACTCTCACCTCTTTACGTGTACTCTCTAGCCCACTTTTCTCCCAACATTTGTTTAAATCTTACTTTTTCTCCTTTAATTATTTCGTTTCTCACCTCACATTTACCCACTGATGATATTTTCCTTATCTTCCTCTTATTCTCACTATAGCTTCATCTTAGTAATAATTTCACGTACCTGTCGCCCCTCTAAAAACACGTACAGCCACAATTCTACCGATCAACTTATTATCTACTAAACTGCTCTCATTACACGCTATATCGTATCTCGTATGCTTATTACGTATTTGTTAAAAGGGGACCTTTAAGAGATTGCCTAAATTTTCCCTTTTTCCTGTTCTCTTAATTCAACATTTTACTTTGATTTCTCTCATAACTTCAGAATGCCTTATCCAACAGCCTTCAAATTCTCAACACTTCTGTACTATAACGAGGACCAAATTCTTGGAAAAATTGGCATGTTCAAGTGCTCTATGACCAAAGTAGTTGAACTCATTCCCAGCATCCTGGAATTCTCAGATACTGTAGTAGGTTCGCCGGTCTTGCCCCGGCCCGGGTCTTGACCAGATGGTTACCCGGTGGACAACTTGCAAAACCCTCAGTGGCAGAGCTTCTAATTCTACGATGAGAGTGAAATTCACTTGTGATAAATGGTTAAGAAAACCGACGAGTTGAAGAATGAGACACTTGTGCAACATATGGGAATCTTTATTGAGGAAACGTTTCGCCACACTTTGGCGTCATCTTTGTATTGGACTGATGAAGACAATGTGTGGTGAAACGTTTCCTCAGTAAACATTCCCATAGGTTGAATAATTGTCTCAATCTTAAAATTCAGTTGTGCAGGAGCAGATTTGACCTTTTTATGTGAAAATAATGTGAAATGTTAATTCCGTTAAATTATGTTAAACAGATTCTAGTTTACCTCTCCTGAAAGGCTTTAATATTTAATGGTTGATGCATCTTAGGGCCAGGACGGTATCCATTAAGGTTAGTTTACGTGAGTTGGTATAGTAAAATAACACCAAAAAAAAAGAAATAGTTTGAATCCGTGTAGAACTGGAGAATGACTCATCTGATCGGATTCAAATTTTTACTACTGGTGTGGCTTCCTGGCTGCCGTGAGTCCCAATTTGCTAATTTTATCGAAAAAAATACTGATATTAATTTTATTCAATAAATAATGCTTCTTTTGATCGGCTTCAAAATATTACTGACGATGTATTTATTCTATAATAATTATGATAATCCATAAGTTTAGTAAGAATAGAGGAAAATTTGAAACTTTACTAAAATAGTTGAAATTGTTGGAATCAGATGAATTACCAGAGAATGACTTTTCTAATCGACTTCAAACTTTTATCAGTCGTGGGATTTATTACAGCCAAACTTGTCACTCATTTTTAGATGTGTAAATTTCAATTTGCCAATTTTATTAAGTAAATTGTTAATCTTGTGGAAACTGGGGAATGCCTCTTCTGATCGGCTTCAAACCCTAAACGCCGGTGTATGTTAGTTTGGAAGTATTTTTGTATTTGGGCTGTATATGTGCCAGATTGCTGATTTTTGTTTTTGCCTATTTAATAAAATTAAGTTTTGTTACATGATTATATAGAATTTAATGGATTGTAAATGAGAGAACTGTAAAAAAATCGTGTTGGCGCATCTAAGTTTAACAAGGTGAGACTTTCTCAGCAACATTTTCATTTATTACTCGAGAACGCCTTAATCGATAGATGTCAAATTTTCAAGGCTGGTATATTGTATGTTGGAGAAGACTCGTGTTACTACTTGCATGTATGGGTAGCAACTGTTGTTACCGTGTGACAACTGGAAACAGTATAATGGAGTGTGTGGATGACATTTTATCACGTTTAATCTCGAAATAGTATAGTATTATTTTATATTTTTGCATTTTGTGTTGTCGCTGGTGTGGGGCTCTTGATCCAAGGAACTGGATATAAATTACTCTTGAATGGACGAATTTGAATGCCTCCCATTCTGCATAAACTGTGACCCTCTACTGGTTTAGTTCTTTCCTTTGATTAAAATATGAATGACATCAATCTTCATTGAATGATGTATGAAACTGATGGAACGTTTCATGGGTTTAGAAAAACCAACCACGGTTCGGGTGGGGCTCGAACTCCCTCTAGCGTAGCTGCTGGCATATTCATCTGTAAAAACTTGCATTTGTGATCACATTGGTGGCTAACCTTCCTATGGTATATAACTATATCTAGTCGGATGAATATTATTGTAGCCAGCTGGCCCAGTGGCTTACGCACTGGCCTGAGAGCTTTACAACTCACTTGCCGTGGGTTCAAACCCCACCCACACCGTGGTTTGTTTGCAGTCATGTTATTACGATTTTCATGGGTTCAGCATGTGCAGGTACACATTTTTGTGGATTCTACGCAGTAACTGGAACATGTATCATCTGGTCAGCTGTAAGTGTTAGCACTGATACTCTTCCTGAGGGAGAAATAATCTCTTGATGTTAGGTTGTGTGGTGGAATTTATTCGCCGAATTAATAACTCCACCAGGCTCTCCACCATTCTTAGGTGGAGGGGAGATGGGAGAGGGGAGGGAGGGGGTGAAGAAACCGTTACATACTAAGGGGAAAGGAAAAGTTGAACCTAACTTCTTCCCCCTCCTCCCCTTTCTCCTTCCTGCTCTTTCCCCTTTTCTCTCCATGACAGACCAGATATAATAATACTTACATGCTAACTTATATACATACTCCCTTAAAACCTGGTCAGTCTTGCTTAGAGAAATGTTTGGACTGATTTTAACTTGTGTAGGTCCAAATTGTGGAAAATGGGAGACTTGAAATACTACATTTCATGTGATAATTTGTATCACATCTGATCAGCTTTAACCTTTCAACACTGATAATTTGATAATGTAACTACTGAGTGCCTTTATGCTTAAAGTGCTTGTGTACTTTAGGACATTGATCTTTTTCAGATTAGAGGAGAATGTCGCTTCTGCTTAGCTTGAAAGCTGATGGTTCCTAATGTAAGGTTTGAATGAGATATGAGCTGCGCATGTTCTCATATGCTATTTTTATTAAAGAAATTTGAATATTAGCTTCCATATGAGGCATCTCTGGACACCGTAGCAATCACAGAGACAAAGCTCACGGAAGTGATAACAGACGTGATCTTCCTGTCTGGTTATCAGATCCTGAGGAAAGCCAAGGGGAGCAGTGGGGGAGGAGTTGTACTGCTCATCAAAAATCAGTGGAGTTTTGAGGAGATGGGAGGACTAGTCAGAGGAGTAGTGAATGACTACAAGTAGGAATACTTCATACTGGGGTCCCAAAAGTGATGACAGCAGTGATGTAAACCCGCCACCGAACAGCAGGAGGCCAAGACAGGAATACAATGAGAGCAACAGAGTGATGGTTGACACTCTAGCCGAGGTTGCCAGATTGGCCCACATGAGTAGGGCAAAGCTACTCATCATGGGGGATTTCAACCATAAAGAGATTGACTGGGAGAATCTGCAGTCACATGAGGGACCAGAGATACGGAGAGCGAAGATGCTGGAAGCAGTACTGGAAAACTTCATGTACCAACATGAAAGAGAAAGAGAAAGAGGGGTATGAGGCAAATCCTACATGACGTGCAGTGGGTAAGCAAGCTAGAGAGTAAGACAGTATATGAAATGATGAACAGTTGACCACAAAGTTCAGGGAGGCATTGGAGAAGTTCATACCAATGGGCAACAGAAACAGCGAGAAGACCAGAATGAGGCCATGGTTTACCAGGCGTGGAGAGGCCAAAGTCAGTATGGAACAACTATAGAAGGCATAAGACCCAGGAAAACAAAGAGTTGGGCCGAAGAGACAGAAATGAATATTCATGGATAAGGAGAGAAGCCTAGCGTTAATACTAGAATGACATAGTATCAAGTGCCAAATCTGACCCAAAGATGTTATACAGCCACATCAAGAGGAAAACAACAGTCAAGGACCAGGTAATCAGGTTGAAGAAGGAAGGAGGGGAGCTCACAGGGAACGACCAGGATGTGAAAGGCTAAGCTCAAGATTAAGGGAGGTATTCACAGTGGAGACAGAGAGGCTTCCAGCAAACCGAGGTGGTAGGGTGCACCAGCAAGTGCTAGATACAGTGCACACAACTGATGAGGTGAAGAAACTACTAGGGGAACTATATACTTCGAAGGAAGTGGGCCCAGATAATCTCTCTCCTTGGGTCCTGAGAGAGGGAGCAGATGTACTGTGTATGCCACTAACAAGAATCTTCAATAAATCTATCGAAACAGGGCATCTGCCTGAAGTGTGGAAGACAGCAAATGTCGTCCCGATTTTTAAGAAAGGAGACAGACAGGCTGCACTAAATTACAGACTAGTGTCGCTGACATGTATGTACAGTCGTGGAAAAATGATCAGGAAAATAGTAGTAGAGAGTAGAGGTCCGGCGCTGTTTCTTGCATATGTGAATACCTTGACGGAAGGGATAGAGTCAGAGGTGTCGCCTTTTGCAGACGATGTGAAACTAATGAGAATACAAGCGGACGAGGATCAGGTAAACCCACAGGGGATCTGGACAGGCTGTAAGCCTGGTCCGACAAATGCCTCCTGGAGTTTAACCCCAGCAAGTGCAAAGTTATGAAGCTTGGGGAAGGACAAAGGAGACTGCAGAGTACAGCCTAAGAAGTCAAAGGCTGCAAAAGTCATACCGAACACATCTCTTAGCTGCTGCAGCATATGGGCGCCTGGCAAACCTGAGAATAGCGTTTCGACATCTAAGTAAGGAGTCATTCACGACACTGTACACCGTGTACGTCAGGCCAGTATTGGAGTATGCAGCACCAGTATGAAACCCACACCTGGTCAAACATGTCAAGAAATTCGAGAAAATGAAAAGGTTTACAACAAGACTAGTCCGGAAGTTGAGGGGTTTGTTCTACGAGGAGAGGTTAAGGGAACTCAACCTGACAACACTGGAGGACAGTAGGGATAGGGAGAACATAATAACAACAACATATAAAATGCTGAGAGGAACTGACAAAGCGGATAGCGAAGGGATGTTTCAGAGATGTGACACAGCAGCAAGGGGTCACAACTGGAAGCTGAAAACTCGGATGAGTCACAGGGATGTTGGAAAGTACTTCTTCTATCATAGAGCTATCAGGAAGTGGAATAATCTGGAGAGTGAAGAAGTGGAAGCAAGAGGTATGATAAGGTTGTAAAAATTGTAAGAAAAGTATTGGTATCGGCCAAAATTTTGATATCGTCTCATCCTAGTGGAATTACCTCATGTATACTGTGATGTAGTGGTCACTTCCGCACTAAAAGCAGAGCTGTATGACCCTTACGGGTTTAGCGCTTGGTTATGATTATAATAATCTGCACTTAAAGCCTTGGCAATCTATCCCTTGTACGTTAAATGTCACACATTAGAGAATGCTATCACCTCAATATGTTAAAGAGGACGTGTGACTAGACGAGAGGCTGCCGATGGTGTCCATGAACGACTGTTAGCAAGATGCGTCTGGCTGGCAGAGAGGGGGATTAAATGATGCTCAGCTTAGAAGATATTTAAAGTTCCTTAAGTTAATTAAGGTTCCTCCCCGCCCCCCTCATAAACAGTTGTGTGGTACATGGAGGAGGAGACGCAGTCCGACCATAGCTCTCCATTTCATATTTCCTCCTTTTTCATTTTCGAATGCTGATGTGAGGTCAGTACCAGAGTCTGACCGCAATGTTGAGCCAGGTAGGGAGATGTAAATGTTGTGTTGTAACAACCACTCAACATGGCTGAGAGAACCTAAGTCTATCTGTCCTCTCTTTCAAACCTTCCACCATGGAACTGTTTCTTGGTCCTAAAACCTTACCTCAGAAGACACACACAGCCGTTCATGGCCACGCAGGTCATGAATGCCAGGCTATCATAGTGTCAACAGCTAGGTTAGCACGCTCCCTCCACACTGGCTCAACCTGCCCTTGACTCTGTAACTTCGGCTACTGCATGTGGGATACTGTTAATGAAAGATGAAAATTCTGGGTCTGTATTCCAGCCCTTTATAACAGATCAGCACACTAATGTCATGAGTCACTTGTCACCAGCAACACTGACGTCATGAGTCACCATCCACCAGTATCAGTGACGTCAGAAATCACCTGCCACCAGTAACATGACGTTACGAGCCATCACCAGCAACATTGATGTCATGAGTCACCTGACACCAGTATCATTGACGTTATGAGTCACCTGCCACCAATAACATTGACGTCATGAGTCACCTGCCACCAATAACATTGACGTCATGAGTCACCTGCCACAAGTAACATTGACGTCATGAGTCACCTGCCACCAGTAACATTGACGTCATGAGTCACCTGCCACCAGTAACATTGACGTCATGAGTCACCTGCCACCAGTAACACTGACGTCATGAGTCATCTGCCACCAGTAACATTGACGTCATGAGTCACCTGTTCTCGTCATATGTCACATGAAATTCATTTTTGACAGTCTTTCACCAAAGTTTAGAGGGAAATTGTGGTGTTGACCTCAGAGGGATTACAGTGTGGAGATTAGCTGTGTTGTTAAAGGGACAAGGGCGGCACAGTGTGAGGAAGAGGACAATAGGATTAGGGAATGGGGAAGCTCAGAATGGGATAGCATTTAATATACCTTTGATGGGTTTCAAGAATTTTTGCTACTCCCGCAGCCTGGCCCTGGGCCAGGCTTGTCTGATGCTTGCTTGGTTCACCAGGCTGGTGGCCCCCATGGCCCACTGTCCATCACAGCCTAGTGTATCCGACACTTGAAGGAAATTGCAATGATTTCTTTTGAAGACCTTTACACCATGTTCCCGCAGAAGTTTCTGATATCTTCTAGCAATATGTTAAAAAGTCCGGGACCACGGATGTTGATACAGTGTTTTCTTATTGTACCCACGGTGCTTCGTCCTCTCACTAGATTTATGCTACACTTTCTCCTATATGTCTCGCTCCAGTATGTTATGCAGTGTGCAGATTTGACCAGCGGCTCTTCAGTATCTCCCACGTATATATGATGCATCTATCTCTCCCTTTATATCTATCTCCTCCGTTCCAGAGAGTACACATTAAGAACTCTGAGGTGTTCCCAGTAACCGAAATTCTTTATTGGTTTTATGTTTGCCGTAAATTATCTTTCTACCTGCTCCCACTCTGATCTCTCCTGCCTTGAAAGGAACAATCAGTACTTAACAATATTCTAGGCCAGAGACATCAGGCGATTTAAATAGTGTCACCATTGGCACTATTTCCTTTGTTTTGAAAATTCTCATTATCCACCTCGTCACTTTCTTGCCTGTCGTGACATTTATCTTTTCGTTTTCCTTGAAAGGTCAGCTGACATAATTACTTCAACGTCCATTATATGTTCCATCCGTTCTGTTTGGTGTTATTCCTACAATATGTACAGTGTTTCTTTTGAGTTCTTTATTCTTTCCATATCTCGGCAGTTGGAACATTTCACCATTAAACGTCATGTTATTCTCCACTGTCCACTGAAAGATTTTTTCCGTATCTTCTGTCGAGGAGATGATAAAAATCATGCCCGAGGTGATGATTTTCAACATCATCTCGGTATACGCAAATGATGATACGAATCTGTTTTGAGTGTTATTATCTATGTCCGCTGTGAGGTTAAAATACAGTAAACACACCAGGAAAGTGCCCTGGCTACTGAACTTTCTACTTTGCTAATGCTAGATTTTGCTCTGTTTACTTCCACTCTTTGTGTTGTATCTGTCAAAAAGTTGAATATTCATATCCCTACTTTCTTCCGTTATACCTATCGCCATCATTTATCAGATACCTTTGCGAAATATATGTACACCATATCTGCGTTTTGATTCTCTCCTAATGCCTGTGTAATTCTGTCATAGTGATTTAGTGCTGGGAGCACACTCTTAGGAATATTTATCAATCACATTAAAGAAATTGTTGTGAGAGTAGGGGGACGTACATCAAAAAAATGATTTAGACATTTCTGCAAATGAACGATTTTCCTCTGATGCACAAGTTAGTGGAAATTCTGTATAGTGATGGGCAAAGGCTGAGAAAGATGTTCATAACATCTTTTTTCAGCAAAATTAGTACTTTTAGTGATAAGCTAAAATAACACAAGCTGTGAAGAACAGCCGAATGCGCTGGACGTGGCTTGTCTTCCCAATAGAAGAAAATTAAGAATGATAACCACTATTAAGATTAAAATTTACAAAGAAGACATCCTGATTCCAGTGACAGGAAAACTTAAACGTCACAGATACATAACTAAGGAAAATGAGCTGCCGAAAGAATAGAATGGTAAGTGAAGGGAAAGCAAAAAATGATACAACCACTGGACACTTTACTAAATGTTTAATTAACACCCAGGATGGGATACCAGGAACTTAATTCTGCTCTTGTACCTACAAACAGGTAATCAAAATATCCACTTTTCTTATTGCCCCCCTCATACACACACATACACACAGCAATACACAACAGGCCGTGTCTATCGACAAGTGCCTTTGACAACTGGTAACTAAAACACACACACACACTAACATAATTAATATATATATATATATATATATATATATATATATATATATATATATATATATATATATATATATATATATATATATATATATATATATATATATATATATATATATATATATATATATATATATATATATATATATATATATATATATATCGCTCATCTTGCCATATAAGACAAGTGAAAAATTTTTTATGCAATAATTTCGCAAAAATCATTCTGAACCTAACGAATAAAATATATTTCACTGTGTTTGTTTATTATTAAATTATTGTAAACGTATCTAAAATATATTTAGTTGGGTTAGGCTAAAATAAATTGCACTTGTTATAATAAGGTTAGGTAAGTTTTCTAAGATTCTTTTGGTGCAAAATTATAAATTTTTACATTAACATTAATGAAAAAATATATCTTTAAACGTATAAGAGAAAATTTTAGAAAGGACTTAATTTTAAATGAGTTCTTGCTAATTGACCAGTTTTACCTATTAGGCACGACATATATCACACACACACACACACAGAGTAGTCAGTAAGTGGAATAGTTTGGGAAGTGATGTAGTGGAGGCAGGATCCATACATAGCTTTAAGCAGAGGTATGATAAAGCTCACGGCTCAGGGAGAGTGACCTAGTAGCGATCAGTGAAGAGGCGGGGCCAGGAGCTCGGACTCGACCACCGCAACCTCAACTAGGTGAGTACAACTAGGTGAGTACACACACACACACACACACACACACACACACACACACACACACACAATCAGATAACTGCTGCAGCATATGGGCGCCTGGCAAACCTGAGAACAGCATTCCGACACCTTAGTAAGGAATCATTCAAGACACTGTACACCGTGTATGTCAGGCCCATACTGGAGTATGCAGCACCTGTTTGGAACCCGCACTTGATAAAGCACGTCAAGAAACTAGAGAAAGTACAAAGGTTTGCAACAAGGTTAGTTCCAGAGCTAAGGGGAATGTCCTATGAAGAAAGATTAAGGGAAATCGGCCTGACGACACTGGAGGACAGGAGGGTCAGGGGAGACATGATAACGACATATAAAATACTGCGTGGAATAGACAAGGTGGACAAGGACAGGATGTTCCAGGGAGGGGACACAGAAACAAGAGGCCACAATTGGAAGTTGAAGACACAAATGAGTCAGAGAGATAGTAGGAAGTATTTCTTCAGTCATAGAGTTGTAAGGCAGTGGAATAGCCTAGAAAATGACGTAGTGGAGGCAGGAACCATACACAGTTTTAAGACGAGGTTTGATAAAGCTCATGGAGCGGGGAGAGAGAGGGTCTAGTAGCAACCGGTGAAGAGGCGGGGCCAGGAGCTAGGACTCGACCCCTGCAACCACAAATAGGTGAGTACAAATAGGTGAGCACACACTGCGACGCAGGCCAGCGCGCCCATGAACTAGTCAACTAATTCAATGGAGTAATTGACACGATTTTTTTAACCAGTGTGAACAGCTCTCATTCATTGCAAAACAAAGAGATGTGTGTTAATGAGAGGCCCTTACACCAGCCAGCACAACACTGTAACAACACACCAGCCAGCACAACACTGTAACAACACACCAGCCAGCACAACACTGTAACAACACACCAGCTAGCACAACACTGTAACAACACACCAGCTAGCACAACACTGTAACAACACACCAGCCAGCACAACACTGTAACAACACACCAGCCAGCACAACACTGTAACAACACACCAGCCAGCACAACACTGTAACAACACACCAGCCAGCACAACACTGTGACAACACACCAGCCAGCACAACACTGTAACAACACACCAGCCAGCACAACACTGTAACAACACACCAGCCAGCACAACACTGTAACAACACACCAGCCAGCACAACACTGTAACAACACACCAGCCAGCACAACACTGTAACAACACACCAGCCAGCACAACACTGTAACAACACACCAGCTAGCACAACACTGTAACAACACACCAGCTAGCACAACACTGTAACAACACACCAGCCAGCACAACACTGTAACAACACACCAGCCAGCACAACACTGTGACAACACACCAGCTAGCACAACACTGTGACAACACACCAGCTAGCACAACACTGTAACAACACACCAGCCAGCACAACACTGTAACAACACACCAGCTAGCACAACACTGTAACAACACACCAGCTAGCACAACACTGTGACAACACACCAGCTAGCACAACACTGTAACAACACACCAGCTAGCACAACACTGTAACAACACACCAGCTAGCACAACACTGTGACAACACACCAGCCAGCACAACACTGTAACAACACACCAGCTAGCACAACACTGTAACAACACACCAGCTAGCACAACACTGTGACAACACACCAGCCAGCACAACACTGTAACAACACACCAGCCAGCACAACACTGTAACAACACACCAGCTAGCACAACACTGTAACAACACACCAGCCAGCACAACACTGTAACAACACACCAGCCAGCACAACACTGTGACAACACACCAGCTAGCACAACACTGTAACAACACACCAGCTAGCACAACACTGTAACAACACACCAGCTAGCACAACACTGTAACAACACACCAGCTAGCACAACACTGTAACAACACACCAGCTAGCACAACACTGTAACACACCAGCTAGCACAACACTGTGACAACACACCAGCTAGCACAACACTAACAACACACCAGCTAGCACAACACTGTAACAACACACCAGCCAGCACAACACTGTAACAACACACCAGCTAGCACAACACTAACAACACACCAGCCAGCACAACACTGTAACAACACACCAGCCAGCACAACACTGTGACAACACACCAGCCAGCACAACACTGTAACAACACACCAGCCAGCACAACACTGTAACAACACACCAGCTAGCACAACACTGTAACAACACACCAGCCAGCACAACACTGTAACAACACACCAGCCAGCACAACACTGTGACAACACACCAGCCAGCACAACACTGTAACAACACACCAGCCAGCACAACACTGTAACAACACACCAGCCAGCACAACACTGTGACAACACACCAGCTAGCACAACACTGTGACAACACACCAGCCAGCACAACACTGTAACAACACACCAGCCAGCACAACACTGTAACAACACACCAGCTAGCACAACACTGTAACAACACACCAGCCAGCACAACACTGTAACAACACACCAGCTAGCACAACACTGTAACAACACACCAGCTAGCACAACACTAACAACACACCAGCTAGCACAACACTGTGACAACACACCAGCTAGCACAACACTAACAACACACCAGCTAGCACAACACTGTAACAACACACCAGCTAGCACAACACTAACAACACACCAGCTAGCACAACACTGTAACAACACACCAGCTAGCACAACACTGTGACAACACACCAGCTAGCACAACACTAACAACACACCAGCTAGCACAACACTGTAACAACACACCAGCTAGCACAACACTAACAACACACCAGCTAGCACAACACTGTGACAACACACCAGCCAGCACAACACTGTAACAACACACCAGCTAGCACAACACTGTAACAACACACCAGCTAGCACAACACTGTAACAACACACCAGCCAGCACAACACTGTAACAACACACCAGCCAGCACAACACTGTGACAACACACCAGCTAGCACAACACTGTAACAACACACCAGCTAGCACAACACTGTAACAACACACCAACTAGCACAACACTGTAACAACACACCAGCTAGCACAACACTGTGACAACACACCAGCTAGCACAACACTGTAACAACACACCAGCTAGCACAACACTGTAACAACACACCAACTAGCACAACACTGTAACAACACACCAGCCAGCACAACACTGTGACAACACACCAGCTAGCACAACACTGTGACAACACACCAGCTAGCACAACACTGTAACAACACACCAACTAGCACAACACTGTAACAACACACCAGCTAGCACAACACTGTGACAACACACCAGCTAGCACAACACTGTAACAACACACCAGCTAGCACAACACTGTGACAACACACCAGCTAGCACAACACTGTAACAACACACCAGCCAGCACAACACTGTAACAACACACCAGCCAGCACAACACTGTAACAACACACCAGCTAGCACAACACTGTAACAACACACCAGCTAGCACAACACTGTGACAACACACCAGCTAGCACAACACTATGACAACACACCAGCTAGCACAACACTGTGACAACACACCAGCTAGCACAACACTGTGACAACACACCAGCCAGCACAACACTGTAACAACACACCAGCCAGCACAACACTGTAACAACACACCAGCTAGCACAACACTGTGACAGCACACCAGCCAGCACAACACTGTAACAACACACCAGCCAGCACAACACTGTAACAACACACCAGCCAGCACAACACTGTAACAACACACCAGCCAGCACAACACTGTAACAACACACCAGCCAGCACAACACTGTAACAACACACCAGCCAGCACAACACTGTAACAACACACCAGCCAGCACAACACTGTGACAACACACCAGCTAGCACAACACTGTAACAACACACCAGCCAGCACAACACTGTAACAACACACCAGCCAGCACAACACTGTAACAACACACCAGCCAGCACAACACTGTAACAACACACCAGCTAGCACAACACTGTAACAACACACCAGCTAGCACAACACTGTGACAACACACCAGCTAGCACAACACTGTGACAACACACCAGCCAGCACAACACTGTAACAACACACCAGCCAGCACAACACTGTGACAACACACCAGCCAGCACAACACTGTGACAACACACCAGCCAGCACAACACTGTAACAACACACCAGCCAGCACAACACTGTAACAACACACCAGCCAGCACAACACTGTAACAACACACCAGCTAGCACAACACTGTAACAACACACCAGCCAGCACAACACTGTAACAACACACCAGCTAGCACAACACTGTAACAACACACCAGCCAGCACAACACTGTAACAACACACCAGCCAGCACAACACTGTGACAACACACCAGCCAGCACAACACTGTAACAACACACCAGCTAGCACAACACTGTAACAACACACCAGCCAGCACAACACTGTAACAACACACCAGCCAGCACAACACTGTAACAACACACCAGCCAGCACAACACTGTAACAACACACTAGCCAGCACAACACTGTAACAACACACTAGCCAGCACAACACTGTGACAACACACTAGCCAGCACAACACTGTGACAACACACCAGCCAGCACAACACTGTAACAACACACCAGCCAGCACAACACTGTAACAACACACCAGCCAGCACAACACTGTAACAACACACGAACCAGCACAACACTGTAACAACACACCATTCCAGTAATATTAACACGCAGTCCAGTAATATTAACACGCACTCCAGTAATATTAACACGCAGTCCAGTAATATTAACACGCAGTCCAGTAATATTAACACACTGTCCAGTAATATTAACACACAGTCCAGTAATATTCGCACGCAGTCCAGTAATATTAACACGCAGTCCAGTAATATTAACACACAGTCCAGTAATATTAACACACAGTCCAGTAATATTAACACGCAGTCCAGTAATATTAACACGCAGTCCAGTAATATTAACACGTAGTCCAGTAATATTAACACGCAGTCCAGTAATATTAACATGCAGTCCAGTAATATTAACACGCAGTCCAGTAATATTCGCACACAGACCAGTAATATTAACACGCAGTCCAGTAATATTAACACGCAGTCCAGTAATATTCGCACACAGACCAGTAATATTAACACGCAGTCCAGTAATATTAACACGCAGTCCAGTAATATTCGCACACAGTCCAATAATATTAACACGCAGTTCAGTAATATTAACACGCAGTCCAGTAATATTAACACGCAGTCCAGTAATATTAACACACAGTCCAGTAATATTAACACACAGTCCAGTAATATTAGCACACAGTCCAGTAATATTAACACGCATTCCAGTAGTATTAACACACAGTCCAGTAATATTAACACACAGTCCAGTAATATTAACACACAGTCCAGTAATATTAACACACAGTCCAGTAATATTAACACACAGTCCAGTAATATTAACACGCAGTCCAGTAATATTCACACGCAGTCCAGTAATATTAACACGCAGTCCAGTAATATTCGCACGCAGTCCAGTAATATTAACACGCATTCCAGTAATATTAACACACAGTCCAGTAATATTAACACACAGTCCAGTAATATTAACACACAGTCCAGTAATATTAACACGCAGTCCAGTAATATTAGCACACACTCCAGTAATATTAGCACACACTCCAGTAATATTAACACACAGTCCAGTAATATTAACACACAGTCCAGTAATATTAACACACAGTCCAGTAATATTAACACACAGTCCAATAATATTAACACACAGTCCAGTAATATTAACACACAGTCCAATAATATTAACACACAGTCCAGTAATATTAACACACAGTCCAGTAATATTAACACACAGTCCAGTAATATTAACACGCAGTCCAGTAATATTAACACACAGTCCAATAATATTAACACGCATTCCAGTAATATTAACACACAGTCCAGTAATATTAACACACAGTCCAGTAATATTAACACGCAGTCCAGTAATATTAGCACACACTCCAGTAATATTAACACACAGTCCAGTAATATTAACACACAGTCCAGTAATATTAACACACAGTCCAGTAATATTAACACACAGTCCAATAATATTAACACACAGTCCAGTAATATTAACACACAGTCCAGTAATATTAACACACAGTCCAGTAATATTAACACGCAGTCCAGTAATATTCGCACGCAGTCCAGTAATATTAACACGCAGTCCAGTAATATTAACACACAGTCCAGTAATATTAACACACAGTCCAGTAATATTAACACGCAGTCCAGTAATATTCGCACACAGTCCAGTAATATTCGCACACAGTCCAGTAATATTAACACGCAGTCCAGTAATATTAACACGCAGTCCAGTAATATTCGCACACAGACCAGTAATATTAACACGCAGTCCAGTAATATTAACACGCAGTCCAGTAATATTAGCACACAGTCCAGTAATATTAACACACAGTCCAGTAATATTAACACACAGTCCAGTAATATTAACACACAGTCCAGTAATATTAACACACAGTCCAGTAATATTAACACGCAGTCCAGTAATATTCGCACACAGTCCAGTAATATTAGCACGCAGTCCAGTAATATTAACACGCAGTCCAGTAATATTAACACGCAGTCCAGTAATATTAACACGCAGTCTAGTAATATTAGCACGCAGTCCAGTGAAAAAGTAAGCAGAGAACTACGTCAGACTGTGAGTACAATGTATGCAGCCGAAAATGTTCAGGGAGGAATTCTAGACTTGTTGAAAGATTAATGAAGACTGGAATACCGGGAAGGGCAAACCGAACGCGAGAAACACTGTGATAATGAAGAAAAATGTTTTGCGTGTGATATATGGATGAAAATGAGAAGCTGGGATCATTTTTAAGGTCGCCCAGGAAGTGTTTTTGAGGAACGAGATGGGTTTTGAAACCAGTGGTTAAAATGTTACTTTCTTTGAGTTATCCTTTTAATCAAATCTAGTGCAAGTCTATGTTCACACAAACAAGCCAGTGGTTCAGTGTGTCAAGCACAGGTTAACAGTGATGCAGTGTTTCAAGCACAAGTTAACAGTGATTCAGTGTGTCAATCACAGGGTAACAGTGATTCAGTGTGTCAATCACAGGTTAACAGTGATGCAGTGTGTCAGACACAGGTTAATAGTGATGCAGTGTGTCAGACACAGGTTAACAGTGATGCAGTGTGTCAGACACAGGTTAACAGTGATGCAGTGTGTCAGACACAGATTAACAGTGATGCAGTGTGTCAGACACAGGTTAACAGTGATGCAGTGTGTCAGACACAGGTTAACAGTGATGCAGTGTGTCAGACACAGGTTAACAGTGATGCAGTGTGTCAGACACAGGTTAACAGTGATGCAGTGTGTCAGACACAGGTTAACAGTGATGCAGTGTGTCAGACACAGGTTAACAGTGATGCAGTGTGTCAAACACAGGTTAACAGTGGTACTGTGTGAGAAGAGCCCATTTCGCCCACTACGCGGTCGACATATTATCAACAAAGGATCTTATTATACTGAATATATCTGGTTCTATTATTTTACTGCATATGTCTCTGGTTCTGTCATTATACTGCATATGTCTCTGGTTCTATCATACTACATATGTCTCTGGTTCTATCATACTACATATGTCTCTGGTTCTGTCATTATACTACATATGTCTCTGGTTCTATCATTATACTACGCTGAGATCAATGTTCACTACGCTGAGGTCAGTGATCACATGTGGTCATACCTGTCCTAAGCTGTCTGGGATTAGCGTGGGGTGTTACCAAGCACCATGGCTTGTTGTAGTGTTTTAGAATCTCAGGTTAAAGTGTTGAAGAAGGAGATTCTACTTCTTCAGAAGGAAAATAGGAGGCTGAAGCTTCGTCTAGAGGGGTTTGGGCGTGAGTGTGTGATGGGTGTAGCTGGTGAGGAGGAAAAAGTTACCAGCAGTGATTTGGAGAGTGGCAGCCGCTTTAAGTGGCAAATGGTTCACAATTCAGGAAGAAGGATGATAAGGAAGGTTAATAGAGAAGATGTGAAGGTAGGAAATCGATTCTCTGTTCTCCAGGACGAGTGTACTTCAGTGGTTAGTGAGGTTAAAGGTACCACTGACTCCCCTGCTTATCAAGGTAAGAATATTCTGATTGTGGGAGATTCTCAAGTAAGGTATATGGACCGTGCATTTTGTAACAGAGATAGAAAGGTCAGACAGAGAGAGTGCCTCCCAGGAGCTGATGTTGGAGACATAGTCAGCAGGTTGGATAATATTATGTCAGGGAATGGGAACAAGCCCATTATCTGTCTTAGTGCTGGTGGTAATGACATTTGGAATGGCAGGAGACAGGAGCTGCTGGATAAGTATAGGTCAGCCATAGATGTAGTCAGGTCTAAGGGAGGGATCCCAATCATATGCAGCAACTTGCCTAGAAGGGGAGTGGGCAATGAATGGATGTCTAGGGCAATTGGTATAAATTGCTGGCTAGACAGGTACTGCAAGGAACTTGCAATCCCATTCATTGATAACTGGGACATATTCTATAGTAAACGTGATATGTATGCAAGGGATGGGGTTCATCTCTCTGGGGCTGGAGTGGTTATATTAGCCATTTCGATTGAGGGAGTTATTGGTGACTTGTCTAGGACTTTAAACTGATAGATTATAGAGGTATGGGTGTTTGTGGGAAACAGTCAGGCTGCGGTATTAGGGTTGAAAATAGCAGATATTACTGGGATACTTCAGGTAAGTAAGTAAGTTTATTCAGGTATACACAAATACAGTTACATAGAATTATCATACATAGCAGCATATGTGTAGAGAACCTAGGATAACCCAAAAAAGTCAGACACAGTGACTTATTTCCATTGGGGTCCTTTTACCTTATTATTATAAAGGTTACAATATTTTCCTATTATTCTACAATGAAGATAACATCTTATTATCATACTAAAAATACTATCTACTACACCAAGGTCATTAAGACTATATACAATACGAGGGTCATTACTAGGAATAAGGTAAAATTTACACGTATGTTAGGTAAAAAAAAAGACAATATTCAAAATAAAGTTGCTAGTAAAGGCATATTAACTGATCAACAAATAGAGATAGTAGAGAGCAACAAATGACTAGCTCCCTTAAGGTTTACTATACAAATAGGAGTGTAAGAAATAAGATACATGAGCTAAGATTACTTGAAAGTGCAGGTAATATAGATATTATTGCTGTAACAGAGACCTGGTTCAACTGGAAAGATAGAGAAATGCCTTCTGAATGCAGTATACAGGGTTATAAACTATTCCATACTAATGGGGTCAACAGGAAGGGTGGTGATGTATGTCAGAGATAAATTAAATTGTTGTGTTAGACAAGATATAATATTAGAAACATCGGACACAGAATCTGTTTGGCTACAGTTTCTCAAGGGTCGTCAAAAGTTAATTTTGGGTGTGATTTATAGGCCCCCAAACCTTGACAGGGAGTGCAGTAAGCTGTTATGGGACGAAATTCATAAGGCATCTAGATATGAAAATGTTGTGTTAATGGGAGATTTTAACTTTAGACAAATTGATTGGAACAATGTGACAGGAAATCTTGAGTCTAGTGACTTTCTTGATACGGTTCAGGATTGCTTTAAAAACAGTTTGTGGCAGAACCAACTAGAGGAAACAATCTACTTGACTTGGTTCTTACCAACAAAGAATCACTAGCTAATAATCTTGAGGTTAATGGCGAGCTTGGGGAAAGTGATCACAAATCACTTAGTTTCAATATATCATGGAGTTACCCGGATAACCGCAATCAAATCTCTGTCCCAGATTTTCGCTTGGCCGATTTCATGGGACTGAAAAATTACCTGGGTGGGCTAAATTGGGATGTCCTGACTATGGGTCAGGTAGCTGGTGTTGGTTGCCAATATGACGTTTATCAGAGCATAGTTCTAGCTGCCCAGACAACTTTTGTTCCGAGTAGGGAAATTAGATCTAGCAAAAATGATCCCAAATGGATGAACAATAGATTAAAACATCTAATTGGTCAAAAGAGAGGCATATATAGGCGTATCAAAAGAGGGAATGGCCAGTTAAGAAATCAATATATTCAATTAAAGAGAGAAATAAAAAAAAGAATAAGAAAAGCAAAAGGGGATTTTGAGGCTAAGGTCGCAAGGGATTCAAAGACTAACCCAAAATGGTTCTTTCAGGTATACAGAAGTAAGATTAGGGACAAGATTGGCCCACTTAAGAGTAACTCTGGTCAGATCACTGATAGTGATAAGGATATGTGTGAAATTTTCAATACTTCCTCTCAGTTTTTACCTAGGAAAATACTAGCGAAATTCCAGAAAAAATAGATTATGTAGAACAGGAAGATAATAAACTATGCACGATTGCAGTAACTAGTGACATGGTCCTCAGACAAAGAGAGAAATTAAAACCTAACAAATCCCCAGGTCTTGATGAACTGTTTGCAAGGGTGTTAAAGGAATGTAGAGAGGAACTTAGCATGCCTTTGTCTAATCTTTTCAACATATCACTACAAACTAGCATAGTGCCTGATAAGTGGAAAATGGCAAATGTAATACCTATTTACAAGGCAGGTGACAGGTCCCTAGCTTCGAACTATAGACCAATAAGCCTTACCTCCATAGTGGGAAAATTTATGGAATCAATAATTGCCGAAGCAATTCGTAGCCATCTCGAAAGGCATAAATTGATTAATGAATCTCAGCACGGTTTTATAAAGGGGCGTTCCTGTCTTACGAATTTACTGACTTTCTTCACTAAGGTATCTGAGGGGGTAGGTCATGATATTGGATATGATATTGTGTATATTGACTTCAGTAAGGCTTTCGATAGAGTTCCACATCAGAGGTTATTGAGGAAACTTAAGGCACACGGAATAGGAGGGGAAATTTTTTCTTGGGTTGAGGCATGGTTGACGAATAGGTAGCAGAGAGTTTGCATAAATGGGGAGAAATCAGAATGCGGGCACGTTACAAGGGGTGTTCCACAGGGGTCAATGTTGGGTCCCCTTGCTGTTCACAGTCTACGTAAGCGACATAGATGAGGGACTAAATAATGACATAAGTACATTTGCTGATGACACCAAAATAGGCCGTCCAATTCATTCTAATGAGGACATTAGAGCACTCCAGGACGATTTGAATAAATGCAGTGGTCGGAGAAGTGGCAGATGCAAAGTTCTAAATATTGGACAGGAAAATAACCATGCCGCATATCAGCTAAATAATGTAGATCTTAATATTACGGATTGCGAAAAGGATTTAGGAGTTCTGGTTAGTAGTAGTGTTTGCAATAAAGCTAACAGAATCCTTAGCTTCATAGCAAGAAGTATAAATAATAGAAGTCCTCAGGTTGTTCAACTCTATATATCTTTGGTTAGGCCTCATTTGGAAACATGAACACATAAGCAGTTTAATGTGATCCTTTATTGACAACGTTTCGCCCACACAGTGGGCTTTTTCGAGTCACTGTGTGGGCGAAACGTTGTCAATAAAGGATCACATTAAACTGCGTATGTGTTTGTTTCCATTGTGTCCGTATTTTATACCATTTATTTTCATCAGGCCTCATTTAGATTATGCTGCACAGTTTTGGTCACCGTATTACAGAATGGATATTAAATGCACTGGAAAACGTACAAAGGAGGATGACAAAGTTGATCCCATGTATCAGAAATCTTCCCTATGAGGATAGACTAAGGGCCCTGAATCTGCACTCTCTAGAAAGGCGTAGAATTAGGGGGGATATGATTGAGGTGTATAAATGTAAAACAGGAATTAATGAAGGGGATGTAAATAGCGTGCTAAAAATATCTAACATAGACAGGACTCGCAGCAATGGCTTTAAATTGGAAAAATTCAGATTCAGGAAGGATAAAAGAAAGCGCTGGTTTGGTAATAAAGTTGTGGATGAGTGGAACAAACTCCCAAGTACAGTTATAGAGGCTAAAACGTTGTGTAGTTTTAAAAATAGGTTAGATAAATACATGGGTGGGTGTGGGTGGGTGTCAGTTGGACCTGACTAGCTACTAGGTCGGATGCAGTGCTCCTCCCCTAAGTGACATGTTTGATCTCACTAGGTCAAGGCATTGGCTAAAGCCGGTGGGGAGAGTTGGAGCTGCCTCGCATAGACCAGTAGGCCTGTTGCAGTGTTCCTTATTTCTTATGTTCTTATTATGGCAAATATTCTATTAGTGGGATGGATTTGTGAAGGACCTGCCTAATATGGGCCAACAGGCCTGCTGCAGTATTCCTCCTTTCTTATGTTCTTATGTACACATGTCTCTGGTTCTATCATTATACTGCATATGTGTCTGGTTCTATCATTATACTACACATGTCTCTGGTTCTATCATTATACTACACATGTCTCTGGTTCTATCATTATACTACACATGTCTCTGGTTCTATCATTATACTACACATGTCTCTGGTTCTATCATTATACTACACATGTCTCTGGTTCTATCATTATACTACACATGTCTCTGGTTCTATCATTATACTACACATGTCTCTGGTTCTATCATTATACTACACATGTCTCTGGTTCTATCATTATACTACACATGTCTCTGGTTCTGTCATTACAAGAAAATTATATACTATGCATGTCCGACAACCATGAGCAATTTTTTTTATTACAAGATGTGGTTGATGGGAAACGAATAAATTGAGTTTGTGTGATAACACACTCTTAATTACCCACTTTATTTTGTCTTGGCTTTCAGTAGCATAATGTTGATAATCATATCTGTACACAGTAAACTTTTAATCCTTCAAGTATTCTGGCACACTGGAGTTTGGTGTACCTGCCAGAACTCTTGAACTACGAGGATGGAAACTATCGCTACTTCCTCTCCAACTGGAGGAATTTTTCAGAAAAGACTCTTACAAGCAAGCAAATTTTGAGAGCAAACAGCTGAAGAGAGTTGTAATTAAGGCAACGCGTTTACAAGCTCTCCAGAAGTCACAAAAGTAGTTTAGCTTTTAATTAACATCCAAGTTATGAACAAAGTGACTCCACACACACGACACTTTATTAGCTGATGTATGAAACATCCGGCTGCCAGATTACTTCCTGGTGCACAACTTCTTCTCCAATTACAGTGTGTGTTATTTGACGAATTACGCTTCGTGCATTTCTGCTCGCTCGAAATTTTTCATTTTCGTTTAGGATCACACACACACACACACACACACACACACACACACACAGTCATGGTACGTGACGAGGTGTCAGAGTGGGCGCTTGTGACAAGCGGGGTTCCACAGGGGTCAGTCCTAGGACCTGTGCTGTTCTTGGTATATGTGAACGACATAACGGAAGGGATAGACTCAGAAGTGTCCTTGTTTGCAGATGATGTGAAGTTAATGAGAAGAATCAAATCGGATGAGGATCAGGCAGGACTACAAAGAGACCTGGACAGGCTGCAAGCCTGGTCCAGCAACTGGCTCCTTGAGTTTAACCCTGCCAAATGCAAAGTCATGAAGATTGGGGAAGGGCAAAGAAGACCGCAGACACAATATAGTTTAGATGGCCAAAGACTGCAAACCTCACTCAAGGAAAAAGATCTGGGGGTGAGTATAACACCGAGCATATCTCCTGAGGCGCACATAAATCAGATAACTGCTGCAGCATACGGGCGCCTGGCAAACCTACGGATAGCGTTCCGATACCTCAGTAAGGAGTCGTTCAAGACCCTGTATACCATTTACGTCAGGCCCATACTGGAGTATGCAGCACCAGTTTGGAATCCACACCTAGTCAAGCACGTCAAGAAATTAGAGAAAGTGCAAAGGTTTGCAACAAGACTAGTCCCAGAGCTACGGGGATTGTCCTACGAAGAAAGGTTGAGGGAAATCGGCCTGACGACACTGGAGGCCAGGAGGGTCAGGGGAGACATGATAACGACATATAAAATACTGCGCGGAATAGACAAGGTGGACAAAGACAGGATGTTCCAGAGATGGGACACAGACACAAGAGGTCACAATTGGAAGTTGAAGACTCAGATGAATCGAAGGGATGTTAGGAAGTATTTCTTCAGTCATAGAGTAGTCAAGTCATGGAATAGTCTAGAAAGTGAAGTAGTGGAGGCGGGAACCATACATAGTTTTAAGGCGAGGTATGATAAAGCTCATGTAGCAGGGAGAGAGAGGACCTAGTAGCAATCAGTGAAGAGGCGGGGCCAGGAGCTATGACTCGACCCCTGCAACCACAAATAGGTGAGTACAAATAGGTGAGTACACACACACACACACACAATATATATATATATATATATATATATATATATATATATATATATATATACAGAAAGAAAGAAAATACTTTCATCATTCAACACTTTCACCTCACTCATACATAATCACTGTCTTTGCAGAGGTGCTCAGATACAACAGTTCAGATGTCCCTCCAAACTGCAAATATCCCAAACCCCTCCTTTAAAGTGAAGGTATTTTTCTTCCCATTTCAAGGACTTAAGTCCGGTTAACCGGTTTCCCTGAATCCCTTCACAAAATATTACCCTGCTCGTCAGGTCCCAATAACCATTCGTCTCTATTCACTCGTGTGTGTGTGTGTGTGTGTGTGTGTGTGTGTGTCTGTGTGTGTGTGTGTGTGTGTGTGTGTATGTGTGTGTATGTGTGTAATATTATATATATATATATATATATATATATATATATATATATATATATATATATATATATATATATGAGGATAAAAAAATTAGGTAACGATAGAATGGATATCAGCTTGGAGGTAGAGAGTATGAAGGAGGTGAATGTATTCAGATATTTGGGAGTTGACGTGTCAGTAGACGGGTCTATGAAAGATGAGGTGAATCATAGAATTGATGAGGGGAAAAAAAAGGTGAGTTTTGCATTGAGGAGTCTGTGGAGACAAAGAACTTTGTCCATGGAAGCAAAGAGGGGAATGTATGAGAGTATAGTTATACCAACACTCTTATACGGGTGTGAAGCATGGGTGGTGAATGTTGTAACAAGAGAAGGCTGGAGGCAGTGGAGATGTCATGTCTGAAGGCAATGTGTGGTGTAAATGTAATGCAGAAAATCCATAGTTTAGAAATTAGGAGGTGTGTGGTTACTAAAAGTATTACCCAGAGGGGTTGTTGAGATGGTTCGGACATTTAGAGAGGAAGGCAAATTGAATGACTTGGAGATCGTATAAATCTGTAGTGGAAGGCGGGGTAGGGGTTGGCCTAGAAAAGGATAGAGGGAGTGAAGGAGGTTTTATGAGCGAGGGGCTTTGACTTCCAGCAAGCATGCATGAGTGTGTTAGGAATGAATTGAGATAAACGATTTTTGAGACTTGAATTGCTGTTGGAGTGTGAGCAAGGTAACATGAAGGGATTCAGGGAAACCGGCAGGCCGGACATGAGTCCTGGAGGTGGGACGTACAGTGCCGGCACTCTGAAGGAGACGTGTTAATGTAGTGTGAGCGCTCTTCTGGAAATAGTGATGGAGTGAATGATGAAAGTTTTTCTTTTTCGGGCTACACTCTCTTGGTGGGAAATGGCCGACGTGTTAATAAATAGTATTGTGTTTGTTTGTGCCGAATAGGTAAAACTGGTCAAGAACTCATTTAAAATTTAGACCTTTCTAAAATTTTCTCTTATACGTTTAAAAATACTTTTTTTCATTTATGTAATAGAAAAATTAATAATTTTGTACCAAAAGAACCTTAGAAAACTTACCTAACCTTATAACAATCGTAATTTAATTTAGCCTAATCCAACTATATATATTTTATATAAGTTTACAATAATTTAATGATAAACAAACACTATGAAATGTATTTTTTCGTTAAATTCAAAATGATTTTTGCGAAATTATAGCATACACAAATTTTCGTTTGCCCTATTTGGCAAGAAGTGTGTTGCTATTTAAGCCAAAATCGCAAGTTTTATTTATTCGGCACGACACACACACACACACACACACACATATTGCAACAAACCAGCCATATCCCACCGAAGCAGGCCGGCCCATAAAGAAAAAGAAAAGTTTCTCTTTTTAACTTTAGTAACCTATACAGAAGGGGCTACTAGCCCCTTGCTCCCGGCATTGTAGTTGCCTCTTACGACACTCATAGCTTACGGAGGAAGAATTCCTTTCCACTTTCCCATGGAGGTAAGAGGAAATAAACAAAAACAAAAACTAGTAAGAAAATAGAAAACGCAGAGGGGTGTGTGCATATACACGCTTGTACATACATGTGTAGTGTGACCTGTGTGTAAGTAGAAGTAGCAAGACGTAACTGAAATCTTATATATATATATATATATATATATATATATATATATATATATATATATATATATATATATATATATATATATATATATATATATATATAACTCGCATGAAGAAAAACTCAGAAGATGAATTGGTCTGTATATTTCGACCCTTCTGGTGATGCAAAAATGATATTTAGGAAGGTGGTGAGTATGAAGCACCAGATCAGCACGAGAGAAGACAGGTCAGGGAGTAAATGGGCGTGGTGTGTCAGTTCTTGAAGCAGGTGACTGGAACCACACTTAAACTTTGGGTAAGTAGTTTATCTATACTCTGTAATTCCTGATCTTAATCTGGCGTTCTGTATTAAGTTAGGTGCTGGTACTTCTTAAGGGCGAATTTTGAAATAACGTCTGGTTTTCATTGTCTCATAAATATTAAAATTAGGCTAAATATCTATGACGGCATGTTCTATGATTTTGCATTTGTAGCTGTTTTGTGATTCGAGTTTAATGGTGGCAGCTTCCCAATAAATATTATGATTGTTGTTGCTAAGGTGTTGAAAAATGGCTGGGCTCTCGTCCATAACGTATCGTCCTCTTGTGTTCGGTGATCCTCGTTGATAGCATTCGGTCTGCATGATATCTAGTAGACTCCTACTGTGTCTTGTGTACCTGAATGCTCATGTTTCTTGGAAAAGAGATTTCCCAGTTTGTTAGGATAGCAAGTGATTATGTTGGTCACTTTGTTGAGACGATTGACTATTTGTTGGTGGTAGTGTACCACGAGTTGCGATTTGCTGGATGGAGTTGAATTTTTGTGAAATGAGGTTTTGTAATAGTTAATATTTACTTCCATATTACCAGGCTTTAATTAGCTAAGTGACCTAATGGGTATCTTGAGCCTCACAAGGTCAGTCATTCTAGCCACCGACCAGATCACGTCTGCACACTAAACCTCTGGTATTGCCTTACTACCCGTCCAACCCTTCTGGTGAACCCACTGGGTAGATTACACACAGTGTATATATTGCCATGCTCGTAGTGAATCCAGTATATTTTATATTCAAAATAACTTATTAATCTCAATTCTCCTTTGATCAGCACGGAGCTAACCATTGGTGGTGTTTAGCATTTGGAAATTTACATAGTCTCGTACTACAGCTTAGCGCTTTTGAAATGGGATCCTGTCTGGGAGTGATAATCATGGGAGTATTGCTACTTGTTGACCTGATCTCTATCTTTACCCTTACCTGTTCGCATTTCCTATATTTTCTTTGCGTTTTTTTTCTTCTGTTTAGGTGAGTTGTGTCCTATAAGTATTTTTCCCCTGGGTTTTTATCCCACCCTCGTGGACCATTAGCTCCCCTGCAGTGCTCCTCCTTTTTTCTCTTGTTAGTCTACCTCCACTCTCGCTCCACTCTGACTCTTGTGTCGCTACTACTACCTTCTTATTGCCATCTCTGCCACTCTTGCATTCCTAACTACTAATATTATTACTACCACTAACACTACTTCTACCAATATACTACTGTCTACTCTCGTTTTACTCCAGGCCCCGTCACCCTTCTCGTGTATATACTCTCTTCTTTCCATTTGTGCCTCTGTGACTAGTTAATGGTGCAAGTTGGACCGAAACGTCATAATAAATTTCCTTCTTCTATGTGCGAGTTACTTGTGCACTACTTTTTGTTGTTTGTTGCAGGGGTCGGAATGTTGTTTTATGCATATTTGCTTCAAAGGTTACTGAGCACCGCAACTCTGCAAATCTTGTCATCTGACATCATTAAAAATGCGTCACATTTCCTTACCAAACTGCACCAATTATTGTAACAACTTGTAGACATATGTGTGTATGGAGGGCAGACGTGACCCTAGTCAAAACCTGTCCTTGTGGCAGGCAGGGGTATAATTAGGAGACAGACGGGACTATTTCCCACGGGTCGATGACTATAAGGGTAAGCCTGGACTAAGCCATTTTCTGTATTATTAACTTACCGAGACTATAGGTTGTTCCCTATATAAGATGTCTGATATATATTGGTCAACCAGGGTTTTGTGTGGAATTCTTATCTACATGAAATCCTTTACTTGCGTTTTATAGCTTCAGTTTGGTTGACAGTTCCAATGGCTACAGGAAAGTCTTGAAGCCAGAGGTTCAACAACAGACATAGATGTTAAAAATTAGAAAGCCTGATGGAGGATCTGTTTTTAATAAATAACCAGAATGCAGTGTTATTAAAATACGAAGGTTCACAGACAATGGAAATGACGAGAAAATAGGAGATAAGAGTTCAGAAATCTATTACAGTCTGTTGATTTATATGTTCTTCTAGACTCTTAGAGCGAGTGACATGGCGATGCGAGGCAGTACGAGAGCTGAAATCAGATTTCACTGTTTTGTGGAAATATCCTGTAATGAGTGTCGATATATAAGAGAAAGAGCTTGAAATCTGTGTAGTAAATATAGTGTAGATGTGCACGAGGATCTGGCAGAGAAATTACAGCATTTAAAACTAATTCATTCAGCAAATCCGGAAAAACACTTAACATGTTTTAATTACTTTACAGTTTACATCATTTAAATCTTAACACCACTGAGGTAGATGGACATGAAAAACACGAAACACTTTCACCATCATTCACTCACTCATCAGTTTATTTCTTTAGAAACTATTAATTATTTTGTTCGGATAAGAAAAAATCATGTTGGTTAAATGTCTGGTTTTCTCCTATTTTCCAGTGTTTAAGGGGAAGATCAATTTCTGTTGTGTGTTGATCTGTAATAGTTTTATTTGGCTTTGCATATATCTTCTTGGATGAAGTAGTCAGGGTATCTCAGCTTTCTGAACTGCTGCTGTACGGTGGCAATATTTTGCCCTAATAGACCTGGACAGAAAAATGGACATAATATAATTTGGTATGCGTGTAGTTTTTATGCAAACAGTAACAAACAGTAATACTGTTGGAACTTAAGCGAACTTAACACCAGTACTTGATTCGGACGGCACAAAAGTCAAAGGGAGTATTTAGAGTGTGCAACAATCCTGCAAGATGGTCCAAAATTCAAATTATTGTCCCAGATTCTTCAGTGCTGGAAAGAAACATCTAAAACTGATTGTAAAACAAGATAACCAGTCCTTGTACAATACAAGCCAGAGCTTGTGTAGACACGATTCATACATAGTTGAAGCAAGTGTTCATAATCTCAAACCTGGAAACTTTACAAATGTTACTGACTGTTCTAGATATAATGGTTCGTCCCGAACATAACGGTAAGTTCGTTTTCTTCCAATGCATAACTTCTCTGACTTGCCATGGTGTTTTGGACAGCCAGGGTGAAACTATCCGGTATCCATTCTTCCGGATGTAGGAATTGGCACTACTCTTAGTTCCATTGTGGTTCTCCTATGGGCACCACAGTGCCACCATCTGGATGCCTTCCTCTGTCATTCCATGTCACTGTACCCATCCATGGCATGGTATCCTTAAAGTATACTTATTAATTACACACATTGTGACAGCTAGCATTAAACTATTCGTTTCACCTCGGTCTGGGACCTGAAATCCAATTAATAGTACTTTTTTGAGTTAATAGAGAGGTGATGTTGATTTAAATGCACAAAAGTAATAGATAATTCTCGAACATAATGTTACTCCCAGCATGTTATTAGATGCACGAGAATGTCACTCCACTATTAAATTTACTCTAAACATAATCAATGGGACTATTGGTGAATAACAACACTCAGTGTGTGCTTGAGTAGTATTGATTTCTATGAGGTTTATGGCCTTTACTGTCAGTCTCCATTTTGTTCCTTTACACATTCCTTGACGGTATGTCTGGGCTCTCCGGACTCCAACTAAGACACAAACGTCAAGCTCATGGATTTCATCCTCTACCGTATAAATAAAGCATTACCACTTTGTGTGTGTGTGTACTCACCTATTTGTACTCACCTATTTGTGGTTGCAGGGGTCGAGTCACAGCTCCTGGCCCCGCCTCTTCGCTGATTGCTACTAGGTCCTCTCTCTCCCTGCCCCATGAGCTCTATCATACCTCGCCTTAAAACTGTGTATGGTTCCTGCCTCCACCACATCACTTTCTAGGCTATTCCATGGCCTGACTACTCTATGACTGAAGAAATATTTCCTAACATCCCTTTGATTCATCTGAGTCTTCAACTTCCAATTGTGACCTCTTGTGTCTGTGTCCCATCTCTGGAACATCCCGTCTTTGTCCACCTCGTCTATTCCGCGCAGTATTTTATATGTCGTTATCATGTCTCCCCTGACCCTCCTGGCCTCCAGTGTCGTCAGGCCGATTTCCCTCAACCTTTCTTCATAGGACAATCCCTGTAGCTCTGGGACTAGTCTTGTTGCAAACCTTTGCACTTTCTCTAATTTCTTGACGTTCTTGACTAGGTGTGGATTCCAAACTGGTACTGCATACTCCAGTATGGGCCTGACGTAAATGGTATACAGAGTCTTGAACGAATCCTTACTGAGGTATCGGAACGCTATCTGTAGGTTTGCCAGGCGCCCGTATGCTGCAGCAGTTATCTGATTGATGTGCGCCTCAGGAGATATGTTCGGTGTTATACTCACCCCCAGATCTTTTTCCTTGAGTGAGGTTTGCAGTCTTTGGCCATCTAAACTATATTGTGTCTGCGGTCTTCTTTGCCCTTCCCCAATCTTCATGACTTTGCATTTGGCAGGGTTAAATTCAAGGAGCCAGTTGCTGGACCAGGCTTGTAGCCTGTCCAGGTCTCTTTGTAGTCCTGCCTGATCCTCGTCCGATTCGATTCTTCTCATTAACTTCACATCGTCTGCAAACAAGGACACTTCTGAGTCTATCCCTTCCGTTATGTCGTTCACGTATACCAAGAACAGCACAGGTCCTAGGACTGACCCCTGTGGAACCCCGCTTGTCACAGGCGCCCACTCTGACACCTCGTCGGGTACCATGACTCGTTGTTGCCTCCCTGTCAGATATTCTCTGATCCATTGCAGTGCCTTTCCTGTTATGTGTGCCTGGTCCTCTAGCTTTTGCAGTAACCTCTTGTGAGGAACTGTGTCGAAGGCCTTCTTGCAGTCCAAAAATACGCAGTCGATCCACCCCTCTCTCTCTTGTCTTACTTCTGTCACCTTGTCATAAAACTCTAGTAGGTTTGTGACACAGGATTTTCCTTCCCTGAAAACGTGCTGGTTGTCAATTTTACACTTGTTTCTTTCCAGGTGCCCCACCACTCTCCTCCTGATGATCTTCTCCATGACCTTGCATACTATACACGTTAGTGATACAGGTCTGTAGTTTAGTGCCTCATGTCTGTCTCCCTTTTTAAAAATTGGGACTACATTTGCCATTTTCCATACCTCAGGGAGTTGCCCAGTTTCAAATGATGTGTTGAAGATCTTTGTTAATGGCTCACTCAATATCTCTGCTCCCTCTTTAAGGACCCATGGAGAGATGTTGTCTGGTCCCACCGCCTTTGAGGTGTCAAGTTCGCATAGCAGCTTCTTCACCTCCTCCCTGGTTATATGTACCTCATCCAGCACTTGCTGTGTGTGTGTGTGTGTGTGTGTGTGTGTGTGTGTGTGTGATGTAATTAATGTCTACATAAATAGCTCATTACAACTGTGACAGATATAAACATGTAAATTGTTCATTATCACTGTAACTTTAGTTATCAAAACTTTGCAGCCCAGTCCTAGGACCTATTATGTACCTCTAATCTTTTGGCTACCGCCCACATGATGGGTATGGGGTATACCTGGAGGGGGTTTCGGGGGTCAACGCTCCCGCAGCCAGGTCTGTGACTAGGCCTCATGGTGGGTCAGGGCCTGATCAACCAGGCTGTTACTGCTGGCCGCACGTTAACCGACGTACGAACTACAGCCCGGGTGGTGCCTGTCCAGCTTCCTCTTGAAGACAGCCAAGGGTCTATTGGTAATCCCCCCTTATGTATGCTGGGAGGCAGTTGAACGGTCTTGGGCCCCTGACACTTATTGTGTTGTCTCTTAGAGTACTAGTGACTTCCCTGCTTTTCATTCGGGGGATGTTGCATCTCCTGCCGAGTGTTTTGCTTTCGTGTGCAAATTTGGTACTAGGCCCTCTAGGATTTTCCAAGTGTATATTATCAAGCATCCTTCTCGCCTGCATTCCAAGGAGTACAAATAGAGGGACTTCAGCCGTTCTCAGTAATTCAGGTGCTTTATCGTACTTATACTTGCCATGAAAGTTCTTTGAATATTCTCTAGGTCTGCACTTTTACCTGCCTTGAAAGTAACCGTTAGTATACAGTAATATTCCAGCCTAGAGAGAACAAGCGATTTGAAGAGAATTATGGGCTTGGCACCTCTAGTTTTGAAGGTTCTCATTATCCATCCTATCATTTTCCTAGCAGATTTGGTGGATACAGTGTTGTGATCTTTGAAAGTGAAATTCTTTGACATTATCACTCCCAAGTCTTTCACATTAATTTTTCGCTCTACTGTGTGATTGAAATTTGTTTTATACTTTGGTACAGTGTATATGTTCAACCAAGTATTCGGATCCTGTTTGGGTACAGAATGAGCGTCCTCATGATCATTGGGTAGGTGCTGTTGCCACAGGGATAGAGCCAATAATCTACTGAGAATTCGTCCTTCCCATCAGTGGAAGAAAAACACTTGTCACATATAGATTTTCCTGATGTAGCTAATGGACTAACGCAAGTGATAAACAGCTGAAGAACAAGCAGTAGCTTTTGGAAAAATATGGGTCTTACAGATATAAAATCGCATTTTATGTCTCTTAAACCTGATACCAGATCCATATGTTCGCCTGTTGTAGAAAAAACAATCCCACCGCTGCCACCACCTGCTATGTCCCCTGTTGGCGGGTAAAACATGGGTGGCCTGGTGGCTAATGCTCTCGCTTCACACGGCGAGGGCCTGGGTTCGATTCCCAGCCAGAGTAGAAACATTGGTTGTATTTTTTTCCAGTTGTCTATGTTCCCCATCAGTAAAATGGGTACCTAGGTGTTAGTCGACTGGTGTGGGTCGCATCCTGGGACACTGACCTAATTTGCCCGATATGCTCTGCATAACAAGCGGCTTTCTATATAGTAGTATGTCAATGATGTCAGCTAGGACTGTATACCTTGTACATGTACTTGTAGTAAATAAAGATATTATTATTATTATTATGATTAATGCAGCAAATTAATAATATATCTTTATTTCTACAAGTACATGTACAAGGTATACAGTCCTAGCTGACATCATTGACATACTACTATATAGAAAGTCGCTTGTTATTCAGAGCATATCGGGCAAATTAGGTCATTTTTTTCCCAGGGTGCGACCCACACTAGTCGACCAACACCCAGGTACCCATTTTACTGATGGGGAACACAGACAACCGGTGTGAAAAAAAAAAAAAATTCTACCCTCGCCGGGAACCGAACCCGAACATAACCATGTGAAGCGAGAGCTTTAGCCACCAGGCTACGGACCACCGTGCTTATTATAAAAAGACATAAACAAGATCTGAACTGAAGCGCAAGATTCGCATTAAAAGTAAGCCGGAGCCTCAAGACGAGCCTGGGGCACCGAAGGCCCACATCGCATGAATCAACAGTGTTTTTCTGCCATAAGGGCGAGAATGTTGTGTGTGGCATTAAAAGATTGTGAAAACATAACGGTTATACAGAAAGTGTTACAAAGGTTTACACAGGGGTACACAAGTGCCAATACAAACATTGCTGACATGTACCAGGCAGTAACAAAATTTGACATGTGTAGTGGTCAGTAGGAAGGTTGCTGGTGTGTACTTGGCAGTAGGAAGGTTGCTGGTGTGTACTGGTCAGTAGGAAGGTTGCTGGTGTGTACTTGGCAGTAGGAAGGTTGCTGGTGTGTACTTGGCAGTAGGAAGGTTGCTGGTGTGTACTGGTCAGTAGGAAGGTTGTTGGTGTGTACTTGGCAGTAGGAAGGTTGCTGGTGTGTACTGGTCAGTAGGAAGGTTGCTGGTGTGTACTTGGCAGTAGGAAGGTTGCTGGTGTGTACTTGGCAGTAGGAAGGTTGCTGGTGTGTACTGGTCAGTAGGAAGGTTGCTGGTGTGTACTGGTCAGTAGGAAGGTTGCTGGTGTGTACTGGTCAGTAGGAAGGTTGCTGATGTGTACTGGTCAGTAGGGAGGTTGCTGGTGTGTACTGGTCAGTAGGAAGGTTGCTGGTGTGTACTGGTCAGTAGGAAGGTTGCTGGTATGTACTGGTCAGTAGGAAGGTTGCTAGTGTGTACTGGTCAGTAGGAAGGTTGCTGGTGTGTACTGGTCAGTAGGGAGGTTGCTGGTGTGTACTGGTCAGTAGGAAGGTTGCTGGTATGTACTGGTCAGTAGGAAGGTTGCTGGTGTGTACTGGTCAGTAGGAAGGTTGCTGGTGTGTACTGGTCAGTAGGAAGGTTGCTGGTGTGTACTGGTCAGTAGGAAGGTTGCTGGTGTGTACTGGTCAGTAGGAAGGTTGCTGGTGTGTACTGGTCAGTAGGGAGGTTGCTGGTGTGTACTGGTCAGTAGGAAGGTTTCTGGTATGTACTGGTCAGTAGGAAGGTTGCTGGTGTGTACTGGTCAGTAGGGAGGTTGCTGGTGTGTACTGGTTAGTAGGAAGGTTGCTGGTGTGTACTGGTCAGTAGGAAGGTTGCTGGTGTGTACTGGTCAGTAGGAAGGTTGCTGGTATGTACTGGTCAGTAGGAAGGTTGCTGGTGTGTACTGGTCAGTAGGAAGGTTGCTGGTGTGTACTGGTCAGTAGGAAGGTTTCTGGTGTGTACTGGTCAGTAGGAAGGTTGCTGGTGTGTACTGGTCAGTAGGAAGGTTGCTGGTGTGTACTGGTCAGTAGGAAGGTTGTTGGTGTGTACTGGTCAGTAGGAAGGTTGCTGGTGTGTACTGGTCAGTAGGAAGGTTGCTGGTGTGTACTGGTCAGTAGGGAGGTTGCTGGTGTGTACTGGTCAGTAGGAAGGTTTCTGGTGTGTACTGGTCAGTAGGAAGGTTTCTGGTGTGTACTGGTCAGTAGGAAGGTTGCTGGTGTGTACTGGTCAGTAGGAAGGTTTCTGGTGTGTACTGGTCAGTAGGAAGTTTGCTGGTCAGTAGGAAGGTTGCTGGTGTGTACTGGTCAGTAGGAAGGTTGCTGGTGTGTACTGGTCAGTAGGAAGGTTGCTGGTGTGTACTGGTCAGTAGGAAGGTTGCTGGTGTGTACTGGTCAGTAGGAAGGTTGCTGGTGTGTACTGGTCAGTAGGAAGGTTGCTGGTGTGTACTGGTCAGTAGGAAGGTTGTTGGTGTGTACTTGGCAGTAGGAAGGTTGCTGGTGTGTACTGGTCAGTAGGAAGGTTTCTGGTGTGTACTGGTCAGTAGGAAGGTTGCTGGTGTGTACTGGTCAGTAGGAAGGTTGCTGGTGTGTACTGGTCAGTAGGAAGGTTGCTGGTGTGTACTGGTCAGTAGGAAGGTTGCTGGTGTGTACTGGTCAGTGGGAAGGTTGCTGGTGTGTACTGGTCAGTAGGAAGGTTTCTGGTGTGTACTTGGCAGTAGGAAGGTTGCTGGTGTGTACTGGTCAGTGGGAAGGTTGCTGGTGTGTACTGGTCAGTAGGAAGGTTGCTGGTGTGTACTGGTTAGTAGGAAGGTTTCTGGTGTGTACTTGGCAGTAGGAAGGTTGCTGGTGTGTACTGGTCAGTGGGAAGGTTGCTGGTGTGTACTGGTCAGTAGGAAGGTTGCTGGTGTGTACTGGTCAGTAGGAAGGTTGCTGGTGTGTACTGGTCATTAGGAAGGTTGCTGGTGTGTACTGGTCAGTGGGAAGGTTGCTGGTGTGTACTGGTCATTAGGAAGGTTGCTGGTGTGTACTGGTCAGTAGGAAGGTTGCTGGTATGTACTGGTCAGTGGGAAGGTTGCTGGTGTGTACTGGTCATTAGGAAGGTTGCTGGTGTGTACTGGTCAGTAGGAAGGTTTCTGGTGTGTACTGGTCAGTAGGAAGGTTGCTGGTGTGTACTGGTCAGTAGGAAGGTTGCTGGTGTGTACTGGTTAGTAGGAAGGTTGCTGGTGTGTACTGGTCAGTAGGAAGGTTGCTGGTGTGTACTGGTCAGTAGGAAGGTTGCTGGTGTGTACTGGTCAGTAGGAAGGTTGCTGGTGTGTACTGGTCAGTAGGAAGGTTGCTGGTGTGTACTGGTCAGTAGGAAGGTTGCTGGTGTGTACTGGTCAGTAGGAAGGTTGCTGGTGTGTACTGGTCAGTAGAAAGGTTGCTGGTGTGTACTGGTCAGTAGGAAGGTTGCTGGTGTGTACTGGTCAGTAGAAAGGTTGCTGGTGTGTACTGGTCAGTAGGAAGGTTGCTGGTGTGTACTGGTCAGTAGGAAGGTTGCTGGTGTGTACTTGGCAGTAGGAAGGTTGCTGGTGTGTACTGGTCAGTAGGAAGGTTGCTGGTGTGTACTGGTCAGTAGGAAGGTTGCTGGTGTGTACTGGTCAGTAGGAAGGTTGCTGATGTGTACTGGTCAGTAGGAAGGTTGCTGGTGTGTACTGGTCAGTAGGAAGGTTGCTGGTGTGTACTGGTCAGTAGGAAGGTTGCTGGTGTGTACTGGTCAGTAGGAAGGTTGGTGTGTACTGGTCAGTAGGAAGGTTGTTGGTGTGTACTTGGCAGTAGGAAGGGTGCTGGTGTGTACTGGTCAGTAGGAAGGCTGCTGGTGTGTACTGGTCAGTAGGAAGGTTGCTGGTGTGTACTGGTCAGTAGGAAGGTTGCTGGTGTGTACTGGTCAGTAGGAAGGTTGCTGGTGTGTACTGGTCAGTAGGAAGGTTGCTGGTGTGTACTGGTCAGTAGGAAGGTTGCTGGTGTGTACTGGTCAGTAGGAAGGTTGCTGGTGTGTACTGGTCAGTAGGAAGGTTGCTGGTGTGTACTGGTCAGTAGGAAGGTTGCTGGTGTGTACTGGTCAGTAGGAAGGTTGCTGGTGTGTACTTGGCAGTAGGAAGGTTGCTGGTGTGTACTGGTCAGTAGGAAGGTTGCTGGTGTGTACTGGTCAGTAGGAAGGTTGCTGGTGTGTACTGGTCAGAAGGAAGGTTTCTGGTGTGTACTGGTCAGTAGGAAGGTTGCTGGTGTGTACTTGGCAGTAGGAAGGTTGCTGGTGTGTACTGGTCAGTAGGAAGGTTGCTGGTGTGTACTGGTCAGTAGGAAGGTTGCTGGTGTGTACTGGTCAGTAGGAAGGGTGCTGGTGTGTACTGGTCAGTAGGAAGGCTGCTGGTGTGTACTGGTCAGTAGGAAGGTTGCTGGTGTGTACTGGTCAGTAGGAAGGTTGCTGGTGTGTACTGGTCAGTAGGAAGGTTGCTGGTGTGTACTGGTCAGTAGGAAGGTTGCTGGTGTGTACTGGTCAGTAGGAAGGTTGCTGGTGTGTACTGGTCAGTAGGAAGGTTGCTGGTGTGTACTGGTCAGTAGGAAGGTTGCTGGTGTGTACTGGTCAGTAGGAAGGTTGCTGGTGTGTACTGGTCAGTAGGAAGGTTGCTGGTGTGTACTGGTCAGTAGGAAGGTTGCTGGTGTGTACTTGGCAGTAGGAAGGTTGCTGGTGTGTACTGGTCAGTAGGAAGGTTGCTGGTGTGTACTGGTCAGTAGGAAGGTTGCTGGTGTGTACTTGGCACTAGGAAGGTTGCTGGTGTGTACTGGTCAGTAGGAAGGTTGCTGGTGTGTACTGGTCAGTAGGAAGGTTGCTGGTGTGTACTGGTCAGTAGGAAGGTTTCTGGTGTGTACTGGTCAGTAGGAAGGTTGCTGGTGTGTACTTGGCAGTAGGAAGGTTGCTGGTGTGTACTGGTCAGTAGGAAGGTTGCTGGTGTGTACTGGTCAGTAGGAAGGTTGCTGGTGTGTACTGGTCAGTAGGAAGGTTGCTGGTGTGTCCTGGTAAGTAGGAAGGTTGCTGGTGTGTACTGGTCATTAGGAAGGTTGCTGGTGTGTACTGGTCAGTAGAAAGGTTGCTGGTGTGTACTGGTTAGTAGGAAGGTTGGTGTGTACTGGTCAGTAGGAAGGTTGCTGGTGTGTACTGGTCAGTAGGAAGGTTGCTGGTGTGTACTGGTCAGTAGGAAGGCTGCTGGTGTGTACTGGTCAGTAGGAAGGTTGCTGGTGTGTAGTGGTCAGTATGAAGGTTGCTGGTATGTACTGGTCAGTAGGAAGGTTGCTGGTGTGTACTGGTCAGTAGGAAGGTTGCTGGTGTGTACTGGTCAGTAGGAAGGTTGCTGGTGTGTACTGGTCAGTAGGAAGGTAGCTGGTGTGTACTGGTCAGTAGGAAGGTTGGTGTGTACTGGTCAATAGGAGGGTTGCTGGTGTGTACTGGTCAGTAGGAAGGTTGCTGGTGTGTACTGGTCAGTAGGAAGGTTTCTGGTGTGTACTGGTCGGTAGGAAGGCTGCTGGTGTGTACTGGTCAGTAGGAAGGCTGCTGGTGTGTACTGGTCAGTAGGGAGGTTGCTGGTGTGTACTGGTCAGTAGGAAGGTTGCTGGTGTGTACTGGTCAGTAGGAAGGTTGCTGGTGTGTACTGGTCAGTAGGAAGGTTGCTGGTGTGTACTGGTCAGTAGGAAGGTTGCTGGTGTGTACTGGTCAGTAGGGAGGTTGCTGGTGTGTACTGGTCAGTAGGAAGGTTGCTGGTGTGTACTAGTCAGTAGGAAGGTTGCTGGTGTGTACTGGTCAGTAGGAAGGTTGCTGGTGTGTACTGGTCAGTAGGAAGGTTGCTGGTGTGTACTGGTCAGTAGGAAGGTTGCTGGTGTGTACTGGTCAGTAGGAAGGTTTCTGGTGTGTACTGGTCAGTAGGAAGTTTGCTGGTCAGTAGGAAGGTTGCTGGTGTGTACTGGTCAGTAGGAAGTTTGCTGGTCAGTAGGAAGGTTGCTGGTGTGTACTGGTCAGTAGGAAGGTTGCTGGTGTGTACTGGTCAGGAAGAAGGTTGCTGGTGTGTACTGGTCAGTAGGAAGGTTTCTGGTGTGTACTGGTCAGTAGGAAGTTTGCTGGTCAGTAGGAAGGTTGCTGGTGTGTACTGGTCAGTAGGAAGTTTGCTGGTCAGTAGGAAGGTTGCTGGTGTGTACTGGTCAGTAGGAAGGTTGCTGGTGTGTACTGGTCAGTAGGAAGGTTGCTGGTGTGTACTGGTCAGTAGGAAGGTTGCTGGTGTGTACTGGTCAGTAGGAAGGTTGCTGGTGTGTACTGGTCAGTAGGAAGGTTGCTGGTGTGTACTGGTCAGTAGGAAGGTTGCTGGTGTGTACTGGTCAGTAGGAAGGTTGCTGGTGTGTACTGGTCAGTAGGAAGGTTGGTGTGTACTGGTCAATAGGAAGGTTGCTGGTGTGTACTGGTCAGTAGGAAGGTTGCTGGTGTGTACTGGTCAGTAGGAAGGTTGCTGGTGTGTACTGGTCAGTAGGAAGGTTGCTGATGTGTACTGGTCAGTAGGAAGGTTGCTGGTGTGTACTGGTCAGTAGGAAGGTTGCTGATGTGTACTGGTCAGTAGGAAGGTTGCTGATGTGTACTGGTCAGTAGGAAGGTTGCTGATGTGTACTGGTCAGTAGGAAGGTTGCTGATGTGTACTGGTCAGTAGGAAGGTTGCTGATGTGTACTGGTCAGTAGGAAGGTTGCTGATGTGTACTGGTCAGTAGGAAGGTTGCTGATGTGTACTGGTCAGTAGGAAGGGTGTAGGTGAGAGCTTATACTGACCTTTAGCTGAGGTATATTTGGCTCTCCTGTATTGATGTGTGTGTGTGTGTGTGTGTGTGTGTGTGTGTGTGTGTGTGTGTGTGTGTGTGTGTGTGTGTGTGTGTGTGTGTGTGTGTGCGTGTGCGTGTGCATGCGTGCCTGCGTGCTTGTTTGTAATTACTCTCAGTAATTACAAGAGGAGAACTATGCTTGTGGTATTCCGTCTTCAGTAATTTTTTCAATATATTTTTTTTTTTGTTTTCAGTATCCCATGTTTCTGGTACTACTTCCTCTAATAAATTTAAGGAAAGCGAATTTTTTATTTTATTCCTTGAATTTCACTTTTTTTTTTTTCAATTTATTTCTGCGATGCCTCTTGTTGTTGGTATTGTAGGTAGGAACAAGTCTGCTTCTCTGTTATTTCACGTCATTCAGTGATTTTATATCCTGACTCACGAAATCGTAATATCGCGATTGTAATGAAATCACGGAACGGGTGGGACTCGAACCTATGGCGCACTGGCCTGTGAGTTTAAACTCATAAAGATGTCAATAATAAATAATAAATCGTGTTGATGATAGTATAAATTACCTACAAGTTGATGATGAAGACACATGTGCAGCAGTTAAGTAACTTTAGTGTTGAAACATTTCGCCTACACAGCAGGCTTCTTCAGTCAGATATAGATCCAGCCGGTGTAGTAGTGAAATGAAGATGATGCAGTCAGTCCATCAACTTTGGATAAATAGTATTCGAGGTGGTCAGTCCCTCAGCCTGGAGAAGAGTTCAGCTCCATTAGCTGCACTACTACACCTGCTGCCTCTGTATTTGACTGAGGAAGTCTACTGTGTTAGCGACACGTTTCTCCAATAAAGTTACCCAGCTGTTACATATGTATCTTAAATATCGATAGATCATATATGATCATAAACATCAAATCACGGAACGGATGAGGATTTGAACCCATCACATCTGAACTCTGATATTTTTAAACTTTATTAAAACACGATTTTCTTCTTCTTTCTTTTGGTTTTCTGATTTATGTCCTTAAAATTCTTTACAGCTCAGTTAGAAAAAAATATTTTTAAGGAAATTCAATTTAATAAATTTACTTAAAACTAGGAAACTGGTAGCCACACAGCAAAAAAACTTAATAGAAAAATACTTGTAATTCTGATCGGTTTGAAGGCGATCAAAAGAAACATTCTCTAGTTGTTACGCGGACATCATTTTATTATAATAAAATTATCAAATTGAAATTTACACAGGTCAAAGCAAACGCCACTTTCAATAAAGACCACCAACATTGAAGGTTTAAAGCCTATCAGAAAAAGCATTCTCCAGTAATTAGTTTGATTCCAGCGATTCCAATTTTTATGCAGTTTTAGTAAAATTTCAAATTTGCGTCTACACAGACTACATACACGATTCTGCGACCAGCCGGGAATCGAACCCGGAATATTTAGCCCGTCTCCTGGGAACCAAGCTAATGTTCCGACGCCTTAAACCACTTAACCACCATGTGGTCAAGTGGTTTAAGACCGTCGTGAGGTTAGCTTGGTTCCCAGGAGCCGGGCTAAATTTCCGGGTTCGATTCCCGGCTGGTCGCAGTATTGTATTTGCTTAGAAACCACATTTTGTGGATGCATAAACAGACTATATATATGAAGTGTCACTCGTCTTACAGAACACATCAGCGTTAATATTTGGAAGAAAATCAGAAGCGGCATTCTTTAGTTACTCAGTGTAAATCACTGTTACTACCTTCACCATCAAATTTGTAAACTGGGACTTATGCCAGCCAATAACAACGCTAACCTTGTATTCAGGAAACAACACCAGTCCAGATCAGAACATTCATTCTTCAGTTATAGCATAGATTCCAAGATTTTTCTCTGTTTTACTGTACTGACAAATTTGCTCACACGCAAAGAAAACTTAATGGATTATCTATTGGTCTTAAGAGACATCAACCATTAAATACTGAAGCCGTTCAGAACAGATAGACTGAAATTTATTTAGCATGATTTACAATAAAAATTTCATACCATTTTATACGTGAAGTGACAGATGTGCAGCTACACACTTGAGTGTCACTTTACTCCACTGTCGAAAGAGATGGCACTTTTATGAAGGCTGGGAACTCCGCTACTGAGGGTACTGGAAGTTATCACAGCCATTCCAGGATGCTGAGAATGACTTCAACAACTATGGCCATAGAGCAGCTTCACATGCCAATTGTTTTCAGGAATCTAGCGCTAGTTATCGTACACCAGTGTTGAAAACTTGAAGCTGAACGGATGAAACCTCGAGTTATGAGTGAAATAACGAACTGACGGAGGAAGAATAACAAATTCTGGCACTGCTTATTAGAGACACATAAATATTTCGTAATTAATGTGTCGTTCATCTTTGCTTCTTTCTCTTCGTTTTATTTGCTGCACATTAAATTGAGAGAAACGCTAAATCCATAGGGGTCATTAAGGGTCTAGGACTATGCGATGCAGGCACGTATGATTCAAAAGAAGAATAGGTTCAATTACTTGTATCAAGAGCCCGTCACTGGCATCAGTGCACCTCAGAGCCATTTCTCGCTCATTCACTAACACTCGCCACTTCATATCTATCAACAACATCCTCAATAGTTGAGAATTGTGTTTCCAATCTCCTTTTTTGTTTCAAAGCTAAAGTTTGTTCTAGCTTGTTCTAGTTTGTTCTTCGCCATGACCACCTGTTGTTCTATATTGTTTACCACTCTGGAATAACTATATTTTAGCGTTATGTTCTTGTATTTTTATTATCGAAGTTTCTGTTATTATCTAAGATATTCTAAACTAGCTGCACTTTTTGTTCTAGTTCTGTCTAGAACCTGGTTATACTAGCATAACAGTGTTCTATTTGGGTTTTGTAATCTTCCAAGTCTTTTATCTAAGTCACTTTTTTTATTCAATTCCTGATCTACATTTTTTGTTTATTACATCAGGTTCTTTTAGTGTTTTCTCAATTCGTTTCAGTGAATTCTTCATTACTACTGTTTCATTATTTTTATACAATTTGTATTTTCTTCGTTCAGTTCTATTACCAATCCAGGTAAATATTAGTAAAAAATTGAACGAAGATGATGTAAATTGAAAAACGTAACAGAAGTAATTAAGAATTCACATCGACGAATTTAAAAAACACTAAAAGAATAAGCTAATGTAGTAAAGAAAAGATGAATAATTGATAAAAAAAATAAGGATGACATTGTAGATAAAAAGGCTTGGAAGTAATTATAACATAGATAAAAAGGCTTGGAAGTAATTATAACATAGATAAAAAGGCTTGGAAGTAATTATAACATAGATAAAAAGGCTTGGAAGTAATTATAACATAGATAAAAAGGCTTGGAAGTAATTATAACATAGATAAAAAGGCTTGGAAGTAATTATAACAGATAAAAAGGCTTGGAAGTAATTATAACATAGATAAAAAGGCTTGGAAGTAATTATAACAGATAAAAAGGCTTGGAAGTAATTATAACATAGATAAAAAGGCTTGGAAGTAATTATAACAGATAAAAAGGCTTGGAAGTAATTATAACATAGATAAAAAGGCTTGGAAGTAATTATAACATAGATAAAAAGGCTTGGAAGTAATTATAACAGATAAAAAGGCTTGGGAGTAATTATAACATAGATAAAAAGGCTTGGAAGTAATTATAACATAGATAAAAAGGCTTGGAAGTAATTATAACATAGATAAAAAGGCTTGGAAGTAATTATAACATAGATAAAAAGGCTTGGAAGTAATTATAACAGATAAAAAGGCTTGGAAGTAATTATAACATAGATAAAAAGGCTTGGAAGTAATTATAACAGATAAAAAGGCTTGGAAGTAATTATAACATAGATAAAAAGGCTTGGAAGTAATTATAACATAGATAAAAAGGCTTGGAAGTAATTATAACATAGATAAAAAGGCTTGGAAGTAATTATAACATAGATAAAAAGGCTTGGAAGTAATTATAACAGATAAAAAGGCTTGGGAGTAATTATAACATAGATAAAAAGGCTTGGAAGTAATTATAACATAGATAAAAAGGCTTGGAAGTAATTATAACATAGATAAAAAGGCTTGGAAGTAATTATAACATAGATAAAAAGGCTTGGAAGTAATTATAACAGATAAAAAGGCTTGGAAGTAATTATAACATAGATAAAAAGGCTTGGAAGTAATTATAACAGATAAAAAGGCTTGGAAGTAATTATAACATAGATAAAAAGGCTTGGAAGTAATTATAACAGATAAAAAGGCTTGGAAGTAATTATAACAGATAAAAAGGCTTGGAAGTAATTATAACATAGATAAAAAGGCTTGGAAGTAATTATAACAGATAAAAAGGCTTGGAAGTAATTATAACATAGATAAAAAGGCTTGGAAGTAATTATAACATAGATGAAAAGGCTTGGAAGTAATTATAACATAGATAAAAAGGCTTGGAAGTAATTATAACATAGATAAAAAGGCTTGGAAGTAATTATAACATAGATAAAAAGGCTTGGAAGTAATTATAACATAGATAAAAAGGCTTGGAAGTAATTATAACATAGATAAAAAGGCTTGGAAGTAATTATAACATAGATAAAAAGGCTTGGGAGTAATTATAACATAGATAAAAAGGCTTGGAAGTAATTATAACATAGATAAAAAGGCTTGGAAGTAATTATAACATAGATAAAAAGGCTTGGAAGTAATTATAACAGATAAAAAGGCTTGGAAGTAATTATAACATAGATAAAAAGGCTTGGAAGTAATTATAACAGATAAAAAGGCTTGGAAGTAATTATAACATAGATAAAAAGGCTTGGAAGTAATTATAACAGATAAAAAGGCTTGGAAGTAATTATAACATAGATAAAAAGGCTTGGAAGTAATTATAACATAGATAAAAAGGCTTGGAAGTAATTATAACAGATAAAAAGGCTTGGGAGTAATTATAACATAGATAAAAAGGCTTGGAAGTAATTATAACATAGATAAAAAGGCTTGGAAGTAATTATAACATAGATAAAAAGGCTTGGAAGTAATTATAACATAGATAAAAAGGCTTGGAAGTAATTATAACAGATAAAAAGGCTTGGAAGTAATTATAACATAGATAAAAAGGCTTGGAAGTAATTATAACAGATAAAAAGGCTTGGAAGTAATTATAACATAGATAAAAAGGCTTGGAAGTAATTATAACATAGATAAAAAGGCTTGGAAGTAATTATAACATAGATAAAAAGGCTTGGAAGTAATTATAACATAGATAAAAAGGCTTGGAAGTAATTATAACAGATAAAAAGGCTTGGGAGTAATTATAACATAGATAAAAAGGCTTGGAAGTAATTATAACATAGATAAAAAGGCTTGGAAGTAATTATAACATAGATAAAAAGGCTTGGAAGTAATTATAACATAGATAAAAAGGCTTGGAAGTAATTATAACATAGATAAAAAGGCTTGGAAGTAATTATAACATAGATAAAAAGGCTTGGAAGTAATTATAACAGATAAAAAGGCTTGGAAGTAATTATAACATAGATAAAAAGGCTTGGAAGTAATTATAACAGATAAAAAGGCTTGGAAGTAATTATAACATAAAAAGGCTTGGAAGTAAAAAGGCTTGGAAGTAATTATAACAGATAAAAAGGCTTGGAAGTAATTATAACAGATAAAAAGGCTTGGAAGTAATTATAACATAGATAAAAAGGCTTGGAAGTAATTATAACATAGATAAAAAGGCTTGGAAGTAATTATAACAGATAAAAAGGCTTGGAAGTAATTATAACATAGATAAAAAGGCTTGGAAGTAATTATAACATAGATGAAAAGGCTTGGAAGTAATTATAACATAGATAAAAAGGCTTGGAAGTAATTATAACATAGATAAAAAGGCTTGGAAGTAATTATAACATAGATAAAAAGGCTTGGAAGTAATTATAACATAGATAAAAAGGCTTGGAAGTAATTATAACATAGATAAAAAGGCTTGGGAGTAATTATAACATAGATAAAAAGGCTTGGAAGTAATTATAACATAGATAAAAAGGCTTGGAAGTAATTATAACATAGATAAAAAGGCTTGGAAGTAATTATAACAGATAAAAAGGCTTGGAAGTAATTATAACATAGATAAAAAGGCTTGGAAGTAATTAGATAAAAAGGCTTGGAAGTAATTATAACATAGATAAAAAGGCTTGGAAGTAATTATGACATAGATAAAAAGGCTTGGAAGTAATTATAACATAGATAAAAAGGCTTGGAAGTAATTATAACATAGATAAAAAGGCTTGGAAGTAATTATGACATAGATAAAAAGGCTTGGAAGTAATTATAACATAGATAAAAAGGCTTGGAAGTAATTATAACATAGATAAAAAGGCTTGGAAGTAATTATAACATAGATAAAAAGGCTTGGAAGTAATTATAACATAGATAAAAAGGCTTGGAAGTAATTATAACATAGATAAAAAGGCTTGGAAGTAATTATAACAGATAAAAAGGCTTGGAAGTAATTATAACATAGATAAAAAGGCTTGGAAGTAATTATAACAGATAAAAAGGCTTGGAAGTAATTATAACATAGATAAAAAGGCTTGGAAGTAATTATAACATAGATAAAAAGGCTTGGAAGTAATTATAACATAGATAAAAAGGCTTGGAAGTAATTATAACATAGATAAAAAGGCTTGGAAGTAATTATAACAGATAAAAAGGCTTGGAAGTAATTATAACAGATAAAAAGGCTTGGAAGTAATTATAACATAGATAAAAAGGCTTGGAAGTAATTATAACATAGATAAAAAGGCTTGGAAGTAATTAGATAAAAAGGCTTGGGAGTAATTATAACATAGATAAAAAGGCTTGGAAGTAATTATAACAGATAAAAAGGCTTGGAAGTAATTATAACATAGATAAAAAGGCTTGGAAGTAATTATAACATAGATAAAAAGGCTTGGAAGTAATTATAACATAGATAAAAAGGCTTGGAAGTAATTATAACATAGATAAAAAGGCTTGGAAGTAATTATAACATAGATAAAAAGGCTTGGAAGTAATTATAACATAGATAAAAAGGCTTGGAAGTAATTATAACATAGATAAAAAGGCTTGGAAGTAATTATAACATAGATAAAAAGGCTTGGAAGTAATTATAACATAGATAAAAAGGCTTGGAAGTAATTATAACATAGATAAAAAGGCTTGGAAGTAATTATAACATAGATAAAAAGGCTTGGAAGTAATTATAACAGATAAAAAGGCTTGGAAGTAATTATAACATAGATAAAAAGGCTTGGAAGTAATTATAACATAGATAAAAAGGCTTGGAAGTAATTATAACATAGATAAAAAGGCTTGGAAGTAATTATAACATAGATAAAAAGGCTTGGAAGTAATTATAACAGATAAAAAGGCTTGGAAGTAATTATAACATAGATAAAAAGGCTTGGAAGTAATTATAACATAGATAAAAAGGCTTGGAAGTAATTATAACATAGATAAAAAGGCTTGGAAGTAATTATAACATAGATAAAAAGGCTTGGAAGTAATTATAACAGATAAAAAGGCTTGGGTAGTAATTATAACATAGATAAAAAGGCTTGGAAGTAATTATAACATAGATAAAAAGGCTTGGAAGTAATTATAACATAGATAAAAAGGCTTGGAAGTAATTATAACATAGATAAAAAGGCTTGGAAGTAATTATAACAGATAAAAAGGCTTGGAAGTAATTATAACATAGATAAAAAGGCTTGGAAGTAATTATAACAGATAAAAAGGCTTGGAAGTAATTATAACATAGATAAAAAGGCTTGGAAGTAATTATAACATAGATAAAAAGGCTTGGAAGTAATTATAACAGATAAAAAGGCTTGGAAGTAATTATAACATAGATAAAAAGGCTTGGAAGTAATTATAACATAGATAAAAAGGCTTGGAAGTAATTATAACATAGATAAAAAGGCTTGGAAGTAATTATAACATAGATAAAAAGGCTTGGAAGTAATTATAACATAGATGAAAATTATAACAGGCTTGGAAGTAATTATAACATAGATAAAAAGGCTTGGAAGTAATTATAACATAGATAAAAAGGCTTGGAAGTAATTATAACATAGATAAAAAGGCTTGGAAGTAATTATAACATAGATAAAAAGGCTTGGAAGTAATTATAACATAGATAAAAAGGCTTGGAAGTAATTATAACATAGATAAAAAGGCTTGGAAGTAATTATAACATAGATAAAAAGGCTTGGAAGTAATTATAACATAGATAAAAAGGCTTGGAAGTAATTATAACAGATAAAAAGGCTTGGAAGTAATTATAACATAGATAAAAAGGCTTGGAAGTAATTATAACAGATAAAAAGGCTTGGAAGTAATTATAACATAGATAAAAAGGCTTGGAAGTAATTATAACATAGATAAAAAGGCTTGGAAGTAATTATAACATAGATAAAAAGGCTTGGAAGTAATTATAACATAGATAAAAAGGCTTGGAAGTAATTATAACAGATAAAAAGGCTTGGGAGTAATTATAACATAGATAAAAAGGCTTGGAAGTAATTATAACATAGATAAAAAGGCTTGGAAGTAATTATAACATAGATAAAAAGGCTTGGAAGTAATTATAACATAGATAAAAAGGCTTGGAAGTAATTATAACAGATAAAAAGGCTTGGAAGTAATTATAACATAGATAAAAAGGCTTGGAAGTAATTATAACAGATAAAAAGGCTTGGAAGTAATTATAACATAGATAAAAAGGCTTGGAAGTAATTATAACATAGATAAAAAGGCTTGGAAGTAATTATAACATAGATAAAAAGGCTTGGAAGTAATTATAACATAGATAAAAAGGCTTGGAAGTAATTATAACAGATAAAAAGGCTTGGGAGTAATTATAACATAGATAAAAAGGCTTGGAAGTAATTATAACATAGATAAAAAGGCTTGGAAGTAATTATAACATAGATAAAAAGGCTTGGAAGTAATTATAACATAGATAAAAAGGCTTGGAAGTAATTATAACAGATAAAAAGGCTTGGAAGTAATTATAACATAGATAAAAAGGCTTGGAAGTAATTATAACAGATAAAAAGGCTTGGAAGTAATTATAACATAGATAAAAAGGCTTGGAAGTAATTATAACAGATAAAAAGGCTTGGAAGTAATTATAACAGATAAAAAGGCTTGGAAGTAATTATAACATAGATAAAAAGGCTTGGAAGTAATTATAACATAGATAAAAAGGCTTGGAAGTAATTATAACAGATAAAAAGGCTTGGAAGTAATTATAACATAGATAAAAAGGCTTGGAAGTAATTATAACATAGATGAAAAGGCTTGGAAGTAATTATAACATAGATAAAAAGGCTTGGAAGTAATTATAACATAGATAAAAAGGCTTGGAAGTAATTATAACATAGATAAAAAGGCTTGGAAGTAATTATAACATAGATAAAAAGGCTTGGAAGTAATTATAACATAGATAAAAAGGCTTGGGAGTAATTATAACATAGATAAAAAGGCTTGGAAGTAATTATAACATAGATAAAAAGGCTTGGAAGTAATTATAACATAGATAAAAAGGCTTGGAAGTAATTATAACAGATAAAAAGGCTTGGAAGTAATTATAACATAGATAAAAAGGCTTGGAAGTAATTAGATAAAAAGGCTTGGAAGTAATTATAACATAGATAAAAAGGCTTGGAAGTAATTATGACATAGATAAAAAGGCTTGGAAGTAATTATAACATAGATAAAAAGGCTTGGAAGTAATTATAACATAGATAAAAAGGCTTGGAAGTAATTATGACATAGATAAAAAGGCTTGGAAGTAATTATGACATAGATAAAAAGGCTTGGAAGTAATTATAACATAGATAAAAAGGCTTGGAAGTAATTATAACATAGATAAAAAGGCTTGGAAGTAATTATAACATAGATAAAAAGGCTTGGAAGTAATTATAACATAGATAAAAAGGCTTGGAAGTAATTATAACAGATAAAAAGGCTTGGAAGTAATTATAACATAGATAAAAAGGCTTGGAAGTAATTATAACAGATAAAAAGGCTTGGAAGTAATTATAACATAGATAAAAAGGCTTGGAAGTAATTAGATAAAAAGGCTTGGAAGTAATTATAACATAGATAAAAAGGCTTGGAAGTAATTATAACAGATAAAAAGGCTTGGAAGTAATTATAACAGATAAAAAGGCTTGGAAGTAATTATAACATAGATAAAAAGGCTTGGAAGTAATTATGACATAGATAAAAAGGCTTGGAAGTAATTAGATAAAAAGGCTTGGGAGTAATTATAACATAGATAAAAAGGCTTGGAAGTAATTATAACAGATAAAAAGGCTTGGAAGTAATTATAACATAGATAAAAAGGCTTGGAAGTAATTAGATAAAAAGGCTTGGAAGTAATTATAACATAGATAAAAAGGCTTGGAAGTAATTATAACATAGATAAAAAGGCTTGGAAGTAATTATAACATAGATAAAAAGGCTTGGAAGTAATTATAACAGATAAAAAGGCTTGGAAGTAATTATAACATAGATAAAAAGGCTTGGAAGTAATTAGATAAAAAGGCTTGGAAGTAATTATAACATAGATAAAAAGGCTTGGAAGTAATTATAACATAGATAAAAAGGCTTGGAAGTAATTATAACATAGATAAAAAGGCTTGGAAGTAATTATAACATAGATAAAAAGGCTTGGAAGTAATTATAACATAGATAAAAAGGCTTGGAAGTAATTATAACATAGATAAAAAGGCTTGGAAGTAATTATAACATAGATAAAAAGGCTTGGAAGTAATTATAACATAGATAAAAAGGCTTGGAAGTAATTATAACATAGATAAAAAGGCTTGGAAGTAATTATAACATAGATAAAAAGGCTTGGAAGGGTACAAACTCTAAGTAGCACAAAGTTATGCTGGTATAACCAACATAGTTATTTTCTGATTTTGTTCCAGTTGTGTGTGTTCCTCTATTCATAAGATTACTTTTATCCTGGTATTAAAGTCGCGGCTGTGGTTCAGTCTGTTCCTCCGCCATAGTGTCAACAGTTACAAATATTATCTTAATAATTCACTCTAAAACACTTATAAGTTTTTTTTATCTTTATTAATCTTCCACATAAAATTTTCATTCCCATATTTTGAAACACTTCTCACATATATCACTCTGCTTCCTTCTTTATAAATAAGTAGCGACGTCCTCCTAGCTGTGATGGCGCACGTCTCTTTACCACCCCATTACGTTAGTTATTTGTCAAAGACATTTGACCTGTTTTGTGTGTGTGTGTGTGTGTGTGTGTGTGTGTGTGTGTGTGTGTGTGTGTGTGTGTGTGTGTGTGTGTGTGTGTCTGTGTGTGTCTGTGTGCGCGCGCGCGCGCGCGATCGAGCTGGCTGCCTTGTTGTTAGCATTGGCCAGCGCAGTTACGGTCATAAATTAGCACATTAACCATCGACTATTAGTGGATAATGCCCAGTAAAGTGGTAAACAGCCACAGTAAAAGAGGTTATAGCGTCAGCTCAGTAATTAGTGATCTGTTAGAGTAAACGAGCCCCAACACAGTGTGTGGAGGCGATTTCGAGAACCATTGTAGAGTTGTAGGCCAGCTACCTACCTCTGTATGACACCAGCCACAACCACTGTGTACTCTTAACATATACTGTATACGTATGATAGCAAAACTGATGGAAGTAAGGGTATCCAGGGGTGGGGAATCTGCGGCCTTCTAGAGCCTTAAGTGCAGTCTTCTGAATGAATTATTTTTCTTGAGGTTATTATATAATAAATTAGTTTTTTATAAAGTAACAAACATTTTACAGTATAATCAGAATTTCATGAATGCGGCCTCATTACAAGTAACTTTAATGCGGCCTTCCAATATAAAAATGTTACCCACCCTTAGACCAAGTGGTGTGTGTCTGTGAGTGTATAGGCCCCTCAAGGGAGGTTCCTTGACGCTGGTGAGGGGCTCTTGATTTAGGGAATTGGATCTATGCGCCAGTTCCCTGAATTGAGCCTCAATACCTTCTCTCCCCCCTCCCCCTCCACAGGCTACCTGTATAATCCTACGGGTTTAGCTCTTCCTCATGATTATAATAATATGATTATATATACACACCGAGAAGAGTGTCTCTCACTTTATATACACTAAGAGATATTACCGAGTGTACATACTCCGGAAGGTGTGTATTTCATCCTCTTGTTTGGGGATTAATAAAAGTAACCTTACCTGGTTGAACACAAGTGACATGTAGCCTTAATGACTTTTACAGGATTTACCTGTCATCCTACGTGTTTATGATAAGATCAGCACTCCTGGTAGCCAGTAAAACATTCAAGAAGTTTGCGTTTCATACTTATGACAGGATGGTAGTACGTTCCTGAGTGGTTCTTCTCTACCAACCTACTAAATATTATCTCTGTCTTTTATATATATATATATATATATATATATATATATATATATATATATATATATATATATATATATATATATATATATATATATATATATATATAGGAGGGTAGGGGCAGGAGGAAAGAGGAGTGATTGGTGGAATGATGAAGTAAAGGGTGTGATAAAAGAGAAAAAGGTAGCTTACGAGAGGTTTTTACAAAGCAGAAGTGTTATAAGAAGAGCAGAGTATATGGAGAGTAAAAGAAAGGTGAAGAGAGTGGTGGGAGAGTGCAAAAGGAGAGCAGATGAAAGAGTGGGAGAGGCACTGTCAAGAAATTTTAATGAAAATAAGAAAAAAATTTGGAGTGAGTTAAACAAGTTAAGAAAGCCTAGGGAAAGTATGGATTTGTCAGTTAAAAACAGAGTAGGGGAGTTAGTAGATGGGGAGAGGGAGGTATTAGGTAGATGGAGAGAATATTTTGAGGAACTTTTAAATGCTGAGGAAGAAAGGGAGGCGGTAATTTCATGCACTGGCCAGGGAGGTATACCATCTTACAGGAGTGAAGAAGAGCAGAATGTAAGTGTGGGGGAGGTACGTGAGGCATTACGTAGAATGAAAGGGGGTAAAGCAGCTGGAACTGATGGGATCATGACAGAAATGTTAAAAGCAGGGGGGGATATAGTGTTGGAGTGGTTGGTACTTTTGTTTAATAAATGTATGAAAGAGGGGAAGGTACCTAGGGATTGGCGGAGAGCATGTATAGTCCCTTTATATAAAGGGAAGGGGGACAAAAGAGATTGTAAAAATTATAGAGGAATAAGTTTACTGAGTATACCAGGAAAAGTATACGGTAGGGTTATAATTGAAAGAATTAAGAGGTAAGACAGAATGTAGGATTGCGGATGAGCAGGGAGGCTTCAGAGTGGGTAGGGGATGTGTAGATCAAGTGTTTACATTGAAGCATATATGTGAACAGTATTTAGATAAAGGTAGGGAAGTTTTTATTGCATTTATGGATTTAGAAAAGGCATATGATAGAGTGGATAGAGGAGCAATGTGGCAGATGTTGCAAGTATATGGAATAGGTGGTAAGTTACTAAATGCTGTAAAGAGCTTTTATGAGGATAGTGAGGCTCAGGTTAGGGTGTGTAGAAGAGAGGGAGAATACTTCCCGGTAAAAATAGGTCTTAGACAGGGATGTGTAATGTCACCATGGTTGTTTAATATATTTATAGATGGGGTTGTAAAAGAAGTAAATGCTAGGGTGTTTGGGAGAGGGGTGGGATTAAATTATGGGGAATCAAATTCAAAATGGGAATTGACACAGTTACTTTTTGCTGATGATACTGTGCTTATGGGAGATTCTAAAGAAAAATTGCAAAGGTTAGTGGATGAGTTTGAGAATGTGTGTAAAGGTAGAAAGTTGAAAGTGAACATAGAAAAGAGTAAGGTGATGAGGGTATCAAATGATTTAGATAAAGAAAAATTGGATATCAAATTGGGGAGGAGGAGTATGGAAGAAGTGAATGTTTTCAGATACTTGGGAGTTGACGTGTCGGCGGATGGATTTATGAAGGATGAGGTTAATCATAGAATTGATGAGGGAAAAAAGGCGAGTGGTGCGTTGAGGTATATGTGGAGTCAAAAAACGTTATCTATGGAGGCAAAGAAGGGAATGTATGAAAGTATAGTAGTACCAACACTCTTGTATGGATGTGATGCTTGGGTGGTAAATGCAGCAGCGAGGAGACGGTTGGAGGCAGTGGAGATGTCCTGTCTAAGGGCAATGTGTGGTGTAAATATTATGCAGAAAATTCGGAGTGTGGAAATTAGGAGAAGGTGTGGAGTTAAGCATTAGAGGGCAGAAGAGGGGTTGTTGAGGTGGTTTGGTCATTTAGAGAGAATGGATCAAAGTAGAATGACATGGAAAGCATATAAATCTATAGGGGAAGGAAGGAGGGGTAGGGGTCGTCCTCGAAAGGGTTGGAAAGAGGGGGTAAAGGAGGTTTTGTGGGCTAGGGGCTTGGATTTCCAGCAAGCGTGCATGAGCGTGTTAGATAGGAGTGAATGGAGGCGAATGATACTTGGGACCTGACGATCTGTTGGAGTGTGAGCAGGGTAATATCTAGTGAAGGGATTCAGGGAAACCGGTTATGTTCATATAGTCGGACTTGAGTCCTGGAAATGTGAAGTACAATGCCTGCACCTTAAAGGAGGGGTTTGGGATATTGGCAGTTTGGAGGGATATGTTGTGTATCTTTATACGTATATGCTTCTAAGCTGTTGTGTTCTGAGCATCTCTGCAAAAGCAGTGATAATGTGTGAGTGTGGTGAAAGTGTTGAATGATGATGAAAGTATTTTCTTTTTGGGGATTTTCTTTCTTTTTTGGGTCACCCTGCCTCGGTGGGAGACGGCCGACTTGGAGAATATATATATATATATATATATATATATATATATATATATATATATATATATATATATATATATATATATATATATATATATATATATATATATATATATATATATATATATATATATATATATATATATATATATATATATATAATGTCAGACGCTGCAACATCTTGGGATCTTGGTAGAGTATTTCTACGCTAGCCTAACCTACAGGCACGACCTACTTACAGTAGTGGATTTGTCCAGTGGTGACTATGCCTCCTCCTGCTTCTACTCACTTGGCTGCTGTTTATAAGCCACTTCTCTGAGCATATGCTCTACTTTTCTCAAGACTGATGGACTGAACACATCGACTCCAGGATGAGGGACTGATTACCTCAAACTCCCCATTTTTGTCCGATGTTCTCTGTAATGCACTGAAGAAGCCATTGGCTGGCGTAATGTTTCCCCAGTAGAGATTCCCAAATGTTGCACATGTATCTCATTCTTCAACTTCAGTGAAATCTCTTATCATTCTACGTCTTTCAAGAGTGAAGGTTCAAGGGTATCATTCAATCCTCGTATGAGAGATTCCTTATATAGTGGATTAATTTTGTCATCCTTCTCTTTATGTTCTCCAATGCATTTATATCCATTCTGTAGTAAGAAGGTAAAGACCGAGCAGCATAATCTAAGTGAGGCTTACTAGTGATGTATAGAGCTGCTAAATAACTCTGGACTCTTGTTGCTTATGCTTCTTGATATAAATGCAAGTAACCTGTTAGCCTAATTGCGTACACTTAAGCACTCTTGTTTGATCTTCAGATTTCTCCTACCGTTACTCCAAAGTCTTTTTCATATTCTATATGCTCAAGCACGGCATCACCTGGTTTATAACTATGGGGGTTATTTTCGTACCAAAGGACTAGGACTACACTTGCTTACATTGAACTGCCACTTTTCAGACCATGACAATAATTTGTCTAAATCCTGCAGAAGTTCATTGGCGCCCTCCTCAGAATCTATTAATCGGCCTATTTTTGTGTTATCGGAGAATTTACTCTTGTCACTTATTATTCCTTCGTGAAGGTCAGTAATGTAATTTATGAACAACAATGGCCCAAAACTGATCTTTGTGGAACGTTGTTAGTGACTGGTCTCCATTCAGACTGGACCCCATTAATGCAAACTCTGCTTTCTATCGGTCAGCCATGCCTCGATCCATGTTAGAACTTTACCTTTTATACCATGAGCTGTCACTTTTCTCAACCGTCCTTTGTGAGATAGCTTTACCTCTGATATACCTTTGAATTATTATTATAATCAAGGGGAAGCGCTAAACCCGGAGGATTATACAGCGCCTGGGGGGGGGATGTGGAAGGCATTCAGGCTTAATTCGGGGAACTGGAGCACAGATCCAATTCCCTAAATCAAGAGCCCCTCACCAACATCAAGGAACCTTCCTTGAGGGGATATACCTTTGAAGAGTATTGCGCCCCTGAATGGGGTGCAATACTCTAATATCAATTGTATGTATATATTTACCTTTTCATATATTGCCGATATTTTCATTAATAGCTAAAATGAAAATATCTTGCTTAATATTATTTGACTTATTATATTTGCTATGTGCTCACCGTGCCCGCCGTTGAGGAGTTGTGATTGGCTGTCCGCTGTCTCAAACTGCCTTACTAACTACCGCTCGCTTGTTTGTGTCCAGCAGTACCTGGCACCGTAGCTGAATAACAAAAAAGCAGAGAACTAACTCGCCAATGAGTATAACAGAATTGTTCTTCAAGAAACCGCATTTTGGGTAGCTGCTACTCTCAGTCGTGCAAATTAGCTAAAAGCTGCTCACGGAGTAACATTGAGAATGGGTTGGGCAAATATTTTTGTTAGTGCGTTTGGGTTTGAGAAGGACTTGCCTAATATGGGCCAGTGGGCCTGCTGCAGTGTTTCTCCTTTCTTATGTTATCTACATCAAGATAATATACGAGTATACCTACTCTTCCTGGGATCAAATCTGACTGAATCCCCTGCCACAGGTACTGTGTGGTCCTGAAGGAGTTAACACTTCACCTTGAGTATAATAATCCACGGTATCATATAAAGTAATGTACACTTGCTGCTTTGAAGCTAGTAGCGACACTTTCCTTCCTGCCACGAAAGTAAAATTAATGGGAAGGAAGCAATCTGGACTTGTTGCCCCGTGAGACCTACCAAACTCTGCTCCATAGCAAATATTAAATATTTATGAATTTCCTGCTCACTGCAGTGAGTCGACGAGTGTTGTGACGAGCAGTTTCCTAGGAGCCGAGTGGCGTGGTGGTGGTGGTGGCGCCTAGCTGCCTGTCCTAGCCGCATTATGGTGGCATGCTGCTACTGTGTGTGTGTGTGTGTGTGTGTTTGTTTTAGTTATCAGTTGTCAGAGGCACTTGTCGATACACTTGGTCTCTTGTGGATTGTTTGTGTGTATGTTAGTTTTTGTTAGTTACCAGTTGTCAGAGGCACTTGTCGACAGACACTTGGCCTATTGTTTATTGTGTGTGTGTGTGTGTGTGTGTGTGTGTGTGTGTGTGTGTGTGTGTGTGTGTGTGCGCGCGCGCGCGTGTGTTGTGATGGCAGTGCAGATCTTCTGTACACTGGCTGCCTCACTGACTAAAAATTGGAATTTTATACGGCCACAGTATGTGTGTGTGAGTGTGTTGTGGTGCAGACCATCCCTAGACCGCCTCGTTCACTCGTTTTATCGCTGTAAACATTCAAATAAATTTTAAACAGTTATATGAGGCTTTTTTCTCTGCCACTCCAAGAAAAATAGTATTCTAAAAATAGGTTGGACAAATACTTGAGTGGATGTGAGCAGAACCTGCCTAGAATGGACCAGTAGGCCTACTGCAGTGCTCCTCCTCTATGTTCTTACAAAGATAAGAGAATTAGATAAGAAAATATATAATTCCCAATCTCCAGTGCAAGAGACTGGAATAGTGCAGAGTGCGGCATATGTTTGTAATCCAACTCTTTATCAACACTGAATATATAATGTGTAGCAGAAGAGGCAGTCAGAAGTTATGACATGGAACTCTGTTTAATATAAAGGTACTATAAATTGACTATATTAATTGTAATGGTACTCTCAAGTGATTATATTAAAGGTAATGGTACTCTCAAGTGACTATACGGTGTAATGACACTCTTAATGACTCCATTATATATAATGGCACTCATGACCTTCACAAGGAGAGTAAGGAGATGAGATGTGAACTTTTTTTAGTTGCAGATTGTGCAGCGAGGTGTTCCCAGTTGCTCCTTAGTCACAATAATAACTGTTTGGGCTCGTTTTCCAAAGCTCGTAAAAAGAAAACTATGAAAGATACGGCAAAAGTCTTAATAATGAAAAGATCCTAGAAAAGGACAAACTAGAACCTGGTAGAAGCATATCCAGATCCCTACAGAAACTCTATGATGGAGGGATGAAGAGCCGAGTGATACTGTTGAGCTCTTTATGGTCTTTTGATGTAAAGGGAAAAAATATAGGCTAGGTCGGGAGGGGGGGGGGAGGTGTCATCTTAGTTCAGGGAAAGATGGCATCTTGAGTAAGGGCAAGATGCTGTCAGAGGTCAGGGTAAGATGGCGTCTTAGGTCAGGGCATGCCCTCAAGGGAGGCTCCTTGATGCTGGTGAGGGGCTCTTCATCTAGGGAATTGGATCTATGCTCTAATTCCCTGAATTTAGCCTGAATGCTTTCCATCCCTTCCCCCGCAAGCGCTGTATAATCCCTAAGGGTTTAGCGCTCTTTATGATAATTAGGTCAGAGCAAGATGGCGTCTTAGGTTGGCTGTTAAGGTTTAATACCTACTGACTGTCACAGTCATTAAGGTCAGTAACGACCTTATATATATATATATATATATATATATATATATATATATATATATATATATATATATATATATATATATATATATATATATATATATATATATATACATATATATATATATATATATATATATGCAATAAGATCACAGTAAACAGGTGATTTCAGAATATGCAAAACAACCACTCTGAAAGAATAGAGAAATTCCAAGCGCTTTCGTGACTACTCACATTATCCTTGATAATGTGAGTAGTCACGAAAGCGCTTGGAATTTCTCTATTCTTTCAGAGTGGTTGTTTTGCATATATATATATATATATATATATATATATATATATATATATATATATATATATATATATATATATATATATATATATATATAATACACCTCTCGGTGTATATGTCTTTATATACCATGTTGGCTTGTGTTAGTGAGGTTTCAAGCCTATCGACTGCACGAGGGTCAGGCTTGACGTCACCTGTTTACCAGTGGAGAAAACTTCAATAAATTATTGTTGGTAAATTTAAAAATAAACAATAATCTTGTTTAACTAAAAGAACGATATATTTGTTCATTATTTTTTTCAAATATAAATAAGTTTGTGTTTTTATTAAATATTTGTTGGCTATTTTGCCTTGAAGACCTGGTCTTACCCACCAGGTCTGGTGCCGTTTGTAATGGTCTTACCCACCAGGTCTGGTGCCGTTTGTAATGGTCTTACCCACCAGGTCTGGTGCGGTTTGTAATGGTCTTATCCACCAGGTCTGGTTTGGTTTTGACGACTAATTCTCTTGTGGTCTTGACCAGGCTTGGTGACGTCTTAACTAGGACTACTGTAGTCTTAACGACCAGGTGTTCAGTGTTCGCAGCAGAGACATTTTCTCTTTCCTCCTCTTCCTTTCGTCTTCATTACGAACAAAGGTACAATTAAGAAGCCTGTTGTACCTGGTCGTAAGGCGAGTCGCCAGTAAAGGAATGACCAAGGAGAAATATAGGCAAAGGCCAACATTAAAGCTAGGTTTTTTGAGTACCTGAATATTCCCACCACCAATATTTACAGTGTGTGTAACGATAGCTCAGTGCTGCTAGCTCAACTCGTGTAAGAGAGATAAGTACTTGTAATCAGCCAGAGCTAGTGAGAGATTGACCTCCACACCTAGGTGTAGGTATCAGGTCATTTTGTCTGGAGGTCACCCTGATTGGTTGAGGGTTATAACTAGTAGCCAGAGTACAGTCGTGGTGCCCCGATCATACGACAGTAACTACCGGGTTCAGGCTAATTGTATAGGTCATGCTTGATGTGACTGTGTGACGCACAAATAAATGAAACTCGGTGTATACCAGTGTCTCAGTATGAAACTGAAACAGCAACTGAAAAAGGGGCTAACACATGGACTAACAGGAACTAAAACGGAGCTAACAGGGACTAAAAAGGGCCTAACACGTGGGCTAAAAGGGACTAAAAAATGAGCTAGCAGGAACAAAAAAAGGGGCTAACACACGGACCAACAAGGACTAAGAAAAAGGGGGCTAACACATGGGTTAACAGGGACTAAAAAAGGGCTAACGGAGTAAATAGGGCTAGAAGGGACTAACTCCATTAATCTTTCTGTATCATTATATTCCTGGGGGCGCTCTAAAGACTTATGGGTCATACACCACCTGGGGAATGTATGACACATTCCCCAGGTTTGATCCGGGGAAGGAGAGAGTGCCTTTTATGCCTTGGATCAAGAGCTTTTCACCAGCCTTTAAGGTTGTTTACGTCCATTTATCATTTTGGTTTAACAATAATTTTGGTTTATGAATCATTTTAGTTTGTGAATCGTTTTGGTTTGTCAGTCGTTTTCGTTTATTAGTCATTTTGGTTTATCAGTCATTTGGTTTGTCATGGTTTATCGGTCATTTTGGTTTATCAGTCATTTGGTTTGTCAGTTATTTTGGTTTATCGGTCATTTTGGTTTATCAGTGGTTCATCAAACACTTAAATTTATCCAGCATTTTGATAAAAAAATTCAGTACATTAACAAATTTGTTATTTGAATAATTTTGTTTAATGAATAATTTTATTTTACGAATCATTCTGGTTTATTAATCATGTTTATCATTCATTCTCCTTCATTAATCATTCTGGTGTATCAATCATTCTGGTTTATCAGTTATTCTGGTATATCAGTCATTCTGGTTTATCAGTTATTTAGTCGATTAATCATTCTGGTTTAATAATCGTTCTGGTTTATCAATCAACAAGTGGATCATTAGCGACTCACTCAGGGTTCCTGGCGCCGCCTATATCAGACATTCTCGCTCACCTGCAAAGATATGTCGGTCGGTGTTTATTATATAGCATTGCTCACCTAACACATCCTACAATATTCTAAGTATTGCTCACCTAACACATCCTACAATATTCTAAGCATTGCTCAACTAACACATCCTACAATATTCTAAGCATTGCTCAACTAACACATCCTACAATATTCTAAGCATTGCTCAACTAACACATCCTACAATATTCTAAGCATTGCTCAACTAACACATCCTACAATATTCTAAGCATTGCTCAACTAACAACTCATCCTATGAGGCATGCTAAGAGTATGTTACATTTTATTCGGCGCATGTCACACGCCCATATAGGCTGCCTCCCTACCAGCAAACCCGATGCTAAAGGTTTAACGATCAGGGGCCCCGTCATTATATCAGTACTTTGGTTCAACCAGCCAATCACAAGGAAGCCTACTAAAGCTGTGATGAAGTGTGAAACACTCGCGAAACACCTTTGGCAGACTTGTCTTCCCTGCTGGTCGCCACGGTTCGACTGTGTCTTGTGCTTGCTTTTGCCTCATTGATTGCCGTGTCTTATGTTGCATTTGCCTCATTGTACATAGCTGTAAATATTGTACATAGGCTATACATATATGATGTTGTAAATACAAGCTTATTTTTGGTGAAGAAAATATATTTCATTGGTTATCTGCTGTCTTTTGCTTGTTTCCAAATGATTATCATATTACGGCCAGGTGTGCAGACCATATTTACACCTGTGTGCATAATAACGTACAACAAAATATTGTTCAACTAACAACCCACCTTCCTACTATCTAACCCCTCAAGGGTTAGATAGGGAGCTGAGGGACTCTGTTCAAGGGAATTGGATCTGTGCTCCAGTTCCCTGAACTAAGCCTGAATACCCTCTATTTCCCCCCCCCCGCATGCGCTGCATAATCCTACGGGTTTAACGCTCCCCATTATTATATTAAAATATAAACAGGAAGGCATACAAGGGCAAGACTACACTTCGCAGTCGCGTCACAACACCCGACTAGGTGAAACACAACTGATACTCTACCCAGGCATTAAGATTTTACTTGTCTAATATATCATTAAATTCTTCCCAAATTTTATTAATTATAAGTGAATCCAGTTTACATAAACCAAGGGAAATATTCATATTTTCAAAACTGCTTTTTATGAAACATAATTCTTTTATATTCGTGTCGACCATGAACTTGCTTGATGCAACTTTCTCACCATTTTGAAAATCAATTGGATGGTTAAAATCTCTCAAAAGAATAAACAGAGCATTAGAATCTTGTCCACTTATAATGCTATAATTACGTTGTTTTAATCAATAGCAGAACTTGCGATCTTGGCTTAAATAGCAACGCTCATCTTGCCATACAGGACAAGCGAAAAATTGTGTATGCAATAATTTCGCCAAAATCATTCTGAACCTAACGAAAAAAATATATTTCACTGTGTTTGTTTAGTATTAAATTATTGTAAACAAATCTAAAATATATTTAGTTGGGTTAGGCTAAAATAAATTGCTCTTGTTATAATAAGGTTAGGTAAGTTTTCTAAGATTCTTTTGGTCCAAAATTAAATTTTTTTACATTAACATTAATGAAAAAAATATATCTCTAAACGTATAAGAGAAAATTTTAGAAAGAACTTAATTTTAAATGAGTTCTTGCTAATTGACCAGTTTTACATATTCGGCACGACATATATATATATATATATATATATATATATATATATATATATATATATATATATATATATATATATATATATATATTATGCTACTTAATAGCAACGCACTTCTTGCCGAATAGAGCAAGTGGAAATTTGTGTACGCAATAATTTCGCAAAAATCATTCTGAACCTAACGAAAAAAATATATTTCATTGTGTTTGTTAACTATTAAATTATTATAAACTTGTATAAAATATATTTAGTTGGATTAGGCTAAGTTAATTTGCGCTTATTATAATAAGGTTAGGTAAGTTTTCTAAGGTTCTTTTGGTACAAAAACCATTAATTTTCATATTAACATAATGAAAAAATACATGTATAAGAGTAAATTTTAGAAAGGGCTTTAATTTTAAATGAGCTCTTGCTAAGTGACCAGTTTTACCTATTCGGCACGACACACACACACACACACACACACACACACATTATATATATATATATATATATATATATATATATATATATATATATATATATATATATATATATATATATATATATATATATTATTATCACACTGGCCGATTCCCACCAAGGCAGGGTGGCCCGAAAAAGAAAAACTTTCACCATCATTCACTCCATCACTGTCTTGCCAGAAGGGCGCTTTACACTACAGTTTTTAAACTGCAACATTAACACCCCTCCTTCAGAGTGCAGGCACTGTACTTCCCATCTCCAGGACTCAAGTCCAGCCTGCCGGTTTCCCTGAATCCCTCCATAAATGTTGCTTTGCTCACACTCCAACAGCACGTCAAGTATTAAAAACCATTTGTCTCCATTCACTCATATCAAACACGCTCACGCATGCCCGCTGGAAGTCCAAGCCCCTCGCACACAAAACCTCCTTTACCCTCTCCCTCCAATCTTTCCTAGGCCGACCCCTACCCCGCCTTCTTTCCACTACAGACTGACACACTCTTGAAGTCATTCTGTTTAGCTCCATTCTCTCTACATGTCCGAACCACCTCAACAACCCTTCCTCAGCCCTCTGGACAACAGTTTTGGTAATCCCGCACCTCCTCCTAACTTCCAAACTACGAATTCTCTGCATTATATTCACACCACACATTGCCCTCACACATGACATCTCCACTGCCTCCAGCCTTCTCCTCGCTGCAACATTAATCACCCATGCTTCACGCCCATATAAGAGCGTTGGTAAAACTATACTCTCATGAATACATTCCCCTCTTTGCCTTCAAGGACAAAGTTCTTTGTCTCCACAGACTCCTAAGTGCACCGCTCACCCTTTTCCCCTCATCAATTCTACGATTCACCTCGTCTTTCATAGACGCATCTGCTGACACGTCCACTCCTAAATATCTGAATACATTCACCTCCTCCATACTCTCTCCCTCCAATCTGATATCCAATCTTTCATCACCTAATCTTTTTGTTATCCTCATAACCTTACTCTTTCCTGTATTCACTTTTAATTTTCTTCTTTTACATACCCTACCAAATTCATCCACCAATCTCTGCAACTTCTCTTCAGAATCTCCCAAGAGCACAGTGTCATCAGCAAAGAGCAACTGTGACAACTTCCACTTTATGTGTGATTCTTTATCTTTTGACTCCACGCCTCTGCCAAGACCCTCGCATTTACTTCTCTTACAACCCCATCTATAAATATATTAAACAACCACGGTGACATCACACATCCTTGTCTAAGGCCTACTTTTACTGGGAAATAATCTCCCTCTTTAATACATACTCTAACTTGAGCATCACTATTCTCGTAAAAACTCTTTACTGCTTTCAGTAACCTACCTCCTATACCATACACCTGCAACATCTGCCACATTGCCCCCCTATCCACCTTGTCATACACCTTTTCCAATTCCATAAATGCCACAAAAACCTCTTTAGCTTTATCTTAATACTGTTCACTTATATGTTTCACTGTAAATACCTGGTCCACACACCCCCTACCTTTCCTAAAGCCTCCTTGTTCATCTGCTATCCTACTCTCCGTCTTACTCTTAATTCTTTCAATAATAACTCTACCATACACTTTACCAGGTATACTCAACAGACTTATCCCCCTATAATTTTTGCACTCTCTTTTGTCCCCTTTGCCTTTATACAAAGAAACTATGCATGCTCTCTGCCAATCCCTAGGTACCTTACCCTCTTCCATACATTTATTAAATAATAACACCAACCACTCCAAAACTATATCCCCACCTGCTTTTAACATTTCTATCTTTATCCCATCAATCCCGGCTGCCTTACCCCCTTTCATTTTACCTACTGCCTCACGAACTTCCCCCACACTCACAACTGGCTCTTCCTCACTCCTACAGGATGTTATTCCTCCTTGCCCTATACACGAAATCTTAGCTTCCCTTACTTCATCAACATTTAAAATTCCTCAAAATATTTCCTCCATCTTCCCAATACCTCTAACTCTCCATTTAATAACTCTCCTCTCCTATTTTTAATTGACAAATCCATTTGTTCTCTAGGCTTCCTTAACTTGTTAATCTCACCCCAAAACTTTTTCTTATTTTCAACAAACTTTGTTGATAACATCTCACCCCCACTCTCATTTGCTCTCTTTTTGCATTGCTTCACCACTCTCTTAACCTCTCTTTTTCTCCATATACTCTTCCCTCCTTGCATCACTTCTACTTTGTAAAAACTTCTCATATGCTAACTTTTTCTCCCTTACCACTCTCTTTACATCATCATTCCACCAATCGCTCCTCTTCCCTCTCGCACCCACTTTCCTGTAACCACAAACTTCTGCTGAACACTCCAACACTACATTTTTAAACCTACCCCATACCTCTTCGACCCCATTGCCTATGCTCTCATTAGCCCATCTATCCTCCAATAGCTGTTTATATCTTACCCTAACTGCCTCCTCTTTTAGTTTATAAATCTTCACCTCTCTCTTCCCTGATGCTTCTATTCACCTTGTATCCCATCTACCTTTTACTCTCAGTGTAGCTACAACTAAAAAATGATCTGATATATCTGTGGCCCCTCTATAAACATGTACATCCTGAAGTCTACTCAACAGTGTTTTATCTACCAATATATAATCCAACAAACTACTGTCATTTCGCCCTACATCATATCTTGTATACTTATTTATCCTCTTTTCCTTAAAATATGTATTACCTATAACTAAACCCCTTTCTATACAAAGTTCAATCAAAGGGCTCCCATTATCATTTACACCTGGCATCCCAAACTTGCCTACCACACCCTCTCTAAAAGTTTCTCCTACTTTAGTATTCAGGTCCCCTACCACAATTACTCTTTCACTTGGTTCAAAGGTTCCTATACATTCACTTAACATCTCCCAAAATCTCTCTCTCTCTCTCCTCTACATTCCTGTCTTCTCCAGGTGCATACACGCTTATTATGACCCACTTTTCGCATCCAACCTTTACTTTAATCCACATAATCCTTGAATTTACACATTAATATTCTCTTTTTTTCTTCCATAACTGATCCTTCAACATTATTGCTACCCTTTCCTTAGCTCTAACTCTCTCATATACTCCAGATTTAATCCCATTTATTTCTCCCCACCGAAACTCTCCTACCCCCTTCAGCTTTGTTTCGCTTAGGGCCAGGACATCCAACTTCTTTTCATTCATAACATCAGCAATCATCTGTTTCTTGTCATCCGCACTACATCCACGCACATTCAAGCATCCCAGTTTTATAAAGTTTTTCTTCTCTTTTTTTTTTTAGTAAATGTCTACAGGAGAAGGGGTTACTAGCCCATTGCTCCCGGCATTTTAGTCGCCTCATACGACACGCATGGCTTACGGAGGAAAGATTCTTATCCACTTCCCCATGGACAATAGAAGAAATAAAGAAGAACAAGAGCTATTTAGAAAAAGGAGAAAAACCTAGATGTATGTATATATATATATATGCATGTGCGTGTCTGTGAAGTGTGACCAAAGTGTAAGTAGGAGTAGCAAGATATCCCTGTTATCTAGCGTGTTTATGAGACAGAAAAAGACACCAGCAATCCTACCATCATGCAAAACAGTTACAGGTTTCTGTTTCACAGTCATCTGGCACGACGGTAGTACTTCCCTGGGTGGTTGCTGTCTACCAACCTACTATATATATATATATATATATATATATATATATATATATATATATATATATATATATATATATGCGCAATAAGATCACAGTAAACAGGTAATTTTAAATTATGCACAACAACCACTGTGAAGTAGTAGTGAAATTCCAAGCGCTGTCGTGACTACTCACATTGTCATAGTTCCTTGACAATGTGAGTAGTCACGAAAGCGCTTGGAATTTCACTACTCTTTCACAGTGGTTGTTGTACATATATATATATATATATATATATATATATATATATATATATATATATATATATATATATATATATAATGCAATACACAATGCAAGATAAGCCACGGGGGATGGAAATCTTCAGTTCAAAATCTTTCAAACGTGTCCGTGCATGATGAGAGCTAAGCAATGTTGCAAGAGTAGCAACAGGTTGAATGAGAGGAAGTTTTCTCAGAGTAATGTAGCGTGATGACGCCAACCAGTTCCTCTCAGCAATGGCCGGGACGCAGTCACCGAAAGGAATCGACACGGTGGAGAAGGACAGGATGTTTCAGAGACGAGACACAGCAACAAGGGGTCACAATTGGAAGTTGAAGACTCATGTGAGTCACAGCGGTGTTAGGAAGTATTTCTTCAGTCTGAGAGTTGTCAGAAAGTGGAATAGTGTGGAAAGGATCCATACATAGTTGTGGCATGCAAAGAGTACGTAACCTTTATTCGGCGCATGTACACACCCTCATTTACAGGCTATCTCCCCCAACCAGTGAACCAGGTGACTGAGGGTTGACGATGGGGCCCCGTCGTTCAACCAGTACCCAGGTTCCAGCCAATGAGAAGATGGTTTTGGCAATCGCAGAGGTTATGTGGGGTACCACTCTCCTGTCTGCCCTTGTCATTTCCATTCTAGAGCTGGCTGAAGCACGGTCTGCTCTCTAGTGGCTTCTATTCTGCCTTGCTTACCGTGGAGTGCACTGTACGTAGTGTATGTAGTGTACATACTTCTGTTCTAAACTGGTGAAGGATAATATAAGTCAAAAGTTTTCTGCTGTGTTTATTTTGCTCCCTTTACACCCAGGATAACAGGCCATTTGGACTCCTGGGTTGTAATAATAGTTTTAACAAGAGATATGATAAAGCTCACGGAGCAGGGAGAGAGTGACCTCGTAGCGACCAGTGAAGAGACGGGGCAGGAGCTATGATTCGACCCCTGCAACCACAGTTAGGTGAGTACGCATCCTGTCCCCACTGGGTAGATGGAGAGGACTTCCGAGGCTTACAGAAAGCGGGAAACAGAATAATAGGAAACGTAATAGCCAGCCCTAAACTACATCTAATCGCATTATCAGGTCATGTAACATAAGAGGTTACGTTGACCTGTGAACAGTACACATACAAAACAATGAAATTATATATAAACCTTCTAATTAATAAGAGTCGAATGCGTTCATTATCAACTTAAACTACCATACGTCCAAGAAGGTTCTAAGTAGTGCTCAAAATAATCTCTTCATACATTCCTACATACTACCTTCAGATATCCTCAGTATCAATTATTATGACTGTTCCTTGGTTATTCATGAATTTTATTTAGTATTCCGATTATTCTTAATGACCAAATATCCTGACTATCCATGAATTTTTCGATTATCGGAAGCATTGTGACTTCATGCGGGCGCTTCTGACTTCCATCAGGCCTCAGCACCCGAGATTCCCGTTCTTCTGGGCAACGGGCTGTGGCGAGACTTAGCTTGATTATGTCACTGACGTCTGACATATGCCAGAAGACACCATGGAGACCAAACTGATCAGCTGACACACTGCCACAGATGGGTGTATATGGGGGCGGCTAGGCGAAGAGCTACACCAAATCGAATGACCTGAGGGTCGAGGCGAGTGCCCAAGGAGAAGCTAGGGACAGCCAAAAGGAAAATTTTAGAATGTTGTGCCTTCACCGCTAGGAGACGATCTTTGCTCTTTCCTGAGGCATCGTTGAGCATGGTTTGAACGATTTTCCCCATGATGGTCTGTCCTAGTTAGATCTCTGGAAAGAGATGGTTTGCTTGCCAGAGTCTTCAAGGCTACCCCAGTGTTGCTACTTGGATGAACTTGGGATCGTGAGTTCCTACTGCACCTCAAGCGTTCTACCTTCACTTATTCACCGGATGCAATAAACGAGGACAGGGGAGCTTTGTGCCTTCCTGTTCCTCCCAGTCGTACTGGATGTGTTGCTTGATCCCATTTATTCCATTGGCATATTTAGTGCCTTCCTGCAGGTTTACTTTAGGAGTGCGTCATATTCACTCAGTATCGGGCTGTCAAAGGAGGGTGCACACCTTTTAAGAAATTGTTAGCAAGGTGACCTGCCATACATTAACGGAACATTTCATACACAAAGGTGGCCTAAGAAATGGATTTGAGTGACAAAGCGTCGCTCTAAATTCCTTCCAAATCAGTGACACTCGCATAAATATCAGCCAGGCATCACCTGCAAACTCTAAACAGTATTAAATCTGTATTGCTCTGCCCTACAAAATATCTCTAACCAGTCACTTGGCACCTACTTTGCTATCTTGACTTCATCAGTTGAGAGCATAAACATCTTACCTAGAAGTCTTCAGCGTATAACCTCCATACTAGCCAAAAGAATTCCTGTTTTCTGTTTTTGTTTCCTGGATAAATGTAGTAATATATTTACGAGACAACAGCCAAGACTAGAACTAATATCACCAACAGCGTGATAACAATTTAGCCTGTAAAATATTATCTTCATGACGGTGTGTTCACTCACAGGATGAGTGGCACTGCTGAGTACAGCCTGTATGGTGGTGTTCACTTACAGGATGAGTGGCACTGCTGAGTACAGTCTGTATGGTGGTGTGTTCACTCACAGGATGAGTGGCACTGCTGAGTACAGTCTGTATGGTGGTGTGTTCACTTACAGGATGAGTGGCACTGCTCAGTATAGTCTGTATGGTGGTGTGTTCACTCACAGGACTGGCACTGTGGCAGTGCATAGAACATTCGTCCCTCCAAATAAAATCTAATATAATCTCACATATTTTAATGTACAGTCAGACTCTGGCGCAACACATTTCACTCCTCTGCACTCTAGAGCTCTTTTAATTAACCTCCTTACATTCCAATCTCTCGCTCCTGATTCCCATTCTTGCCTGACTCTCAAGCTGAGGAAGAAGCCACAACGTCAAGACAATTAGCAAGACTTGTTTGGTGTGGTGAAAGGCTTGACCCAAGTCTTAGCGACTGGCCGTGGAAAGGATCTTTCTACAGCCTCTCTTCCAGATAGGACCGAAGTTTTCCACCCCATTCATTTCGTTACTTTCCGAATCTAGAAAGTTTTCCTACGCATTACAGTTCGTTGACGTCTGCATCAATGAAATAATTAATATTTGTTATTCTAGTATAGGTTAGGTTAGCTGATTTATCTGAAGATTACCTGAAAGCTTTCCCGAGGGTCATATCACCGCGGTTCGGTCCTGGAAATGCAGTCTTGATGTCCTATGATAAGCTAGTTCTGTCCTTCACCCAATGGCAGCCCTTGTTTAAGGACGTGTTGTTGTGAGTGTTTAGGCTGGTGTTGTGTGCATTCCTCATTAACCTTGGTGCTGGGATGTGTTTCAAGGTATCACCGAAGGCTGATAAATAAGATACTTGTGCAACATTTGGGTATTTTTATTCTGGAAACTTTTAGCTAGCTAGTGGCTTCTTCGGTCCAGTGCAGAAAAAGATGGAAGATGAGGAGTTTACGGTACTCAGTCCTTCAACCTGGAGCTGATGTGTTCAGTCCAGCAAGACTGGACTGAACAAGCCACTGGCTGGCGAAACGTTTCCTAAATAAGGATATCAAATGTTGCACAAGTGTCTCATTTATCAAATTGTCGGTCTTCTAAACCATTTATTCACAAAATTTGTTCCATCTTTCTCTCTACTTTTTTCTTCCTTTATGCTATCATTGATAACTTGAACATCTTACCCGGAGAAACTGTTCATGTCACTTACGGCGTGTACACCTGCTCGTTAATGTACATATTTAAACAGTCACGTTGCAGCACCTCAATGTAGATCTAAAAGCATGCAGATATCGTCAAGAGGTTCACTTGTTGTTGAGACCAAAAATCAGAATGGGAGAAAAATGTGATGTAAGTGATTTTGACCGTGGAATGGTTGTTGGTGCTTCGGTTAGATGACTAAAAGCTCCAGTGGCCGGTCATCATATGACCAAGCTCCGCCTCAGGAAACACTTGCCCTGTTTCCTGACGAATCTTACATAACCTAACCTCATGCAAGAGAGCAGCATGTGTGTACTTAGCGAACAAGTGAGAATCTGACTTAAACCAGGGCAGGAAATATAACGTCAATTCGACTTAAGTCAACGTCTCACTCAGCTGGTTGACTTATAAACCTGCCAGTCAATCGGAGCATCTAGGGGCCCCATGCAGCCACTCTGACTTAACTGCCAGTTTGGCAGTTAGGTCAGAGTGTAAGCACATAGACGTGCTCAGGTGTTTTTGCTATTTTCACTGTGGTATTTTTATATATTTGCAATCACGCAATTATTGTGATTTCTTCCATGGGATAATACATATACTTGAGGACCTGATTCCAGACGGAATGCAAAAAAAAAAGTAGTGTGATGAACGCTGAAAACAATTGTAACGTATTCAGCACACGTAACACCAATTTAGGTTATGTAAATTTTAATGTGACCATTTTATTAAAATTGGTTTCTGTGAAATAAGTGGAGAATGTCTCTTCTGATCAGAAACAAGTCACAGTGTCTAAGTTTTCTTAGATCAAATATATATAATGTGTTTTTATAAACCCATAACACCTGTGTTTCCTTCAGACCCTTTTCAAAAAATTGGCATCGTATGAACTCGAAGCCTAAATAAATCTTAAACCTTAAATGGTAGTCAGTCTTAAATAAAATTTTGGATTAATTTTGGCCAGTGTAGGCGACAATTTACCTGTTGTATAGAATAAATTGGGAAAATTGAAATGCTGATATTCATGTAATATTCGAGTGCCTTCGTGCGACAGGCCTCACTCTTTCAACGCTGACAACTTGGTAATGCAAGTCCCGAGCGTTTGAAAGTAAACGTGATGGTGTATTCTAGGATATCGGCATCTGAGAGATAAGACATTGCCTTACATAGTACGAGAGATATCAGAGCTAGAGCAGATACAGAAATCATTTACGTCCTGTACAGCACCGGTAAAGCATTTAAATTAACGGGAAATCCTCAAAAGCCTAAATACGTATTAATGATAGTAGAAAGACATGGAATAATACATAAAAATACCCCAGTGAAAATAGCAAAAACACCTGAGCGCTTCAATGTGCTTACACATCATCAGAGGAATAGGAAGAAGAGGCAAGAGAAACACATTTTAAATGTTACACTGAGGTGACACCTCACTCAGAGAAGGTGACAACACCTCACACAAACCCGTCCACACATAAATTTGTTTGTCAGAAGAACAATTTAACTTGATGTTGGACAAATTTGTGTGTGGGACGGGTTTGTGTGAGGTGTTGTCACCTTCTCTGAGTGAGGTGTCACCTCAGCAAATGAAAGCGCTCAGGTGTTTTTGCTATTTTCACTTTTTTTTTTTTTGTATATTTGTAATCACGCAATTATTGTGATTTTTTCTATGGGATAATACATATACTTGAGGACCTGATTCCAAATCTGCACACTGACGTGACGACATACTGGAGCAGGTCATTACGCAAATTACTTATGGGAGACAAATGTAAGATAAACCCAGGGATAAGGAGAGGGGCCGTGGACACAAAATGGGAAGGCTGTATCAACATCCGTGGTCCCAGATATTTCAACATCTCCCCAGAAGATATTAGACACACTGCTAGAACAAGTGTATATCAGACACATAGCTGGAACAAGTGAAGAAGATATCAGACACACTGCTGGAACAAGTATATATCAGACGCATTGCTGGAACAAGTGTAGAAGATATCAGACACACTGCTGGAACAAGTGTAGACGATATCAGACACTGCTGGAACAAGTGTAGACGATATCAGACACACTGCTGGAACAAGTGTAGAAGATATCAGACACTGCTGGAACAAGTGTAGACGATATCAGACACTCCTTGAACAAGTGTAGAAAATATTAGACACTGCTGGAACAAGTGTAGACGATATCAGACACTGCTTGAACAAGTGTAGAAAATATTAGACACTGATGAAACAAGTGTAGACGATATCAGACACACTGCTGGAACAAGTGTAGACGATATCAGACACACTGCTGGAACAAGTGTAGACGATATCAGACACACTGCTGGAACAAGTGTAGACGATATCAGACACACTGCTGGAACAAGTGTAGACGATATCAGACACACTGCTGGAACAAGTGTAGACGATATCAGACACTGCTGGAACAAGTGTAGACGATATCAGACACACTGCTGGAACAAGTGTAGACGATATCAGACACTGCTGGAACAAGTGTAGACGATATCAGACACACTGCTGGAACAAGTGTAGACGATATCAGACACACTGCTGGAACAAGTGTAGACGATATCAGACACACTGCTGGAACAAGTGTAGACGATATCAGACACACTGCTGGAACAAGTGTAGAAGATATCAGACACTGCTGGAACAAGTGTAGACGATATCAGACACTCTGCTGGAACAAGTGTAGACGATATCAGACACACTGCTGGAACAAGTGTAGAAGATATCAGACACTGCTGGAACAAGTGTAGACGATATCAGACACTCTGCTGGAACAAGTGCAGACGATATCAGACACACTGCTGGAACAAGTGTAGAAGATATCAGACACTGCTGGAACAAGTGTAGACGATATCAGACACTCTGCTGGAACAAGTGTAGACGATATCAGACACTCTGCTGGAACAAGTGTAGACGATATCAGACACACTGCTGGAACAAGTGTAGAAGATATCAGACACTCTGCTGGAACAAGTGTAGAAGATATCAGACACTCTGCTGGAACAAGTGTAGACGATATCAGACACTCTGCTGGAACAAGTGTAGACGATATCAGACACACTGCTGGAACAAGTGTAGAAGATATCAGACACTCTGCTGGAACAAGTGTAGACGATATCAGACACACTGCTGGAACAAGTGTAGAAGATATCAGACACTGCTGGAACAAGTGTAGACGATATCAGACACTCTGCTGGAACAAGTGTAGACGATATCAGACACACTGCTGGAACAAGTGTAGAAGATATCAGACACTGCTGGAACAAGTGTAGACGATATCAGACACTCTGCTGGAACAAGTGTAGACGATATCAGACACACTGCTGGAACAAGTGTAGAAGATATCAGACACTGCTGGAACAAGTGTAGACGATATCAGACACTCTGCTGGAACAAGTGTAGACGATATCAGACACTCTGCTGGAACAAGTGTAGACGATATCAGACACACTGCTGGAACAAGTGTAGAAGATATCAGACACTCTGCTGGAACAAGTGTAGACGATATCAGACACACTGCTGGAACAAGTGTAGAAGATATCAGACACTGCTGGAACAAGTGTAGACGATATCAGACACACTGCTGGAACAAGTGTAGAAGATATCAGACACTCTGCTGGAACAAGTGTAGACGATATCAGACACACTGCTGGAACAAGTGTAGAAGATATCAGACACTGCTGGAACAAGTGTAGACGATATCAGACACACTGCTGGAACAAGTGTAGAAGATATCAGACACTGCTGGAACAAGTGTAGACGATATCAGACACTGCTTGAACAAGTGTAGAAAATATTAGACACTGCTGGAACAAGTGTAGACGATATCAGACACACTGCTGGAACAAGTGTAGACGATATCAGACACTGCTGGAACAAGTGTAGACGATATCAGACACACTGCTGGAACAAGTGTAGACGATATCAGACACTCTGCTGGAACAAGTGTAGACGATATCAGACACACTGCTGGAACAAGTGTAGAAGATATCAGACACTGCTGGAACAAGTGTAGACGATATCAGACACTGCTTGAACAAGTGTAGAAAATATTAGACACTGCTGGAACAAGTGTAGACGATATCAGACACTGCTTGAACAAGTGTAGAAAATATTAGACACTGCTGGAACAAGTGTAGACGATATCAGACACTGCTGGAACAAGTATAGAAGTCTTCAAGAGAAAACTTGTCAAACACCTCCTCCAGATGCCCTATCAACCAGGATGTGATGGATATGTGGACCAACTGGCCACCATCAACAACAGCCTGGGTGACCAGGCAAGCACCAGACAAGCTTGGACCAGGGCCGGGCTGTGGGAGTAGGAAAATTCTCGAATCCCTTCCAAGGTATATCAAAGGAAAAAAAGTATTAAAACACACTGCACTTGCATGGTTGTGTATCCCTTTTACCTTGCAACATCCGCTCTAGCAACATTCTCCATCACTACTGACTCCTTTTCACCTTCTATATTCCATTTCCATTTTTTCCTCCGCTCCTTTATAGTTCCAGAATATTTCCGACCCCCCTCCGTCCACTGTTATATTATTTTTCCTAACACACACATTCTCTCTCTCTCTCTCTCTCTCTCTCTCTCTCTCTCTCTCTCTCTCTCTCTCTCTCTCTCTCTCTCTCTCTCTCTTTCTCTCTTTCTCTTTCTCTTTCTCTCTCTCTCTCTCTCTCTCTCTCTCTCTCTCTCTCTCTCTCTCTCTCTCTCTCTCTCTCTTTCTCTCTTTCCTCTTTCCTCTCTCTCTCTCTCTCTCTCTCTCTCTCTCTCTCTCTCCCCTCTTTCTCTCTCTCTCTCTCTTTTCTCTTTCTCCTCTCTCTCTCTCTTTCTCTCTCTCTCTCTCTCTCTCTCTCCTCTCTCTCTCTCTCTCTCTCTCTCTCTCTCTCCTCTCTCTCTCTCTCTCTCTCTTCTCTCTCTTTCTCTCTCTCTCTTTCTTTCTCTCTCTCTCTCTTTTTTTTTTTTTTTTTTTACACAGGGTTTGACAAGGTTAAGGATCCCTAGCTTTATTGACAGCTATTTACAGGTTAAGGATCCCTAACTTTATTGGCAAGCTAAGAGCTGTTACCTACATCAGCTCATTTGAAAGCATTTTTATTGTTATGAGACATACAAGTAGGGAACAGGATGAAGTTGGAGCCATCTGTGGGCCAGCATTTTCATTTGATCAACTGACGTTATCTCGTTGACATCATTATGCTGTACGAATGTGTTCCATACTCGAGTCATCCTGGGTATGTATGATCTCAGATGGAGTGATGTTCTGGAGAAGGGTACAGCCAGAGTGAAGTTGCTGCTTTCTGCCCGTCTTGTGGCATAAAAGCTTGTTTCACGCTGTCCTCGAAGTGGATCCAAGTGTGGTATTTTGACAATATTGGCCTTGTACATAACAGTAAGGCCACCCACATCCCTCCTATGTTGAAGGCTCTGCTGAAATGACAGATCTATCCAGGATGGGTCCAGGCGAGAGATGAGACGTCTTGCTCTGTTCTCTACTCTGTCAAGCAGTCGCAGATGAGAGGGGGGCAGGCAAACCAAGAAAGTGGAGCATACTCAAGGTGTGAGCGTACTTGTGCCTCGTACAGGGATCTTGCAACCCCTACTGTCAAGCAGATGCGAGATACGGCGAAGTGCTGTAAGCTTCCTGGCTGCCTTGTTTGCAAGATTTACAACATGGTTCTTCATGGTTAGTTTGGAGTCAAATTTCACCCCAAGGATATCAACTTCTTCTCCAGGTGCCAACATCGTCCCATTCATCCTTACTACTGCACCAGCATTACCATCATGGTGCCTAGAGACGATCATCATTTGCGTTTTCTCAGGTGCAAATGTTACTTGCCATCTATTTCCCCAAGCTGATATAGCTCTCAGCTGGTGATTGATGTAGCTTAGAGCAGCTGGCATTTCTTCTCTTGGATAAGTGAATGTCAGTGTACAGTCGTCTGCATATGCATGTGATTCTGGGATGAGATGAAGAAGGTCGTTGAAGTAGACATTCCATAACAGTGGACCCAGCACACTTCCTTGTGGAACGCTTGCTCCAATAGGATGCCTTGCTGATTCCGTTCCATTGAGGACTACACTTAGAGATCTACCATGAAGGTAATCACTGAGGAGACATAGCGTAGAGCCTGCAATTCCCAGTGCTTGAAGTTTTGCTAAGAGGCCCTGGTGCCACACCCGGTCGAAAGCGCCAGCAATGTCCAGTGCTACCACACAGCTGACTTTGGATTCATCCAGTGACTGGTGCCACTTAGTGGAGAGGTTTAACAACAGATCAGCAGCAGAGTAACCTTTCCTGAAGCCATATTGACGATCACAAAGTAGTGAGTGGTAGTCAAAAAAATCTGTCATTTGTCTTGAGATTATTGTCTCAAGGATCTTACCAGTGATTGACAGGAGTGACACTGGTCTGTAGTTACTGATTTCTGCTCTGCTCTTCTTTTTGTGAACAGGGACTACATTTGCCTCTTTCCATGGAGAGGGCCATTTGCACTGTACTAGGCAGTGCTGAAAGATGCGAGTTAGAGGTGCTGCTAGCTCGTCTGCACATCTTCTCAACAATCTTGGGCTCAACTTGTCTGGGCCCACAGCCTTTTCCTGGTCAAGTGATTTAAGAAGGAAATGCACCTCCTCCTGCCTTATTGTCACCACTGACAGTTTTGACACAGTTCTTGCAGCTAGCCAAGGAGGGTCCCTCTCTCTCTCTCTCTCTCTCTCTCTCTCTCTCTCTCTTTCTCTCTCTCTCTCTCTCTCTCTCTCTTTCTTTCTTTCTCTCTCTCTCTCTCTCTCTCTCTCTCTCTCTCTCTCTCTCTCTCTCTCTCTCTCTAACTTTTACTGTTGTCTGTCATTTGCTTTATATAGCGTAAATACACAAAAGCTCTTTTAAAAACCTCTTCTATATGGTGTGATTTTTTTACAGTTTCGATTGGAATTTTTTACTCACTTTTTTAATGACAACTGCAAAAAATCGCACTGTATAGATGAGGTTTTTAGAAGAGCTGAGTGTATCTGTGTAATATAAGACAATTTTTTATGCACTTTTTCATAGAAATTTTCGATTTATTTTTTCATTAGCATTTTCAAACAAATGTTCTCTATACAGGAGCTATATGAAGATAACTGACGTATACAGTTGTGAAGATAACTGACGTATACAATGGTGAAGATAACTGACGTATACAATGGTGAAGATAACTGACGTATACAATGGTGAAGATAACTTGTCTGACATAATCTCTTGTTTGATTACTAATGTGAGTTGATGTGAGGCAGTGTCAACACTGTGCCTCACTGAGTTCCTGGGTGAGGCAGTGTCAACACTGTGCCTCACTGAGGCACTGATCGCGGGTTCTATCCCCGTCCGTGGTATGGTGTGTTTGCAATCGTGTCATTACGATTTCGTGAGTCATAGTGTTGCTAGTGTTGTCAAACGTAGTGTTGTCAAACATAATGTTGCTAGTGTTGTCAAATATAGGAGGAGAATTTTTTTCCTGGGTAGAGGCATGGTTGACAAATAGGCAGCAGAGAGTCTGCATTAATGGGGAGAAATCAGAATGGGGATACGTCACAAGCGGTGTTCCACGGGGGTCAGTGTTGGGCCCCTTGTTGTTCACAATCTACATAAACGACATTTAGATTATGCTGCGCAGTTTTAGTCACCGTATTACAGAATGGATATAAATGCACTGGAAAACGTACAAAGGATAACAAAGCTGATCCCATGTATCTGAATCTGCACTCACAAGAAAGGCGTAGAATTAGGGGGGATATGATTAAGGTGTATAAATGGAAAACAGGAATGAATAAAGGGGATGTAAATAGCGTGCTGAAAATATATAACATAGACAGGGCTCGCAGCAATGGTTTTAAATTGGAAAAAATCAGATTCAGGAAGGATATAGGAAAGCACAGGCTTGGTAATAGAGTTGTGGATGAGTGGAACAAACTTCCGAGTATCGTCATAGAAGCTAAGACGTTATGTAGTTTTAAAAATAGGTTGGATAAATACATGAATAGGTGTGGGTGGGTATGAGTTGGACCGGACTAGCTTGTGCTTCTAGGTCGGATGCACTGCTCCCTTAAGTGACGTGTCTGACCTCACTAGGTCAAAGCATTGGCTTAACCGGTATGAGAATTGGAGCTGCCTCGCATAGGCCAGTAGGACTGTTGCGGTGTTCCTTTTGTTCTTATGTAGTGCTGTCAGAGTGTTGTTAGTGTTGTCAAACATAGTGTTGTTAGTGTTGTCAAACATAGTGTTGTCAGTGTTGCTAGACAAACCATACCACGGGCGGGCATAGAACCCGCGATCAGAGAGTCTCAAAACTCCAGACCGTCGCGTTAGCCACTGGACCAGCTAGCCACAATAAGATTCGTCCAACTAGGTATATTTCTACACCATAGGAAGGTTAGCATAGGCACCACTGTGACCACAAATGCGAGTTTTTACAGACGAATCTCCAGCTAGCGTGGCCGTGACGAACTCTAGCTCAAGTCCCCTCAAAGCCGTCAACATGACTCACGAAATTGTAATGACACAATTGCAAACAAACCATACCACGGGCGGGGATAGAACCCGCGATCAGAGAGTCTGGAGTTTTGAGACTCTGATCGCGGGTTCTATCCCCGCCCTTGGTATGGTTTGTTTGTAATCGTGTCATTGCGATTTCATGAGTCAGTGTTGCTAGTGTTGTCAAACATAGTGTTGCTAGTGTTGTCAAACACAGTGTTGTTAGTGTTGTCAAACATAGTGTTGCTAGTGTTGTCAGACAAGGTTATCAACGCTGCTGACATCGCAGTTTAGAATTAAAAAACAAACACAAAAACATTTGTGTAAAGAAAAATGCGACTGCAGTACCAACTATCATTGTGATAACGTTTCGCTTGTCTAGAACAGAGCTTTATTAAACCTAAACAAGATAAAGCTCTACACAGAGCAAAACTTTGTCCCAATATAAAGCTTCTCCCGCAGTCTGTGTTCTTCACCATCACCGCACTCCACCATTCACATTCAGGAACAACCTATAAAAAAAAACTGATATTGACCGTTATAGTAACAGAAAAGCTTCTGACCATGTATATATATATATATATATATATATATATATATATATATATATATATATATATATATATATATATATATATATATATATATATATGGCTAGGTAGTAGGTTGGTAGACAGCAACCACCCAGGGAGGTACTACCGTCCTGCTAAGTGAGTGTAAAACGGTAGCCTGTTATTGTTTTATATGATGGTAAGATTGCTGGTGTCTTATAAAAACTGGGGATAACAGGTATATCTTGCTACTTCTACTTACATTTAGGTCACACTACACACATATGTATATGTATACACACCCGTCTGGTTTTTCTTTTATTTTCTTAAGAGTTCTTGCTGGGTTATTTTTTATTTCCTTTCGTGTCATTAGAGAAGTGGAGATGAATCTTTCCTCCGTAAGAGGCGACTAAAATTCCGGGAGCAAGGGGCTAGTAACCCCTTCTTCTCTCTCAGAGACTCAGTGTTGCGATCCAGAGGGTAAATACCTGCATCATTCTGGGCACGCGGCCACCGCCAGGGAGCTGGAAGAAGCATTTGAGATGTAGGCTCTGAGATGTTATTCATGTTTTATTTCCTATTATATTTTTGTTAATGTATTTTGTTTTCAAATAAAGTCCACACAGAATACAAGGGTTTGTAGAAGAAAATATTCAAACAGCTCCGGAGAGAATTTCGATTTTTCCTTGAAGTTTATTTTTTTCTCTGAGGATGAGGGTCAACGGTGGCACCTCCCTATATTGTATCTACACACACACACACACACACACACACACACACACACACACACACACACACACTCAAGGAAAAAGATCTTGGGGTGAGATAACACCAGGCACATCTCCTGAAGCGCACATCAACCAAATAACTGCAAAGTGCAAAGTGCAAAGGTTTGCAACAAGACTAGTCCCAGAGCTAAGAGGTATGTCCTATGAGGAGAGGTTAAGGGAAATCAACCTGACGACACTGGAGGACAGGAGAGATAGGGGGGACATGATAACGACATACAAAATACTGAGAGGAATTGACAAGGTGGACAAAGACAGGATGTTCCAGAGATTGGACACAGTAACAAGGGGACAGAGTTGGAAGTTGAAGACGCAGATGAATCACAGGGATGTTAGGAAGTATTTCTTCAGCCACAGAGTAGTCAGTAAGTGGAATAGTTTGGGAAGCGATGTAGTGGAGGCAGGATCCATACATAGCTTTAAGCAGAGGTATGATAAAGCTCACGGCTCAGGGAGAGTGACCTAGTAGCGATCAGTGAAGAGGCGGGGCCAGGAGCTCGGACTCGACCCCCGCAACCTCAACTAGGTGAGTACAACTAGGTGAGTACACACACACACACACACACACACACACACATACACACACGCATATATATATATATATATATATATATATATATATATATATATATATATATATATATATATATATATATATATATATATATATATATGCAAACAATCGCAGACGGGCGATCTTAACTATGCAGGACAAGCCACGGGAAAGGGGGTTGGAAATCTTTAACTCAAGTACTTTCACACTTCTCAGTGTGTCATCAGGAGCTGTGCAATGTTGCAAGGAAGCAACCAAAGCAGGGTGAGGAGTCTCAGAGTAGCGTTGGTTGCTCCCTTGCAACATTGCACAGCTCCTGATGACGCGCATATATATATATATATATATATATATATATATATATATATATATATATATATATATATATATATATTAAGTCGGCCGTCTCCCACCGAGGAAGGGTGACCCAAAAAGAAAGAAAATCCCCAAAAAGAAAATACTTTCATCATTATTCAACACTTTCACCTCTCACACATAATCACTGTTTTTGCAGAGGTGCTCAGAATACAACAGTTTAGAAGCATATACGTATAAAGATACACAACATATCCCTCCAAACTACTAATATCCCGAACCCCTCCTTGAGAGTGCAGGCATTGTACTTCCCATTTCCAGGACTCAAGTCCGGCTATATAAAAATAACCGGTTTCCCTGAATCCCTTCACTAAATATTACCCTGCTCACACTCCAACAGATCGTCAGGTACCAAATACCATTCGTCTCCATTCACTCATATCGAACACGCTCATGGACGCCTGCTGGAAGTCCAAGCCCCTCGCCCACGAAACCTCCCTTACCTCTTCCTTCCAACCTTTTCGAGGACGACCCCTACCCCGCCTTCCTTCCCCTGCAGATTTCTACGCTCTCCATGTCATTCTACTTTGATCCATTCTCTCTAAATGACCAAACCACCTCAACAACCCCTCTTCTGCCCTCTTATGCTTTCATTAACTCCACACCTTCTCCTAATTTCCACACTCCGAATTTTCTGCATAATATTTACACCACACATTGCCCTTAGACAGGACATCTCCACTGCCTCCAACCGTCTCCTCGCTGCTGCATTTACAACCCAAGCTTCACACCCATTTAAGAGTGTTGGTACCACTATACTTTCATACATTCCCTTCTCTGCCTCTATATATACACATATATATATATATATATATATATATATATATATATCGTGCCGAATTGGCAGAACTTACGATCTTGGCTTAAATAGCAACGCTCATCTTGCCAAATAGGACAAGCGTGTGTGTGTGTGTGTGTGTGTGTGTGTGTGTGTGTGTATATATATGTGTGTGTGTATGTATATATGTGTGTGTGTGTGTGTATGTATATATGTGTGTGTGTGTGTGTGTATGTATATATGTGTGTGTGTGTGTGTAGACATGGTGTGGTAGTCAACGTGGCATAAATATCCTGCTAACACTCGTGTACTCTCCCGAGAAACAGTCGTGAAAAACATTTATTACCTCTCAACGCTGCCTCTTATTACAGTTCTCCTTTCACTCTCTCTCACATTCATTATTCTTTCTCTCTCTCTCTCTCTTTCTCTCTCTCTCTCTCTCTCTCTCTCTCTCTCTCTCTCTCTCTCGCTCACCACCAGCTTCTTCTATGTCATCAATATTATTATTTTCACCAAGGAGACCAGATCCATTAGACTGTTGCTGTTCTGGTAATCTGCGAGTCTGTAGTTCTACATTCGATTTTTTTCACTTTTCTCGTCATTCGTGGAACTGTTTCCCCATTACATCTTCATCCGTTGCTCTTTATTTACAATTATCTCATTTCATCTCATTCATATATATTTTTGATGTATTTTCCTCGTTGCTTTTTCACATTTGCCTCGTTTATTGTTTTTTTTTACTTTTATTTCTTCATTCACTGTTTTTTACATCTCATTCATTTTTACATTAATCTCACCATTCACTTTTTTTACATTTATCTTCTTATTCGTTGTTTATTTTACAGTTATATCATCTTTTTTCTTACATTTATCTTGGTTGTTTATTTACTTTTATATTTTATATTTTTTTCATTTATATCTATTTTTTTACGTTTATTTCGTCTTTTTTTTACATTTATCTCTGTTGTTTCTTTTGCGTTTATCTGTTTTTTTTACATTTATCTCTGTTTTGTTTTTACATTTCTTTTTTTTTTTACGTTTATCTCTGTTCTTTTTTTTACATTTATTTCTTTTTCTTTTACATTTATCTCTGTTCTTTTTCTTTTACATTTATCTCTGTTCTTTTTCTTTTACATTTATCTCTGTTCTTTTTCTTTTACATTTATCTCTGTTCTTTTTCTTTTACATTTATCTCTGTTCTTTTTCTTTTACATTTATCTCTGTTCTTTTTCTTTACATTTATCTCTGTTCTTTTTCTTTACATTTATCTCTGTTCTTTTTCTTTACATTTATCTCTGTTCTTTTTCTTTACATTTATCTCTGTTCTTTTTCTTTACATTTATCTCTGTTCTTTTTCTTTACATTTATCTGCTCAGAATAAATTTAGCTGAACTTAATAATATTGATGAACAAATTAGTGAAATATATTTGTGAGTTAAGCTACACATTAGTGAGACATATTGTCTCGTAGTCACAATATATATCAAAGTTTATATATTATTTGAACGATTTAAATAAAAGACGATAAAAAATGTCCGGCCTTTAAAATGGTGGTCATATTTTTTTCAAAGACATTGTTACCAACGCGTCTGTAGTTGTTACTGTTGTTGGTACTGCTGTTATAGTCGCTGGGGAGGCGCTAGACCCGTAAGGTCGGCGGTGACCAATAGCCTGATCGATTAGGCCATGAACCTGGAAGCCTTCGCGGGGACCTGGCCGCGGGGGCGGCGACCTGCGGAAGCGACTGGTAACAGCAAATGCAGGTCACCTCCAGGTAACAGTGACTGCAGGTCACTTCCAGGTAACAGTAACTACAGGTCACTTCCAGGTAACAGCGACTGCAGGTCACTTCCAGGTAACAGTAACTACAGGTCACTTCCAGGTAACAGCAACTGCAGGTCACTTCCAGGTAACAGCGACTCTTCCCGTAGACAGTTTTCTGGTCATGGATATACATTTTCGATGTCAGTCTTCAAGAATACAAATATGTATGCAGGATACATAGCACAAACAATGATTGCGTCATACGCAGAGACCAGCCCACATTTCTCATGGCATAGGAGAAGTTCAAACTCATCTTACTTAACAGAAGGTGACAGGCTGAACAAGAAGTGTCTGAAAGCAACCTTTTTCAGAGTACATAAAATCATCGAGTGGAACCAAGGTACTTTTAGTCTAGCAAACCCTTGGCGTACTTACTGCGCCTTTGGCGCACTTACTGCGCCTTTGGCACACTTACTGCGCCTTTGGCACACTTACTGCGCCTTTGGCACACTTACTGCGCCTTTGGCGCACTTACTGCGCCTTTGGCACACTTACTGCGCCTTTGGCACACTTACTGCACCTTTGGCTCACCTACTGCCCCTCTGGCATACTTACTGCCTCTTTGGCATACCTATTGCCACTTTGGCATACCTACTGCCCCATAGGCACACCTACTGCCCCATAGGCACACCTGCCCCATAGGCACACCTACTTCCCCATAGGCACACCTACTGCCCGTTTGGCACACCTACCGCCAGGTAACTTTCCCATGCAAAGCTCGGCACACACGACACTCTGTGACCCGACCTTCCATTTCCCTGTCTTCGCTGCATATGACATGACCTCTCCTCCTCTTTCCACGTCATCTATTGATTCAATACGGTCTTGCCAGGAGTGCAAACATGACAAATTCAAATGTACCTCTGAGCTGCCAGTATCCCCACTCTGAGTGCACACACTGTATTGTCCACCTCCAGGACTCCAGTCTGGCTGACTTGTTTCAATGAATTCCTTAATAAATATTAGCGTTAACATTTCAGTAGCACCTTAAATATAAAAAGATCTAACACGCTCACCCCTGCGGGATATTCAAGCTCCTATCACTTAAAACCTCCCCCAACCCTACCTTTATTCTACCCACATTTATGAACCCTCTGCTGCATCCTTTCTGAATGACCAAACCATCTAAAAATCTTTTCTCCACTATTTTAACGGAATAAAATTGAGGTAATTTACGTATTTCTACACGATATACTTTATATGATGTCATTTACATGCATTTTGTAGCTGTCGAAATTTGTAATATAAGAGTTATTGTTTTTTCTCTAAAGTTTCATAATCTTTCCTAACGTTTACATCATCTAGTTTCTACACTCCTAGTTCTCTATATAATATTCACATCACAAGTTGCTCTCAAACATGAGAGCTTCATTGCCTCCAACTACCCATGTCAAGTGTTCGTACTATTGTAATTTGTTATAATCCTCTTTTTTCTTCTATTGATAAAGTTGTTTCCACACACGCCTCAAAACTCGACCAACCTTTTACTGCCTCGTCTAATTATATGATTCTCCTTATCTTTCATGGACCCATCTACTAACACATTCAGGCCTAAATATCTAAATGCATTCGCTTCATACTCCCTCGAGTTTGATATCCAGTCTCCCATTATCTAGCCTTTTTTTCTTATCTTTATCACCTTTTTCTTGTTATGTTCACTTTTAATTGCCCTCTTTTACACAGACGTCCACGCTCCCCCACATATCTTTGAAAGTTTTCTTCAGAATTCTTAGATTTTCGATGTCATCAGCAACTCCCACTTCACATCAGATTCATTTTTTAAATCCTACAAGTCTCTCCAACACACTAACATTAATTTCTTTTACATCTTCATCTATAAATATGCTAAACAACAATGATGACATCGCAACTCCTTTCCCGTCTCTCCTACATACCGTAATGCGAGCCACATACAAACTACTTTTAGCAAACTACTATCAAGTCCACATTTGCAAATCCCCATTGCTCTTCTATCCACCCAATCACATGCCTTTTCTAAATCCACAAATGCCACAGTTTTTTACCCTTTAACCAAGATCGTTCAGTTATATACATCAGTGTATTCACCTCTTGTACACACTGACCTACCAGATAACTTCTTGTTCCTCTTCAGTCTTCCCTGTCGTTTGTACACTAACTCTTTCACAAACTATATTTGTTTACACTTACCCGGTATACTCAACAGGCTTGTTCTTCTATAATTCAAGCACTTTCTTGACCCTGTCTTTTACACAAAGGAACTATCTATACTTTCTGTCCATCTTTCAAGTACTTTTACCTTTTGTCATGACTATATTGAAAAAATACACCAACCATTCCAAAACTATCCCCAGCTGATTTTAACAGCTCAGTCTAACTCCCATCTCTCCTGACTGTTCTGTCCTCTTCCATTCTAGAGAACACGCTGCCTCTCGTACTGTCTCCACACTCACCTCTGGCTCTTTCTTACTCCTACCAGATATTATTACTCTATTCAATATATGAAATCAGTGATCAGCATCTAACTCAAAATATTCATTCTTTCCTGTACCTCGCCTTTCCCCTCGAACATCTCTCTCTCTCTCTCTCTCTCTCTCTCTCTCTCTCTCTCTCTCTCTCTCTCTCTCTCTCTCTCTCTCTCTCTCTCTCTCTCTCTCTCTCTCTCTCTCTCTCTCATTCTTAACCAAACTCTCACTGCAATTTTAAATCTGCCTCCTCCCCTAAATTTAATTAGCCTCCTCCTTGTCACTCACCCACGATATTTGAAACTTACTAATTATGCTCTTTAATGTACAACAGTCTATTCCACTTCAGCACTTAGGTATCCCACAACAACCGTTCTCTCAGTTAAAAACTCCCTCAACATTTGCATAACATTATTCTCTCTCTCTGTCTCTCTCTCTCTCTCTCTCTCTCTCTCTCTCTCTCTCTCTCTCTCTCTCTCTCTCTCTCTCTCTCTCTCTCTCTCTCTCTCTCTCTCTCTCTCTCTCTCTGCATCTTCCACTTTCATACATAGAATCATTTAATATAACCAGTTTTTCATAATCCTTTACATTCTGAGTCACATAATTCGTGAATTTTAAAAATGTATTCCTTCCCTTTTTTCTCACATTTGGTCATTAAGTATTACTGTTATACTGTCTTTAGCTCTAGTTCTCTGTTATACATCTGATTTAAATCATTTCCTCCTACCCACTGAAGTCCCCCCCCCCCTTTTTAGTTCTGTTATGTTTAGTGCTAGCACAAACAGCTTCTTTTTTCATTACATTTACAGTAGATTCCTTCTTATCTGTGCTACACCAGGCATATTTAACCAACCAAACTTTAACATTTCCATCTTAAGGAACAAAACGGCACAGTACCGTAACTGGAACAATACATAAATATACCAAACATGGGAGAAACTTATGACGACGTTTCGGTCCGACTTGGACCATTTACAAGTCACACTAAGACAGTCGTGTGTCAGTGTGAACTGTAATGGTCCAAGTCGGACCGAAACGTCGTCATAAGCTTCTCTATCCTATATGTAGATTATTAGTGTATTTTCATCTTAGTCGACTTAATAACCGAGTCATTAGAATAGTTTGCTAGACATGTTGCTCCCGGCATGACAGTCGCTGTCTACGACACGCATTGCTTACTCTCCCGGTTCTCCGTGGAATTTGAAAAGCAAACACTAAAAGGAGGCGTACTGTTTTGAAATCAAAATGTAAACTCCAGACTAGTATGCATACACACACCCATACATGTACATCAACATGCATGTTGTGTATACTTGATGTATAGAGTGGTTGCAAGATTTACCTGCAGTCTTGTGTATTTATAAGAGAGAGAGAACCAGCAATCCTGCCACATATATATATATATATATATATATATATATATATATATATATATATATATATATATATATATATATATATATATATATATATTATATATATATATATATGTCTTGCCGAGTAGGTAAAATAAGGCAAGCGAGAATTTGTGTATGCAGTAATTTCGCAAAAATCATTCTGAACCTTACGAAAATAATATATTTCATTGTGTTTGTTTATTATCAAATTATTGTAAACTTATCTAAAATATATTTAGTTGGATTAAGTTAAATTAAATTGCGCTTGTTATAATAAGGATAGGTAAGATTTCTAAGGTTCTTTTGGTACAAAATTAATTTTAGCATTACCATAAATGAAAAAAACATATCTTTAAACGTATAAGAGAAAATTTTAGAAAGGACTTATTTTTAAATGAGTTCTTGCTAATTGACCAGTTTTAACTATTCGGCATGAAATATATATATATATATATATATATATATATATATATATATATATATATATATATATATATATATTATGTAAACGCTTTCATTCCACAGCAGGATTCGAACATCGTATGAAAGTACACAGTTTGATACAGTGTGTGCAGATTCGAATCTTGCTGTGGATTGAGAGATACGCAGTGCTTTACCATTCTCACCACACTGGACCAATACCTTGGCGCCCAGCTCACGCTAGACGTTGATCCAAGGCAGCCAGCTTGGATCAGCCGATGCATGCAGGGGATGAGATGAAAAGCTGTAAACCTTCTCCCTGAAAGCTGGCTACCTTGGATCAACGTCTAGCGTGAGCTGGGCGCCAAGGTATTGGTCCAGTGTGGTGAGAATGGTAAAGCACTGCGTACCTTGTTCCAATGTTCGTAGGTTCATGTCTCCTTCGGCCAGTGATTCAGTGTTTGTGTATATTTCGCCTGCTCTTGCGAATTCCTTGCATATATATATATATATATATATATATATATATATATATATATATATATATATATATATATATATATATATATATATATATATATTCTTTTTTCAACAAACTGGCCGTATCCCACCAAAGTAGGGTGGCCCTAAAAGAAAGTTTCTCTTTTTAACTTTAATAATGTATACAGGAGAAGGGGTTACTAGCCCCTTGCTCCTGGCATTTTAGTCACCTCTTACAACACGCATGGCTTACGGAGGAAGAATTCTGTTCCACTTCCCCATGGAGATAAGAGGACATAAACAAGAACTAGCAAGAAAATAGAAGAAAACCCAGAGGGGTGTGTATATGCTTGTACATGCATAAGTAGCAAGACGTACCTGAAATCTTACAAATTTATGAGACAGAAAAAAGACACCAGCAATCCTACCATTATGCAAAACAATTACAGGCTTCCGTTTTACCCTGGGCAGGACAGTTGCTGTCTACCAAACAAGCACTTAAGTTTTTCTACACACTTGACGAAGCTTTCTGCTGGCCAATACGTCGTTTAATGTACTTTCTTCCTATAGTACATCACTTGTTCATAGCGGCGCAGTTCTGGAACAAAGCGATAGCGACTACCTAGAAACTGGAGTCCAGTAGAAATAATTGGTCTTCAGGTGAACTGTTTATTATATTTCCCGTACTCGGTCGTGCATATGCGTTCTATCTTGACACATTAATTGTAGATGATTATCTATCATTCCTAATCCAGTCCTTTGTTTAGCATAGCCGACCGTAACCCTGTAACGCCACGATCTAAATACCTCTCCCGCACCCTCCTTGTTAAGCAACATTCATCCTTATATATTAATGTATATACGTAATAAAATATATAGATAAATGTTATCCAAATTTGCCGCCCGCCTCTCTCTCTCTCTCTCTCTCTCTCTCTCTCTCTCCTATATTTAATCTTCGTTACCTCAATCTGTGTTGATTGCTATAGTCCTTCTTAAAATTCCATTTCTTCCATGTAATGGATAGGCCATCTTGAGAGTCGATAATGCCCAAGTGATAGTAACTCCAGTTCTGCTGGAAGGAAACCTTGAAAACTCCCGTAGTTGAACCCATAATGGAAAACTGTAATATATATCCTCATTGACCCACAGAAGTGTTCCAGCTTCCACCATCAAATTTCAACACTAAGCATGAAACCCATCCTGTGTGACCTAATATTATATAACTATCTTACAGAATATTGTGGCAGCACACTACTGATGTATCCGGTTTAAGATTAGAACACAGGATCCCACCCCCACACCCCCATAACCACCACCACAAACACATCGTCACCCCACCCAGTACACGGAGCCCTCCAGATCCCCCACACCAACACATACTCAACCACCCAGTACACGGAGCCCTCCAGATCCCCCACACTAACACATACTCAACCACCCAGTACACGGAGCCCTCCAGATCCCCCACACCAACACATACTCAACCACCCAGTACACGGAGCCCTCCAGATCCCCCACACTAACACATACTCAACCACCCAGTACACGGAGCCCTCCAGATCCCCCACACCAACACATACTCAACCACCCAGTACACGCACCCCTCCAGATCCCCCACACCAACACATACTCAACCACCCAGTACACGGAGCCCTCCAGATCCCCCACACCAACACATACTCAACCACCCAGTACACGGAGCCCTCCAGATCCCCCACACCAACACATACTCAACCACCCAGTACACGGAGCCCTCCAGATCCCCCACACTAACACATACTCAACCACCCAGTACACGGAGCCCTCCAGATCCCCCACACCAACACATACTCAACCACCCAGTACACGCACCCCTCAGCTACTACTGCAGCAACAATTATAAAACACTCACGCTACGTTACCATGATAGTTATTATAGTCACTACACCGCCACTATTATAGTGAAGTCAACCAAGTCACTAAACCGCCACTGTAGTGATACTGAAGGTCCAAAACGTATACATAAAGACTGGTGCACGAGCTGAGGGAAATGTGCTACAAAATTTATAAATAAAAAGAAAGTTCTCCCTCAGTGGAGGAAGAAAGAACCAGAGGAGATATGATCACGACATTCAAAGTGTTCAGAATATGTATAGTGAAGTAACATAAACATAATTGGAACTAAAAGTCATCCAACATGAGCCAAAGGGATTTCAGATGTGTTGAATAAGGAGCATATATATATATATATATATATATATATATATATATATATATATATATATATATATATATATATATATATATATATATATATATATATGCATAAATGCGGGGATGGGGGTTGGCCCAGGAAAGGTCGGAGGGAAGGGGTAAAGGTTTTGTGTGAGAGGGGCTTGGACTTCCAGCAAGCATGCGTGACCATGTTAGATAGGAGCGAATGGAGGCAAGTGATTTTTTGGACTTGACGTGTTGTTGGAGTGTGAGCAAGGTAACATTTATGAAGGGATTCAGGGAAACCAGCAGGCCAGACTTGGGTCCTGGAGATGGGAAGTACAGTGCCTGCACTCTGAAGGAGGGGTGTTAATGTTGCAGTTTTATAACTGTAGTGTAAGTGCACCTCTGGCAAGACAGTGATGGAGTGAAAGTTGAAATTTTTTTTCTTTTTTTCGGGCCACCCTGCCTTGGTGGGAGATGGCCAATGTGTTTATATATATATATATATATATATATATATATATATATATATATATATATATATATATATATATATATATATATATATATATATATTATTATTATATATATTATATATATATATATATATATATATATATATATATATATATATATATATATATATATATATATATATATATATATATATATATATGTGTGTGTGTGTGTGTGTGTGTTTGTTACCAGTTGTCGGAGGCACTTGTCGACAGACACTTGGCCTGTTGTTTATTGTGTGTGTGTGTGTGTGTGTGTGTACTCACCTAGTTGTAATCACCTAGTTGAGGTTGCGGGGGTCGAGTCCGAGCTCCTGGCCCCGCCTCTTCACTGATCGCTACTAGGTCACTCTCCCTGAGCCGTGAGCTTTATCATACCTCTGCTTAAAGCTATGTATGGATCCTGCCTCCACTACATCGCTTCCCAAACTATTCCACTTACTGACTACTCTGTGGCTGAAGAAATACTTCCTAACATTCCTGTGATTCATCTGTGTCTTCAGCTTCCAACTGTGTCCCCTTGTTACTGTGTCCAATCTCTGGAACATCCTGTCTTTGTCCACCTTGTCAATTCCTCTCAGTATTTTGTATGTCGTTATCATGTCCCCCCTATCTCTCCTGTCCTCCAGTGTCGTCAGGTTGATTTCCCTTAACCTCTCCTCGTAGGACATACCTTTTAGCTCTGGGACTAGTCTTGTTGCAAACCTTTGCACTTTCTCTAGTTTCTTCACGTGCTTGGCTAGGTGTGGGTTCCAAACTGGTGCCGCATACTCCAATATGGGCCTAACATACACGGTGTACAGGGTCCTGAATGATTCCTTATTAAGATGTCGGAATGCTGTTCTGAGGTTTGCTAGGCGCCCATATGCTGCAGCAGTTATTTGGTTGATGTGCGCTTCAGGAGATGTGCCTGGTGTTATACTCACCCCAAGATCTTTTTCCTTGAGTGAGGTTTGTAGTCTCTGACCCCCTAGACTGTACTCCGTCTGCGGCCTTCTTTGCCCTTCCCCAATCTTAATGACTTTGCACTTGGTGGGATTGAACTCCAGGAGCCAATTGCTGGACCAGGTCTGCAGCCTGTCCAGATCCCTTTGTAGTTCTGCCTGGTCTTCGATCGAGTGAATTCTTCTCATCAACTTCACGTCATCTGCAAACAGGGACACCTCAGAGTCTATTCCTTCCGTCATGTCGTTCACAAATACCAGAAACAGCACTGGTCCTAGGACTGACCCCTGCGGGACCCCGCTGGTCACAGGTGCCCACTCTGACACCTCGCCACGTACCATGACTCGCTGCTGTCTTCCTGACAAGTATTCCCTGATCCATTGTAGTGCCTTCCCTGTTATCCCTGCTTGGTCCTCCAGTTTTTGCACCAATCTCTTGTGTGGAACTGTGTCAAACGCCTTCTTGCAGTCCAAGAAAATGCAATCCACCCACCCCTCTCTCTCTTGTCTTACTGCTGTCACCATGTCATAGAACTCCAGTAGGTTTGTGACACAGGATTTCCCGTCCCTGAAACCATGTTGGCTGCTGTTGATGAGATCATTCCTTTCTAGGTGTTCCACCACTCTTCTCCTGATAATCTTCTCCATGATTTTGCATACTATACATGTCAGTGACACTGGTCTGTAGTTTAATGCTTCATGTCTGTCTCCTTTTTTAAAGATTGGGACTACATTTGCTGTCTTCCATGCCTCAGGCAATCTCCCTGTTTCGATAGATGTATTGAATATTGTTGTTAGGGGTACACATAGCGCCTCTGCTCCCTCTCTCAATACCCATGGGGAGATGTTATCTGGCCCCATTGCCTTTGAGGTATCTAGCTCACTCAGAAGCCTCTTCACTTCTTCCTCGGTTGTGTGCACTGTGTCCAGCACTTGGTGGTGTGCCCCACCTCTCCGTCTTTCTGGAGTCCCTTCTGTCTCCTCTGTGAACACTTCTTTGAATCTCTTGTTGAGTTCTTCACATACTTCACGGTCATTTCTTGTTGTCTCTCCTCCTTCCTTCCTTAGCCTGATTACCTGGTCCTTGACTGTTGTTTTCCTCCTGATGTGGCTGTACAACAGTTTCGGGTCAGATTTGGCTTTCGCTGCTATGTCATTTTCATATTGTCTTTGGGCCTCCCTTCTTATCTGTGCATATTCGTTTCTGGCTCTACGACTGTTCTCCTTATTCTCCTGGGTCCTTTGCCTTCTATATTTCTTCCATTCCCTAGCACACTTGGTTTTTGCCTCCCTGCACCTTTGGGTAAACCATGGGCTCATCCTGGCTTTTTCATTAATCCTGTTACCCTTGGGTACAAACCTCTCCTCAGCCTCCTTGCATTTTGTTGCTACATATTCCATCATCTCATTAACTGGCTTCCCTGCCAGTTCTCTGTCCCACTGAACCCCGTTCAGGTAGTTCCTCATTCCTGTGTAGTCCCCTTTCTTGTAGTTTGGCTTCATTCGTCCTGGCCTTCCTGCTTCTCCCTCCACTTGTAGCTCTACTGTGTATTCGAAGCTTGAAACCACATGGTCACTGGCCCCAAGGGGTCTTTCATATGTGATGTCCTCGATATCTGCACTACTCAAGGTGAACACTAAGTCCAGCCTTGCTGGTTCATCCTCTCCTCTCTCTCTTGTAGTGTCCCTTACGTGTTGGCACATGAAGTTTTCCAGTACCACCTCCATCATCTTAGCCCTCCATGTATCTTGGCCCCCATGTGGGTCCAAGTTCTCCCAATCGATCTCCTTGTGGTTAAAGTCACCCATGATCAGGAGCTTTGCCCTGCATGCATGAGCTCTTCTGGCCACTCTAGCCAGTGTGTCAACCATCGCTCTATTGCTCTCGTCGTACTCTTGCCTTGGCCTCCTGCTGTTCTGTGGTGGGTTATACATCACTGCTATTACCACCTTGGGACCTCCAGAGTGTGTGTGTGTGTGTGTGTGTGTGTGTACACTCACCTAATCGTGGTTGCCGGGGTAGAGTCATAGTTCCTGGCCTGGCTTTTTCCCTGGTCGCTAGTAGGTCACTCTCTCTCCGTGCTCCATGACCTTTATTACACCTCTTCCTGAAGCTATGTATGGTTCCCGCCTCCACTACATCACTTTCCAGACTATGACTGAAGAAATGCTTCCTAACTTCCCTATGACTCATCTAAGTCTTTAACGTCCAACTGTGACCTTTTCTTGTTGTGTTCCATCTCTGGAACATCCCGTCTCTGTCTACCTTGTTGGTTCTTCTAAGTATTTTATGTCGTTATTATATCCCCCCCTATCTCTCCTGTCCCCCAGCGTCATTAGGTCGATTTCCCTTAACCTCTTCTCGTAGGATAACCCTTAGCTCCGGGACTAGTCTCGTTGCAATCCTTTGCAACAAGACTTGTCACCCACACCTGGCCACCACGTCAGTGGTGGCCAGGTGTGGGTTCCAAACTGGTGTTGCCTATTCCAATATGTGCCTGACCTACACGGTGTACAGAGCCCTGAATGATTCCTTACTGAGATGTCGGAATGCTATTCTTAGGTTTATTAGGCGCTCATATGCTGCAGCAGTTATTTGGCTGATATGCGCCTCAGATGTGCTCAGTATTATACTCACCCCAAGATTCTTTTCCTTGAGTGAGATTTGCTATATTTGGCACCCTAGACTGTACTCTTGTACTCTCTGCAGTCTTCTTTGCTCTTCCTCAGTTTTTATGACTTTGCACTTGATGGGGTTGAACTCCAGGAGTCAGTTTCTGAACCAGGCCTGCAGCCTCTTCAGATCCCTTTGTAGTCCTGCCTGATCCTCCTCCGATTAATTTCTCCTCATTAACTTCACATCGTCTAGGACTGACCCCTGTGGAACCCCGCTCGTCACAGGCGCCCTCTCTGATACCTTGTCACGTACCATGACTCCCTGATGTCTTCCCGTCAGGTATTCCCTGATCCATTGCAGTGCCTTCCCAGATATACGTATCCTTGTGTGTACTCACACACAGGTAGGTATTACAGGGGTCGAGTCATAGCTCCTGGCCCCTGATATGTGTGTGTGTGTGTGTGTGTGTGTGTGTACTCAACTATTTGCGGTTGCATGAGCCTTATCAAACCTCGTCTTAAAACTATGTATGGTTCCTGACTCCACTACGTCACTTGCCAAACAATTCCACTTCCCTACAACTCTGTGACTAAAGAAATACATCCTAACATCCCTTTGACTCATCTGAGTCTTCAACTTCCAATTGTGACCCCTTGTTGCAGTGTCCCATCTCTGGAACATCCTGTCTCTGTCCGTCTTGTCACTTTCTCGTACCTGACCAGGTGTGGGTTCCAAACTGGTGCTGCATACGCCCGCATGGGCCTGACGTACACGGTGTACGATTCCTTACTAAGGTATCGGAACACTATTCTCAGGTTTGCCAGGCGCCCATATGCTGCAGCAGTTATCTGGTTGATGTGCGCCTCACGAGATGTGCTCGGTATTATAGTCACCCCAAGAGCCTTTTACTTGAGTGAGGTTTGAGTATCTTTGGCCACCTAGCCTATACTGTCTGTAGTTTTCTTTCTCCTTCCCGATCTTCATGACTTTGCATTTGGCAGGGTTAAATTCGAGGAGCTAGTTGTTTTACCAGGCTTATAGCCTGTCCAGGTCTTTTTGTAGTCCTGCTTGATTCTCATCCGATTTAATTCTTCTCATTAAGTTCACATCATCAGCAAACAGGGACACTTCTGAGTCTATCCCTTCCATCATGTCATTCACATATACCAAAAATAGCACTGGTCCTAAAACTGACCCCTGTGGAACCCCGCTCATCAAAGGCGCCCACTCTGACCCCCTGTCACGTACCATGACTCGTTCTTGCCTCCCTGTCAGGTATTCTCTGATCCATTGCAATGTCCTTGTTATGCATGCCTAATCCTCTAGTTATTGCACTAATCTCTTGTGAGGAACTGTGTCGAAGACCTTGTAGTTCAAGAAAATGCAGTCTACTCACCCCTCTCTCTTGTCTTCTGTTAACTTGTCATAAAACTCCAGTAGGTTTGTGACACAGGATTTTCCTTCTCTTAATCCATACTGGTTGTCGTTTATAAGACTGTTTCGTTCTAGGTGCTCTACCACTCTCCTCCTGATAATCTCCATGACTTTGCATACTATACACATCGGTGACACTGGTCTGTAGTTTAGAGACTCATCTCTATCTCCTTTCTTAAAAATGAGGACTATATTTGCCTTCTTTCATGCCTTGGGTATTTGCACAGTTTCAGTGTTTATGTTGAAAATTGTTGTTAGTGGCACTCACAGCTTCTCTGCCCCCTCTCTAAGGACCCACGGAGAGATGTCTGGTCCCACCGCCTTTGAGGTATTAAGTTCATTTAGCAGCTTCTTCACCACCTCCTCGGTTGTGTGTATCTCATCCAGCACTTGTTGGTATATCCTTTTGTTGGTGTACTCCCCCGTTCTGATTTCCCAGAGTCCTTTCTGTCTCCACTGTAAATACTAACTTAAATCTCCTATTGAGCTCCTCATCTACTTCTTGGTCGTTTCTTCTGAGCTCCTTACCTTCCTCAGCCTGATTACTTGGTCCTTGACTGCTGTTTTCCTCCTGATGTGACTATACAACAGCTTCGGGTCAGACTTAACTTTCGATGCTGTCGTTTTCGTGCTGTCGCTGGGCCTCCCTCCTTATCTGTGCCTACTCGTTTCTGGTTCTTCGACTAATCTCTTTTATTTTCCTGGGTATTCTGTACCTTTTCCATTCTCTAGCGCACTTAGTTTTTGCCTCCCTACACCTCTGGGTAAACCAAGGGATCGTTCTGGTCTTCCCATTTTTTCTGTTGCCCTTGGGAACAAAGCTCTCCTCTGCCTCCTTGCATTTTGTTGTCACGTAGTCCATCATTTCATTTACTGATTTTCCTACCAATTCTCTTTCCCACTGAACCTCCTGCAGGAAGTTCCTCATGCCTGTTAAGTACCCCCTTTTGTAGTTTGGTTTCTTTCATCCTACTCCTGTTACCCTTTCTACTTGTAACTCTACTATGTATTCAAAGCTCAGAACCACGTGATCACTAGCTCCGAGGGGCCTTTCATATGTGATGTCCGAGCTACTCAGGGTACATACGAGGTCCAGTCTTGCTGGTTCATCCCTCTCGTAGTGTCCCTAACACGTTGATGAATGAGATTTTCTAGTACCACATCCATCATCTTGGCTGTCCATTTTTCGAGACCCCCATGTGGCTCCAGGTTTTCCCAGTCAGTCTCCTTGTGATTGAAATCACCCATAACTAGTAACTTTGCTCTGCCCGTGTGAGCTCTTCTGGCCACTTCAGCTATGTGTGTGTGTGTGTGTGTGTGTGTGTGTGTGTGTGTGTGTGTGTGTTGACTGATCACATCGACTCCAGGCTAAGAGACTGATTACTTTAAACTCCTTCTGATCTTCAACCATTCTTCCCTGTATTGGACTGAGAAAGCCAATGATTGGTGAAACGTTCCCACAACAAAGATACCCAAGTGTTGCACAAGTGTCGGATATACAAACTCTGTATATTTTCCAGCTCTGGTATCTCTCCTGCCTTCAAGAGATCTGTGAGCACATCACAATATTGTAGACATAAAGATGCTTTGTAAAATAACTGCAGTGAGCTCAGATGTCTTGAACAAAGACTACAAATTCTTAAAATAACTAGTCCTAGAAACAAGAAATATAGAGAGTACTGTGATTTTTAGAAAGAAACTAGAATTTTTTGCCTGATTGATTTACGCTCAGTTGCAAACACATGTGGAAACACAACGACCCTCTTCGTTGTGAAGAAATGCATAAGCTGTAGAACAAGTATTTCTGGGGACATTTTCCGTGGGTAGAAAGTAATTGATATCTACGATACAGATAAACTGACATAGCTGCAGTACACTTGGGACATCTTTACTGGACATTAAAAGCACCTAGTAAAAGTCTTCTAAGTGTATGCGCTTGTGTCCGTCCATTGGGACTACGTTACGCTCCAGGTAAAGCTTATTAAAATCATACAGACAACCCAAAGGACACTGACAAACATACTTCAGAGAGGGGAAGGAGAGGTGAGGTGAAGACAACTGTCAGCGTGAAGACAACTGTTAGCGTGAAGACAATTGTAGCTTAAAGACAACTACGCGAAGACTCGTGGGTCAGTGTACAGGAGGAGGTATACTGGACCATCATGCTGATATGTTTCTTAGTTTCTGGCCTCCACATTTCTTGCATTCTTGTGCAGCTCTAACACCAAGAATGTCCCCAGGCGAGTTACAGGTAACATGAGTTACCTGTTGGAAACAGTAAATGTATAAAAGGCATTCAGCATGAAGTTATAAATAAAGACAATAGATCAGGTCAGCAAACAAAGGGGGACAGCAGAGGGCAGCAAGGGACTAGCTCCCTTAAGGTTTACTATACTAATAGCAGGAGTGTAAGAAATAAGATAGATGAGCTAAGATTAATTGCAAGTGCAGGAAACATAGATATTATTGCTATAACAGAGACCTGGCTCAATCTGAAAGATAGAGAGATGCCCTCTGAATGTCACATACAAGGCTATAAATTATTCCACACTGACAGGGTCAACAGGAAAGGTGGTGGAGTAGCGATGTATGTCAGAGACAATTTAAATTGTTGTGTTATACAGGATATTAAATTAGAAGCGTCAGCCACTGAATCTGTTTGGTTACAGCTTCTCGAGGGCCGAGAAAAACTAATTTTGGGTGTGATTTACAGGGCCCCAAATCTTGATAGGGAGTGCAGTAAACTTCTATGGGACGAAATTCGTAAGGCATCTACATACGAAAATGTTGTGCTAATGGGAGATTTCAACTATAGACAGATTGACTGGAGCAATTTGACAGGAAATTTAGTCAGGTGACTTTCTTGATACGATCCAGGATTGTTTTTTAAAACAGTTTGTGACAGAGCCAACTAGGGGAAATAACCTCCTTGACTTGGTTCTTGCCAGTAGGGAAACACTAATTAATAATCTTGAGGTTAATGATGAGCTTGGGGAAAGTGATCACAAATCACTCAGTTTTAATATATCATGGAATTCCCCTAATAATGGCAATCAAGTCTCCGTCCCTGACTTTCGCTTGGCTGATTTCATAGGACTGAAAAATTACTTAGGTGGGCTGAACTGGAATGACCTGACTAAGGGTCAGGTAGGTGGTGATGGTTGCCGATATGATGCTTTCCAGGGCATAGTTCTAGCTGCTCAGTCAAATTATGTTCCAAATAGGGAAATCAGATCAAACAAAAATGATCCTAAATGGATGAACAATAGATTAAAATATCTGATTGGTCAAAAGAGAGGCATATATAGGCAAATCAAAAGAGGAGAGGGGCAATTAAGAAATCGATATATTCAGTTAAAGAGAGAAATAAAAAAGGGAATTAGAAAAGCAAAAAGAGATTATGAGGTTAAAGTTGCAAGAGAATCGAAGACTAACCCAAAAGGATTCTTTCAGGTATACAGAAGTAAGATCAGGGAGAAGATAGGCCCACTCAAAAGTTCCTCGGGTCAGCTCACTGACAGTGATAAGGAAATGTGTAGAATTTTTAACACATACTTCCTCTCAGTTTTTACACAGGAGGATACCAGCGATATTCCAGTAATGATAAATTATGTAGAACAGGACGATAATAAACTGTGCACTATTAGGGTCACAAGTGACATGGTCCTTAGGCAAATAGATAAATTAAAACCTAACAAATCCCCAGGCCCTGATGAACTGTATGCAAGGGTTCTAAAGGAATGTAAAGAGGAGCTTAGCACACCTTTGGCTAATCTTTTCAACATATCACTACAAACTGGCATGGTGCCAGATAAGTGGAAAATGGCAAATGTGATACCTATTTTCAAAACAGGTGACAGGTCCTTAGCTTCGAACTATAGACCAATAAGCCTAACCTCCATAGTGGGAAAATTTATGGAATCAATAATTGCCGAGGCAGTTCGTAGCCACCTTGAAAAGCATAAATTAATCAACGAATCTCAGCATGGTTTTACAAAGGGGCGTTCCTGCCTTACGAATTTATTAACTTTTTTCACTAAGGTATTTGAGGAGGTAGATCATGGTAATGAATATGATATTGTGTATATGGACTTCAGTAAGGCTTTTGACAGGGTCCCACATCAGAGACTATTGAGGAAAATTAAAGCACATGGAATAGGAGGAGAAATTTTTTCCTGGATAGAGGCATGGTTGACAAATAGGCAACAGAGAGTTTGCATAAATGGGGAGAAATCAGAGTGGGGAAGCGTCACGAGCGGTGTTCCACAGGGGTCAGTGTTGGGCCCCCTGCTGTTCACAATATACATAAACGACATAGATGAGGGCATAAAGAGCGACATCGGCAAGTTTGCCGATGACACCAAAGTAGGCCGTCGAATTCATTCTGACGAGGACATTCGAGCACTCCAGGAAGATTTGAATAGACTGATGCAGTGGTCGGAGAAGTGGCAGATGCAGTTTAATATAGACAAATGCAAAGTTCTAAATGTTGGACAGGACAATAACCATGCCACATATAAACTAAATAATGTAGATCTTAATATTACGGATTGCGAAAAAGATTTAGGAGTTCTGGTTAGCAGTAATCTGAAACCAAGACAACAGTGCATAAGTGTTCGCAATAAAGCTAATAGAATCCTTGGCTTCATATCAAGAAGCATAAATAATAGGAGTCCTCAGGTTGTTCTTCAACTCTATACATCCTTGGTTAGGCCTCATTTAGATTATGCTGCACAGTTTTGGTCACCGTATTACAGAATGGATATAAATTCTCTGGAAAATGTACAAAGGAGGATGACAAAGTTGATCCCATGTATCAGAAACCTTCCCTATGAGGATAGACTAAGGGCCCTGAAACTGCACTCTCTAGAAAGACGTAGAATTAGGGGGGATATGATTGAGGTGTATAAATGGAAGACAGGAATAAATAAAGGGGATGTAAATAGTGTGCTGAAAATATCTAGCCTAGACAGGACTCGCAGCAATTTTTTTAAGTTGGAAAAATTCAGATTCAGGAAGGATATAGGAAAGTACTGGTTTGGTAATAGAGTTGTGGATGAGTGGAACAAACTCCCGAGTACAGTTATAGAGGCCAGAACGTTGTGTAGCTTTAAAAATAGGTTGGATAAATACATGAGTAGATGTGGGTGGGTGTGAGTTAGACCTGATAGCTTGTGCTACCAGGTCGGTTGCCGTGTTCCTCCCTTAAGTCAATGTGACCTGACCTGACTAGGTTGGGTGCATTGGCTTAAGCCGGTAGGAGACTTGGACCTGCCTCGCATGGGCCAGTAGGCCTTCTGCAGTGTTCCTTCGTTCTTATGTTCTTATGGAATCGTAATGACGCAATTACAAACAAACCAGGGAACGGGTGGGATTTGAATCCATGGCAAGTGAGTCGTTAAACTCCAGGCCAGTGCGTTAACCACTGGAGTTTTAGGACTTACCATGGGTTCTAGCCCCACCCGTACCGTGGTTTGTTTGCAATCGTGTTCTTACGATTTCGTGAGCAATGATGACGGCTTTGAGGGGACGTGAGCTAGAGCTCACCACGGCCACGCTGGCGGGAGATTCATCTGTAAAAACTTGCATTTGTGGTCACAGTGGTAGCCCATGCTAACCTCCCTATGGTCAATAAATATAACTAGTTGGATGAATCTTATAGCCAGCTGGCCCAGTGGTTTACGCACTGGCCTGCAGTTTTACGACTCACTCGCCATGGGTTCTAACTCCACACGTACCGTGGGTTTTTTTTTCACTAATATACGAAAATCTCTCTCACAGTCTACGCCCATCAACTGGGGATAATTTATGAAGTGTAGAGTGAACCATCAAAAAAGAGCATTTCTAAGTCTCTCTGTTTGAAGTGTAGTTGCTTTTAAAATATCTAGATTTTATCTATGGAATGTGCTAAAAAACTTAGATGGCGAGAGGAACAGGAAGCAACTATGTGGTGGGCCACATTGTATGAGCAGGAGACCCGCATGCGGCCACATTGCATGAGCAGGAGACCCGCATGCGGCCACATTGCATGAGCAGGAGACCCGCATGCGGCTACATTGCATGAGCAGGAGACCCGCATGCGGCCACATTGCATGAGCAGGAGACCCGCATGCGGCTACATTGCATGAGCAGGAGACCCGCATGCGGCCACATTGCATGAGCAGGAGACCCGCATGCGGCCACATTGCATGAGCAGGAGACCCGCATGCGGCCACATTGCATGAGCAGGAGACCCGCATGCGGCCACATTGCATGAGCAGGAGACCCGCATGCGGCCACATTGCATGAGCAGGAGACCCGCATGCGGCCACATTGCATGAGCAGGAGACCCGCATGCGGCCACATTGCATGAGCAGGAGACCCGCATGCGGCCACATTGCATGAGCAGGAGACCCGCATGCGGCCACATTGCATGAGCAGGAGACCCGCATGCGGCCACATTGCATGAGCAGGAGACCCGCATGCGGCCACATTGCATGAGCAGGAGACCCGCATGCGGCCACATTGCATGAGCAGGAGACCCGCATGCGGCCACATTGCATGAGCAGGAGACCCGCATGCGGCCACATTGCATGAGCAGGAGACCCGCATGCGGCCACATTGCATGAGCAGGAGACCCGCATGCGGCCACATTGCATGAGCAGGAAACCCGCATGCGGCCACATTGCATGAGCAGGAAACCCGCATGCGGCCACATTGCATGAGCAGGAGACCCGCATGCGGCCACATTGCATGAGCAGGAGACCCGCATGCGGTCACATTGCATGAGCAGGAGACCCGCATGCGGCCACATTGCATGAGCAGGAGACCCGCATGCGGCCACATTGCATGAGCAGGAGACCCGCATGCGGCCACATTGCATGAGCAGGAGACCCGCATGCGGCCACATTGCATGAGCAAGAGACCCGCATGCGGCTACATTGCATGAGCAGGAGACCCGCATGCGGCCACATTGCATGAGCAGGAGACCCGCATGCGGCCACAATGCATGAGCAGGAGACCCGCATGCGGCCACATTGCATGAGCAGGAGACCCGCATGCGGCCACATTGCATGAGCAGGAGACCCGCATGCGGCTACATTGCATGAGCAGGAGACCCGCATGCGGCCACATTGCATGAGCAGGAGACCCGCATGCGGCCACATTGCATGAGCAGGAGACCCGCATGCGGCTACATTGCATGAGCAGGAGACCCGCATGCGGCTACATTGCATGAGCAGGAGACCCGCATGCGGCCACATTGCATGAGCAGGAGACCCGCATGCGGCCACATTGCATGAGCAGAGACCCTCATGCGGCCACATTGCATGAGCAGGAGACCCGCATGCGGCTACAGTGCATGAGTAGGAGACCCGCATGCGGCTACAGTGCATGAGTAGGAGACCCGCATGCGGCTACAGTGCATGAGCAGGAGACCCGCATGCGGCTACAGTGCATGAGCAGGAGACCCGCATGCGGCTACAGTGCATGAGCAGGAGACCCGCATGCGGCTACAGTGCATGAGCAGGAGACCCGCATGCGGCTACAGTGCATGAGCAGGAGACCCGCATGCGGCTACAGTGCATGAGCAGGAGACCCGCATGCGGCTATATTGCATGAGCAGGAGACCCGCATGCGGCCACATTGCATGAGCAGGAGAGCCACATGCGGCCACATTGCATGATCAGGAGACCCGCATGCGGCCACACAGAATGAGCAGAAGAGCCGCAGGCGGCCACATAGAATGAGCGTTCCTACTCTGCCAGGACCTTCCACTCTCACCCTCCTGTTATCTGTCTGTGTTTGGTGGTTATTCCACCAAACACAGACTGATAACAGAAATGACGCAACCAGAGTGGCCCCATGTTGGTAGTGCACACATGCTGACTCCCACTACCAGAACTGACGCTGATACCGGTGGTCCTGGTCCTGATACTGGTGGTCCTGGTCCTGATACTGGTGGGTCTGTAGCTGAAAATGGTGGTCCTGATGCTGAAACGAAGTCCTGGTGCTGATACTGGTGATCCTGGGGGTTTGGTGCAGGTGGTCCTGGTGGGTCTGCAGCTGCTACTAGTGAGTCTGGAGCTGATACTGGTGGTATTGGTGGATCTGGAGCTGATACTAGTGAGTCTGGAGCTGATACTGGTAGTATTGGTGGGTCTGGAGCTGATACTGGTGGTATTGGTGGGTCTCGGCTAATACTGGTAGTATTGGTGGGTCTGGAGCTGATATCTGTGGGTCTGGAGCTGATACTAATGGGTCTGCAGCTGATACTGATGGGTCTGGAGCTGATACTGGTAAAATATCGAAATCACAGTATAGTTCTGTGCTCAGGGCAGCACTCATCACTCTACAGATCGACGTCCCTAATGAGTTTTTTCAGGAAGGAGACTCAAACACTACTGACATCTCTACTATTTCTGATATATCCTTATACCTAGTTGACTTCCACGAAGCCGTCGACAGCATGCCCATGCATTTTACTCCAGGCAAAGACTCGTGGAGCTTTATAATTAGTTAGAAATTGCAAGAATCCATTATGTCGGGCTTTAAATATTCTATGGAGGAGCCTGGGCACAGGTGTCATCCCACTGTCATTACAAGCCACACACTACAAAGGTGGCAGTGCAACAATTGCAAAACACTATAAACTAAAAGTGCTAACTTCACATATCATTAAAATATTTTAATGGGTAATATGATGCAAGATTCAGGGCAGAATGGTTTTACAGTAGACCGTTTTTGCCTTTCACAATTATAAGACCATTGCAAGATCTTGAATGCACTGGAAGAAAGGAAGAAAGCTAAGTGCTTATGTCGTATACACTGAATCTGCAAAAGCCTTCAATAAGTGCGATCGTGGTTGCTGCGTGCAGACGTAATAACTGAAAAGTGAGCAAATAGATATTTAACTTTTTTACAGATAGAACCCAGAGAGTAGCGGTAAACAGAAAGAAATCGGAGGCTGGCACAGTGAAAAGGTCTATTCCTCAATGCACAGTAGTCACCCCATTTCTGTTTCTCATTCTTATATCTGATATAAAGAAGGATATAGTTTAGAAAGATACCTAAGCAAACACTAGGACATATTTATTACAAAAAGTTTCTTTCCTGGAAATCTTGATCACTTCCAACACACACAGGTTAAAATGACAGTGTTATATATATATATATATATATATATATATGTATATATATATCAGTGTTTATATATATATATATATATATATATATATATATATATATATGTGTTTATATATATATATATATATATATATATATATATATATATATATATATATATATATATATAAACACACACATATATATATATATATATATATATATATATATATATATATATATATATATATATATATATATATAAACACTGATCTCTGGCCGAAGGAGACTCGAACCTACGAACTTTGGAACAAGGTACGCAGTGGTTTACCATTCTCACCACACTGGTCCAATACCTTGGCGCCTAGCTCACGCTAGACGTTGATCCAAGGCAGTCAGCTTTTGCGAATTCATTGCATTGTTAAAATCTCTAGTTGGTCGATGCATGCAGGGGATAAGATGAAAAGCTGTAAGCCTTCTCCCTGAGACCTGGCTGCCTTGGATCAACATCTAGTGTGAGCTAGGCGCCAAGGTATTGGTTCAGTGTGGTGAGAATGGTAAAGCACTGCGTACCTAGTTCCAAGGTTCGTAGGTTCGAGTCTCCTTCGGCCAGAGATCAGTGTTTGTGTATATTTTGCCTGCTCTTGCGAATTCCTTGCATATATATATATATATATATATATATATATATATATATATATATATATATATATATATATATATATATATATATATATAATATATCGTGCCGAATAGGCAGAACTTGCCATCTTGGCTTAAATAGCAACGCTCATCTTGCCATATAGGACAAAAATTTCGCCAAAATCATTCTGAACCTAACGAAAAAAATATATTTCACTGCGTTTGTTTAGTATTAAATTATTGTAAACAAATCTAAAATATATTTAGTTGGGTTAGGCTAAAATAAATTGTTCTTGTTATAATAAGGTTAGGTAAGTTTTCTAAGATTCTTTTGGTGCAAAATTAAAAATTTTTACATTAGCATTAATGAAAAAATATATCTTTAAACGTATAAGAGAAAATTTTAGAAATGACTTAATTTAAATGAGTTCTTGCTAATTGACCAGTTTTACATATTCGGCACGACATATATATATATATATATATATATATATATATATATATATATATATATATATATGTGTGTGTGTGTGTGTGTGTGGAGAATAAGGTGTAAATGACACATGGTGACCTGAAGAATGCCATATTGGGATTATGACGGGTAGGCAATGTGATCATGTGACTCCTGTGTTGCTGGGTAGGTGGTGTTTTGCCTCCTTGAGTATCATGTATACTAATGTTTTTGATATTACGTTCTATGGTGTCAGTGACGACTGATCTCCTAATAACACAGGAGTCATGCGATCACATTATCTTCCCGTCCTCATCCCAATATGGCATTCGGGCTCGGGTTTAATTCCCGGCGAGGGTAGAAACTTTGGACGTGTTTCTTTACACCGGTTGTCAATGTTCCCCATCAGTAAAATTGGGTACCTGGGTGTTAGTCGACTGGTGTGGGTCGCATCCTGGGACAAAAGTGAGCTAATTTGCCCGAAATGCTCAGCATAACAAGCGGCTTTCTATATAGTAGTATGTCATTAATGTCAGCTAGGACTGTATACCTTGTACATATACTTGTAGAAATAAAGATTATTATTATTATTATTATTATTATTATTATTATTATTATTATTATTATAAAAAGCGCTGAAGCATTCTTCTGTGAGCGTGGTGTTCGTTAAGACACAGTCAGTCTTCAAGGTGATATAAACCAAAGTCTTCCAAAAGATGCTGAGCCACTGACGATACTCTTCAAGTCACTTGTTTTCTCCAGGTCAGGATACTGCTGTATTCTGGCCTTCAAAACACTTGAGGTTGCTGAGCGAAAAAAAAAGTAACGTCCACTAGTGTAAGTAGGACATTCCTGTAGGTTAGACAAGCGTTGAGGAAGACCCTGTATCAACATCCCAAGATGTTGCTGTGTCTGACAGGTGTGATGAAAATGGGATCTTGATACAGGGATTTCCTCAACGCTTGTTTAACCTATAAGCATGACCTGTTTATAGTAGTGGATTTGTCCAACGGTGGCCCCGCTTCCTCCTGCTTCTACTCACCTGACTCCAGTATATAAGGAACTTCTCCACATATATGCTGTGCATTTCTCAAGATTGATGGACTGAACACATTGGCTCTATACTGAGGAACTGATTACCTCAAACTCCTCCTCATGTTCCACTGTTTTTCTCTGTATTGGACTGAAGAAGCCACTGGCTGGCGAAACGTGTCCTCAGTAAAGATTCCCGAATGTTGTGCAAATGCCTCATGCTTCAACTTGTCAGTTCTCAAAACCATTGTCATTACAAATATATTTCTTGCAACATAGGTGAAAAGGTACGTCATTATTTAGGCTTGAAAGCTCCTGGCAGGATTGGTCCCCCAAAAAAGCACACTGAAGTCTTTTTGTTTGAAAAGAAGAAACATGGCAGACGGTGCAAAGTCCTTCTAGTAAAAAGCAAAGACGCGACGAGTGCACTGAGAGAAAACTGGTTAAATGCTAGAAATCCCCGACTCTTCACCGCCCTTTCTACGTGCATAAGAGTAACTACTAACAAACCTCTGGTTGTCTTTATAAGTTCCTCAAATTAGTTCATTATTAATCGGGCTGTGGTTCTTACGTTGGACTGAGTCCAGCCAGTATTAGCAGCCTGGTTGATCAGGCCTTGATGAACCAGGAAGACTGGTCTGGGACAGGGCCGCGGGGGTGTTGAACCCCCTGGAATCATTCTTCGGGTATCGTTCTGAACACCTCCCCTATCACCCTGCAAGCCCCCCTTCCTGTATCACCATGACATGCCCTCTGCCGTCTCCCCCTGCCGTCTCTTCTGCCGGCCTCCCTGCCGTATCCCCTGCTGCCTCCCCTGTTGTCTTCCTTGCCGTCTCCCCTGCCATCCTCCCTGCTGTATCCCCTGCCGTCTCCCCTGCTCTCTCCCCTGTCGTCCTCTCTGCCATCTCCCCTGCCGTCTACCCTGCATCTCCCCTGCCGTCTCCCCTGCCGTCTCCCCTGCTGTCTCCCCTGTCGTCCTCTCTGTCATCTCCCCTGTCATCTCCCCTGTCATCTCCCCTGTCGTCTCCCCTGCCGTCTCCCCTGTCGTCTCCCCTGTCATCTCCCCTGCTTCTCAGGGACTTCCCTTCGTCACATTCTTGACAAATGAACTATAATGACGCTCAGATTTATTACTACCAGACACCGTTAGTGTTACTGTCTGCCACCCTCTCACACTGTCTGCCACCCTCTCACACTGTCTGCCACCCTCTCACACTGTCTGCCACCCTCTCACACTGTCTGCCACCCTCTCACACTGTCTGCCACCCTCTCACACTGTCTGCCACCTTCTCACACTGTCTCCCACCCTCTCACACTGTCTGCCACCCTCTCACACTGTCTGCCACCCTCTCACACTGTCTGCCACCCTCTCACACTGTCTGCCACCCCTCTCACACTGTCTGCCACCCCTCTCACACTGTCTGCCACCCTCTCACACTGTCTGCCACCCTCTCACACTGTCTGCCACCCTCTCACACTGTCTGCCACCCTTCTCACACTGTCTGCCACCCTCTCACACTGTCTGCCACCCTCTCACACTGTCTGCCACCCTCTCACACAGTCTGCCACCCTCTCACACAGTCTGCCACCCTCTCACACTGTCTGCCACCCTCTCACACTGTCTGCCACCCCTCTCACACTGTCTGCCACCCTCTCACACTGTCTGCCACCCTCTCACACTGTCTGCCACCCCTCTCACACTGTCTGCCACCCTCTCACACTGTCTGCCACCCTCTCACACTGTCTGCCACCCTCTCACACTGTCTGCCACCCTCTCACACTGTCTGCCACCCTCTCACACTGTCTGCCACCCTCTCACACTGTCTGCCACTCCTCTCACACTGTCTGCCACCCTCTCACACTGTCTGCCACCCTCTCACACTGTCTGCCACCCTCTCACACTGTCTGCCACCCTCTCACACTGTCTGCCACCCTCTCACACTGTCTGCCACCCTCTCACACTGTCTGCCACCCTCTCACTGTCTGCCACCCTCTCACACTGTCTGCCACCCTCTCACACTGTCTGCCACCCTCTCACACTGTCTGCCACCCTCTCACACTGTCTGCCACCCTCTCACACTGTCTGCCACCCTCTCACACTGTCTGCCACCCCTCTCACACTGTCTGCCACCCTCTCACACTGTCTGCCACCCCTCTCACACTGTCTGCCACCCCTCTCACACTGTCTGCCACCCTCTCACACTGTCTGCCACCCTCTCACACTGTCTGCCACCCTCTCACAGTCTGCCACCCTCTCACACTGTCTGCCACCCCTCTCACACTGTCTGCCACCCTCTCACACTGTCTGCCACCCTCTCACACTGTCTGCCACCCTCTCACACTGTCTGCCACCCCTCTCACACTGTCTGCCACCCCTCTCACACTGTCTGCCACCCCTCTCACACTGTCTGCCACCCCTCTCACACTGTCTGCCACCCTCTCACACTGTCTGCCACCCTCTCACACTGTCTGCCACCCTCTCACACTGTCTGCCACCCTCTCACACTGTCTGCCACCCTCTCACACTGTCTGCCACCCCTCTCACACTGTCTGCCACCCCTCTCACACTGTCTGCCACCCCTCTCACACTGTCTGCCACCCTCTCACACTGTCTGCCACCCCTCTCACACTGTCTGCCACCCCTCTCACACTGTCTGCCACCCCTCTCACACTGTCTGCCACCCCTCTCACACTGCCACCCTCTCACACTGTCTGCCACCCCTCTCACACTGTCTGCCACCCTCTCACACTGTCTGCCACCCTCTCACACTGTCTGCCACCATCTCACACTGTCTGCCACCCCTCTCACACTATCTGCCACCCTCTCACACTGTCTGCCACCCTCTCACACTGTCTGCCACCCTCTCACACTCTGCCACCCCTCTCACACTGTCTGCCACCCTCTCACACTGTCTGCCACCCTCTCACACTGTCTGCCACCCCTCTCACACTGTCTGCCACCCCTCTCACACTGTCTGCCACCCCACACACACTGTCTGCCACCCTCTCACACTGTCTGCCACCCCTCTCACACTGTCTGCCACCCTCTCACACTGTCTGCCACCCTCTCACACTGTCTGCCACCCTCTCACACTGTCTGCCACCCTCTCACAATGTCTGCCACCCTCTCACACTGTCTGCCACCCTCTCACACTGTCTGCCACCCCTCTCACACTGTCTGCCACCCTCTCACACTGTCTGCCACCCTCTCACACTGTCTGACACCCTCTCACACTGTCTGCCACCCTCTCACACTGTCTGCCACCGTCTCACACTGTCTGCCACCCTCTCACACTGTCTGCCACCCTCTCACACTGTCTGCCACCCCTCTCACACTGCCACCCTCTCACACTGTCTGCCACACATTCACACTGTCTGCCACCCTCTCACACTGCCAGCCACCCTCTCACACTGCCACTCTCTCACGCTGTCTACCACCTTCCCGCATTATCTACCGCCCTCCAATACTCCTATCACTCTTCCACACTGTCTACCATTCTCCAACACGGTCTATCATCTTTACACACACTGTCTACCACCCTCTCACAAACACACACACACACACACTGTCAACCACCTACCCCCCACACACTGTCTACCACCTTCCCCCCCACACACACAGTCTACCACCTTCCCCCCACACACACACAGTCTACGGCCCTCCCCCCCACACACACATACTGTCTACCACCCTCCCATACATGCTGTCTACGGCCCTCCCCCCCACACACACACCGTAGACAGTGTGTGTGTGGAAATGCCGTCGACAGTATGTGTGTGTGTGTGTGTGTGTGAGGGTGGTAGACAGTGTGTGTGTGTAAGGATGATAGAGTGCTGAGTGTCTCCAGGCATGCTGAGTGTCTCCAAGCATGCTGAGTGTCTCCAAGCATGCTGAGTGTCTCCAAGCATGCTGAGTGTCACCAAGCATGCTGAGTGTCTCCAAGCATGCTGAGTGTCTCCAAGCATGCTGAGTGTCTCCAAGCATGCTGAGTGTCACCAAGCATGCTGAGTGTCTCCAAGCATGCTGAGTGTCTC
>NC_091365.1:14668730-14691230 GCF_038502225.1 Cherax quadricarinatus | reverse complement strand
GAGTGTCTCCAGGTATACTGAGTGTCTCAAGGTGTGCTGAGTGTCTCCAGGTATACTGAGTGTCTCCAGGTGTGCTGAGTGTCTTCAGCTATGCTGAGTGTCTCCAGGTATGCTGAGTGTCTCCAGGTATGCTGAGTGTCTCCAGATATACTGGGTATCTCCAGGTGTGCTGAGTGTCTACGGGTGTGCTGGGTGTCTCCAGGTGTGCTGAGTGTCTCCAGGTGTGCTGAGTATCTCCAGGTATACTGGGTATCTCCAGGTATGCTGAGTGTCTCCAGGTATGCTGAGTGTCTCCAGGTATGCTGAGTGTCTCCAGCTATGCTGAGTGTCTCCAGGTATGCTGAGTGTCTCCAGGTGTGCCGAGTGTCTCCAGGTATGCCGAGTGTCTCCAGGTGTGCTGGGTGTCTCCAGGTATGCTGGATGTCTCCAGGTATGCTGAGTGTCTCCAGGTATGCTGAGTGTCTCCAGATATACTGGGTATCTCCAGGTGTGCTGAGTGTCTACGGGTGTGCTGGGTGTCTCCAGGTGTGCTGAGTGTCTCCAGGTGTGCTGAGTATCTCCAGGTATACTGGGTATCTCCAGCTATGCTGAGTGTCTCCAGGTATGCTGAGTGTCTCCAGGTATGCTGAGTGTCTCCAGGTATGCTGAGTGTCTCCAGGTATGCTGAGTGTCTCCAGGTGTGCCGAGTGTCTCCAGGTATGCCGAGTGTCTCCAGGTGTGCTGGGTGTCTCCAGGTATGCTGGATGTCTCCAGGTATGCTGAGTGTCTCCAGGTATGCTGAGTGTCTCCAGGTATGCTGAGTGTCTCCAGGTATGCTGAGTGTCTCCATGTATGCTGAGTGTCTCCAGGTGTGCTGAGTGTCTCCAGGTATGCTGAATGTCTCCAGGTGTGCTGAGTGTCTTCAGCTATGCTGAGTGTCTCCAGGGATGCTGAGTGTCTCCAGGTATGCTGAGTGTCTCCAGGTGTGCTGAGTGTCTTCAGCTATGCTGAGTGTCTCCGGGTATGCTGAGTATCTCCAGGTGTGCTGAGTGTCTCCAGGTATGCTGAGTGTCTCCAGGTGTGCTGAGTGTCTGCAGGTATGCTGAGTGTCTCCAGGTGTGCTGAGTGTCTTCAGCTATGCTGAGTGTCTCCAGGTGTGCTGAGTGTCTCCAGGTATGCTGAGTGTCTCCAGGAATGCTGAGTGTCTCCAGGTATGCTGAGTGTCTCCAGGTATGCTGAGTGTCTCCAGGTATGCTGAGTGTCTCCAGGTATGCTGAGTGTCTACAGGTGTGCTGAGTGTCTTCAGCTATGCTGAGTGTCTCCAGGTATGCTGAGTGTCTCCAGGTATGCTGAGTGTCTCCAGGTATGCTGAGTGTCTTCAAGTATACTGGGTATCTCCAGCTATGCTGAGTGTCTCCAGGTGTGCTGAGTATCTCCAGGTATGCTGAGTGTCTCCAGGTATGCTGAGTGTCTCCAGGTATGTTGAGTGTCTCCAGGTATACTGGGTATCTCCAGCTATGCTGAGTGTCTCCAGGTATGCTGAGTGTCTTCAGGTGTGCTGAGTGTCTCCAGCTATGCTGAGTGTCTCCAGCTATGCTGAGTGTCTCCAGGTGTGCTGAGTGTCTCCAGGTGTGCTGAGTGTTTCCAGGTGTGCTGAGTGTCTCCAGGTGTGCTGAGTGTCTCCAGGTGTGCTGAGTGTCTCCAGGTATGCTGAGTGTCTCCAGGTATACTGGGTGTCTCCAGGTGTGCTGTCTCCAGGGATGCTGAGTGTCTCCAGGTGCGCTGAGTGTCTTCAGCTATGCTGAGTGTCTCCAGGTATGCTGAGTGTCTTCAGGTGTGCTGAGTGTCTCCAGCTATGCTGAGTGTCTCCAGCTATGCTGAGTGTCTCCAGGTATGCTGAGTGTCTTCAGGTGTGCTGAGTGTCTCCAGCTATGCTGAGTGTCTCCAGCTATGCTGAGTGTCTCCAGGTGTGCTGAGTGTCTCCAGGTGTGCTGAGTGTCTCCAGGTGTGCTGAGTGTCTCCAGGTGTGCTGAGTGTCTCCAGGTGTGCTGAGTGTCTCCAGGTATGCTGAGTGTCTCCAGGTATACTGGGTGTCTCCAGGTGTGCTGTCTCCAGGGATGCTGAGTGTCTCCAGGTGCGCTGAGTGTCTTCAGCTATACTGAGTGTCTCCAGGTATGCTGAGTGTCTCCAGGTGTGCCGAGTGTCTCCAGGTATGCCGAGTGTCTCCAGGTGTTCTGGGTGTCTCCAGGTATGCTGGATGTCTCCAGGTATGCTGAGTGTCTCCAGGTATGCTGAGTGTCTCCAGGTATGCTGAGTGTCTCCAGGTATGCTGAGTGTCTCCATGTATGCTGAGTGACTCCAGGTGTGCTGAGTGTCTCCAGGTATGCTGAATGTCTCCAGGTGTGCTGAGTGTCTTCAGCTATGCTGAGTGTCTCCAGGGATGCTGAGTGTCTCCAGGTATGCTGAGTGTCTCCAGGTGTGCTGAGTGTCTTTAGCTATGCTGTCTCCGGGTATGCTGAGTATCTCCAGGTGTGCTGAGTGTCTCCAGGTATGCTGAGTGTCTCCAGGTGTGCTGAGTGTCTCCAGGTATGCTGGATGTCTCCAGGTATGCTGAGTGTCTGCAGGTATGCTGAGTGTCTCCAGGTGTGCTGAGTGTCTTCAGCTATGCTGAGTGTCTCCAGGTGTGCTGAGTGTCTCCAGGTATGCTGAGTGTCTCCAGGTATGCTGAGTGTCTCCAGGTATGCTGAGTGTCTCCAGGTGTGCTGAGTGTCTCCAGGTATGCTGAGTGTCTCCAGGTATGCTGGATGTCTCCAGGTATGCTGAGTGTCTGCAGGTATGCTGAGTGTCTCCAGGTGTGCTGAGTGTCTTCAGCTATGCTGAGTGTCTCCAGGTGTGCTGAGTGTCTTCAGCTATGCTGAGTGTCTCCAGGTATGCTGAGTGTCTCCATGTATGCTGAGTGTCTCCAGGTATGCTGAGTGTCTTCAAGTATACTGGGTATCTCCAGCTATGCTGAGTGTCTCCAGGTGTGCTGAGTGTCTCCAGGTATGCTGAGTGTCTCCAGGTATGCTGAGTGTCTCCAGGTATGCTGAGTGTCTACAGGTGTGCTGAGTGTCTTCAGCTATGCTGAGTGTCTCCAGGTATGCTGAGTGTCTCCAGGTGTGCTGAGTGTCTTCAGGTATACTGGGTATCTCCAGCTATGCTGAGTGTCTCCAGGTGTGCTGAGTATCTCCAGGTATGCTGAGTGTCTCCAGGTATGCTGAGTGTCTCCAGGTATGTTGAGTGTCTCCAGGTATACTGGGTATCTCCAGCTATGCTGAGTGTCTCCAGGTATGCTGAGTGTCTTCAGGTGTGCTGAGTGTCTCCAGCTATGCTGAGTGTCTCCAGCTATGTGGAGTGTCTCCAGGTGTGCTGAGTGTCTCCAGGTGTGCTGAGTGTCTCCAGGTGTGCTGAGTGTCTCCAGGTGTGCTGAGTGTCTCCAGGTGTGCTGAGTGTCTCCAGGTATGCTGAGTGTCTCCAGGTATGCTGAGTGTCTCCAGGTATGCTGGATGTCTCCAGGTATGCTGGATGTCTCCAGGTATGCTGAGTGTCTCCAGGTATGCTGAGTGTCTCCAGGTGTGCTGAGTGTCTTCAACTATGCTGAGTGTCTCCAGGTGTGCTGAGTGTCTCCAGGTATATTGAGTGTCTCCAGGTATGCTGAGTGTCTCCAGGTATACTGGGTATCTCCAGCTATGCTGAGTGTCTCCAGGTATGCTGAGTGTCTCTAGGTGTGCTGAGTGTCCCCAGGTATGCTGAGTGTCCCCAGGTATGCTGAGTGTCTCCAGGTATTCCTGCACATGTTGTAGGTGATTGGTCCAGTTAATTTAGCCCCGCCTCCTACATTTAACTATCTTCCCTTCATACTCTCTGTGTTCTTGTAGCAGTTGTATTGGCTTGATAAACCTTCTGGCGAGCGAAATGTAGCAATAACTATGTGTTTTGGTCGCACGCGATCCGAAAAAGTTTTCTTCATATGCCATGATCCCAGCCTTTCTACCTCAGTTCAAGCTAAAGGAATAGTGTAGTGTGGTCACCCAAGGAAAATATACAAATATATATACATCTTATTATCACTACTGTCGGCAGCATCCTATTTTTAACACTGAAAAGTCATAAAAATCTTCACCAATACTGAAAAATAGCAAATAATCTGAGGGATGGTGTTAGGTAAGATTTGTCAGAAAACAGGACACGTGTTTCCTGACGCGGATCTTAGTCGTGTAATGACCCGCAGCTGGAGCTTTTGGTCATCTGATTACCTCATCTTTATTTCATTAGTACTGCTGCCGCTGTATTTGACTGAAGAATCCTACTGTGTAAGCGAGACGTTTCATCAGTAAGGACACCCAACTGTTGCACATGTGTCTTAATCTTTAAATTATCTGTATTTTATACTATTTTCAACAATTTTGGTCATTTGACCGAGACCTTCCGCTGGCTTACCGGTCCACCTCTTTAAAATTATGGAATTAGATTCATATAATTCCCAAGGGATGGAAGATGAGGGAGAGGCCGGGGAGAGGCCGGGGAGAGGCCGGGGAGAGGCCGGGGAGAGGCCAGGGAGAGGCCAGGGAGAGGCCGGGGAGAGGCTGGGGAGAGGCCGGGGAGAGGCCGGGGAGAGGCCGGGGAGAGGCCGGGGAGAGTCTGGGGAGGGGCCGAGGAGAGGCCGGGGAGAGGCCGAGCAGGGGCCTGGGAGAGGCCGGGGAGAGGACGAGCAGGGGCCGGGGAGAGGCTGGGGAGAGGCCGGGGAGAGGCCGAGCAGGGGCCGGGGAGAGGCTGGGGAGAGGCCGGGGAGAGGACGAGCAGGGGCCGGGGAGAGGCTGGGGAGAGGCCGGGGAGAGGCCGAGCAAGGGCCGGGGAGGAGGGAACCATTACATGTGTCGTATTTATAGCCTCCCATATTACACAACTGACATAAATACATTGGGAAACAAAAGGACAAATTTATGCCCTTATATAATATTTTTTCGACTTACCCAGCACACTCATGTACCCAGGTAGACGTGTTTGTGACTTGATAAAGTCAACTGTGTGGGCGAAACATTGTCAATAAAGGATCATATTATACTGCATTTGTGTTTATTTTTCCATAAGATTCTTTCACACGATGATGGATCAAGAGTCGTCAGTCTACCTTGTATTTAAAGACATAGAATGACTAAATAAATGATTAAGTCAAAAATTCAAGAACACTTAATTAGTTATTTCTCATGGTAACGCTTCTCTTGTTCGGACTTAAGTCAATGGAGACAAAATAGTTAATATTAGGTAGTCTGTTGTTTCATTATTGGTCTCTCTTATCTAACAATGATGTCTTATTCTACGCTGAGTTATGTGACCGTAGACAACATCCTTCAAACTCTCCCCCGTCTTGCGTAGACAACATCCTTCAAACTCTCCCCTCTTGCGTAGACAACATCCTTCAAACTCTCCCCCGTCTTGCGTAGACAACATCCTTCAAACTCTCCCCTCTTGCGTAGACAACATCCTTCAAACTCTCCCCCGTCTTGCGTAGACAACATCCTTCAAACTCTCCCCTCTTGCGTAGACAACATCCTTCAAACTCTCCCCCCTCTTGCGTAGACAACATCCTTCAAACTCTCCCCCGTCTTGCGTAGACAACATCCTTCAAACTCTCCCCCCTCTTGCGTAGACAACATCCTTCAAACTCTCCCCCCTCTTGCGTAGACAACATCCTTCAAACTCTCGCCCCTCTTGCGAAGACAACATCCTTCAAACTCTCCCCCCTCTTGCGTAGACAACATCCTTCAAACTCTCCCCCTCTTGCGTAGACAACATCCTTCAAACTCTCCCCGCTCTTGCGTAGACAACACCCTTCAAACTCTCCCCCCTCTTGCGTAGACAACATCCTTCAAACTCTCCCCCTCTTGCGTAGACAACATCCTTCAAACTCTCCCCCCTCTTGCGTAGACAACATCCTTCAAACTCTCCCCCCTCTTGCGTAGACAACATCCTTCAAACTCTCCCCGCTCTTGCGTAGACAACACCCTTCAAACTCTCCCCCCTCTTGCGTAGACAACATCCTTCAAACTCTCCCCCCTCTTGCGTAGACAACACCATTCAAACTCACTCCCTCTTGCGTAGACAACATCCTTCAAACACTCCCCCCTCTTGCGTAGACAACATCCTTCAAACTCTCCCCCCTCTTGCGTAGACAACATCCTTCAAACTCTCCCTCCTCTTGCGTAGACAACATCCTTCAAACTCTCCCCCCTCTTGCGTAGACAACATCCTTCAAACTTTCCCCCCTCTTGCGTACACAACACCCTTTAAACTCTCCCCCCTCTTGCGTAGACAACATCCTTCAAACTCTCCCCCCTCTTGCGTAGACAACATCCTTCAAACTCTCCCCCCTCTTGCGTAGACAACATCCTTCAAACTCTCCCCCCTCTTGCGTAGACAACATCCTTCAAACTCTCCCCCCTCTTGCGTAGACAACATCCTTCAAACTCTCCCCCCTCTTGCGTAGACAACAGCCTTCAAACTCGCCCCCCGCTTGCGTAGACAACATCCTTCAAACTCTCTCCCCTCTTGCGTAGACAACACCCTTCAAACCCTCCCCCCTCTTGCGTAGACAACACCCTTCAAACCCTCCCCCCTCTTGCGTAGACAACATCCTTCAAACTCTCCCCCTCTTGCGTAGACAACATCCTTCAAACTCTCTCCCTCTTGCGTAGACAACATCCTTCAAACTCTCTCCCTCTTGCGTAGACAACATCCTTCAAACTCTCCCCCTCTTGCGTAGACAACATCCTTCAAACTCTTCCCCCTCTTGCGTAGACAACATCCTTCAAACTGTCCCCCCTCTTGCGTAGACAACATCCTTCAAACTCTCCCCCCTCTTGCGTAGACAACACCCTTCAAACTCTCCCCCCTCTTGCGTAGACAACATCCTTCAAACTCTCCCCCTCTTGCGTAGACAGCATCCTTCAAACTCTCCCCCTCTTGCGTAGACATCCTTCAAACTCTCCCCCCCTCTTGCGTAGACAACATCCTCCAAACTCTCCCCCCTCTTGCGTAGACAACATCCTTCAAACTCTCCCCCCTCTTGCGTAGACAACACCCTTCAAACTCTCCCCCCTCTTGCGTAGACAACATCCTTCAAACTCTCCCCCCTCTTGCGTAGACAACATCCTTCAAACTCTCCCCCCTCTTGCGTAGACAACATCCTTCAAACTCTGCCCCCTCTTGCGTAGACAACATCCTTCAAACTCTGCCCCCTCTTGCGTAGACAACATCCTTCAAACTCTCCCCCCTCTTGCGTAGACAACATCCTTCAAACTCTCCCCCCTCTTGCGTAGACAACACCCTTCAAACTCTCCCCCCTCTTGCGTAGACAACATCCTTCAAACTCTCTCCCCTCTTGCGTAGACAACACCCTTCAAACCCTCCCCCCTCTTGCGTAGACAACACCCTTCAAACCCTCCCCCTCTTGCGTAGACAACATCCTTCAAACTCTCCCCCCTCTTGCGTAGACAACATCCTTCAAACTCTCCCCCCTCTTGCGTAGACAACATCCTTCAAACTCTCTCCCTCTTGCGTAGGCAACATCCTTCAAACTCTCTCCCTCTTGCGTAGACAACATCCTTCAAACTCTCTCCCTCTTGCGTAGACAACATCCTTCAAACTCTCCCCCTCTTGCGTAGACAACATCCTTCAAACTCTCTCCTTCTTGCGTAGACAACATCCTTCATACTCTCTCCCTCTTGCGTAGACAACATCCTTCAAACTCTCCCCCCTCTTGCGTAGACAACATCCTTCAAACTCTCCCCCCTCTTGCGTAGACAACACCCTTCAAACTCTCCCCCCTCTTGCGTAGACAACACCCTTCAAACTCTCCCCCCTCTTGCGTAGACAACATCCTTCAAACTCTCCCCCCTCGTGCGTAGACAACACCCTTCAAACTCTCTCCCTCTTGCGTAGACAACATGCTTCAAACTCTCCCCACTCTTGCGTAGACAACATCCTTCAAACTCTCTCCCTCTTGCGTAGACAACATCATACAAACTCTCCCCCCTCTTGCGTAGACAACATCCTTCAAACTCTCTCCCTCTTGCGTAGACATCATCCTTCAAACTCTCTCCCTCTTGCGTAGACAACATCCTTCAAACTCTCCCCCCTCTTGCGTAGACAACATCCTTCAAACCCCCGTCTTGCGTAGACAACATCCTTCAAACCCCCGTCTTGCGTAGACAACATCCTTCAAACTCTCCCCCCTCTTGCGTAGACAACATCCTTCAAACTCTCCCCCCTCTTGCGTAGACAACATCCTTCAAACTCTCCCCCTCTTGCGTAGACAACATCCTTCAAACTCTCCCCCCTCTTGCGTAGACAACATCCTTCAAACTCTCCCCCCTCTTGCGTAGACCACATCCTTCAAACCCCCCTCTTGCGTAGACAACATCCTTCAAACCCCCCTCTTGCGTAGACAACAACCTTCCACCCCTCCCCCCTCTTGCGTACACAACATCCTTCAAACTCTCCCCCCCTCTTGCGTAGACAACATCCTTCAAACTCTCCCCCCTCTTGCGTAGACAACACCCTTCAAACTCTCCCACCTCTTGCGTAGACAACACCCTTCAAACTCTCCCCCCTCTTGCGTAGACAACACCCTTCAAACTCTCCCCCCTCTTGCGTAGACAACATGCTTCAAACTCTCCCCCTCTTGCGTAGACAACATTCTTCAAACTCTCCCACCTCTTGCGTAGACAACATCCTTCAAACTCTCCCCCCCTCTTGCATAGACAACACCCTTCAAACTCTCCCCCTCTTGCGTAGACAACAGCCTTCAAACTCTCCCCCCCTCTTGCGTAGACAACACCCTTCAAACTCTCCCCCCTCTTGCGTAGACAACATGCTTCAAACTCTCCCCCTCTTGCGTAGACAACATTCTTCAAACTCTCCCCCTAATGCGTAGACAACATCCTTCAAACTCTCCGCCCCCTCTTGCATAGACAACACCCTTCAAACTCTCCCCCTCTTGCGTAGACAACATCCTTCAAACTCTCCCCCCTCTTGCGTAGACAACACCCTTCAAACTCTCCCCCCTGTTGCGTAGAAAACACCCTTCAAACTCTCCCCCCTCTTGCGTAGACAACATTCTTCAAACTCTCCCCCGTCTTGCGTAGACAACACCCTTCAAACTCTCCCCCCTCTTGCGTAGACAACATCCTTCAAACCCTCCCCCTCTTGCATAGACAACAGCCTTCAAACTCTCACCCCTCTTGCGTAGACAACACCCTTCAAACTCTCCCCCCTCTTGCGTAGACAACATCCTTCAAACTCTCCCCCCTCTTGCGTAGACAACACCCTTCAAACTCTCCCCCCCTCTTGCGTAGACAACACCCTTCAAACTCTCCCCCCCTCTTGCGTAGACAACACCCTTCAAACTCTCCCCCCTCTCGCGTAGACAACATGCTTCAAACCCTTCCCCTCTTGCGTAGACAACACCCTTCAAACCCCCCTCTTGCATAGACAACACTCTTCAAACCTCCCTCTTGCGTAGACAGCACCCTTCAAACCCCCTCTCTTGCGTACACAACACCCTTCAAACCCCCTCTCTTGCGTAGACAACACCCTTCAAACCCCCTCTCTTGCGTAGACAACACCCTTCAAACCCCCCTCTTGCGTAGACAACATCCTTCAAACCCCCCTCTTGCGTAGACAACATCCTTCAAACTCCCGTCTTGCGTAGACAACATCCTTCAAACTCTCCCCCCTCTTGCGTAGACAACATCCTTCAAACTCTCCCCCCTCTTGCGTAGACAACATCCTTCAAACTCTCCCCCCTCTTGCGTAGACAACATCCTTCAAACTCTCCCCCCTCTTGCGTAGACAACATCCTTCAAACTCTCCCCCCTCTTGCGTAGACAACATCCTTCAAACTCTCCCCCCTCTTGCGTAGACAACATCCTTCAAACCTCCCTCTTGCGTAGACAACATCCTTCAAACCCCCCTCTTGCATAGACAACATCCTTCAAACCCCCGTCTTGCGTAGACAACATCCTTCAAACTCTCCCCCCTCTTGCGTAGACAACATCCTTCAAACCCCCGTCTTGCGTAGACAACATCCTTCAAACTCTCCCCCCTCGTGCGTAGACAACATCCTTCAAACTCTCCCCCCTCTTGCGTAGACAACATCCTTCAAACTCTCCCCCTCTTGCGTAGACAACATCCTTCAAACTCTCCCCCCTCTTGCGTAGACAACATCCTTCAAACTCTCCCCCCTCTTGTGTAGACAACATCCTTCAAACCCCCCTCTTGCGTAGACAACATCCTTCAAACCCTCCCCCCTCTTGCGTAGACAACATCCTTCAAACTCTCCCCCCCCTCTTGCGTAGACAACATCCTTCAAACTCTCCCCCCTCTTGCGTAGATAACACCCTTCAAACTCTCCCCCCTCTTGCGTAGACAACACCCTTCAAACTCTCGCCCCTGTTGCGTAGACAACACCCTTCAAACTCTCCCCCCTCTTGCGTAGACAACACCCTTCAAACTCTCCCCCCTCTTGCGTAGACAACACCCTTCAAACTCTCCCCCGTCTTGCGTAGACAACACCCTTCAAACTCTCCCCCCTCTTGCGTAGACAACATGCTTCAAACTCTCCCCCTCTTGCGTAGACAACATCCTTCAAACTCTCCCCCCCTCTTGCGTAGACAACACCCTTCAAACTCTCCCCCTCTTGCATAGACAACATCCTTCAAACTCTCCCCCCCTCTTGCGTAGACAACACCCTTCAAACTCTCCCCCCTCTTGCGTAGACAACACCCTTCAAACTCTCCCCCCTCTTGCGTAGACAACACCCTTCAAACTCTCTCCCCTGTTGCGTAGACAACACCCTTCAAACTCTCCCCCCTGTTGCGTAGACAACACCCTTCAAACTCTCCCCCGTCTTGCGTAGACAACACCCTTCAAACTCTCCCCCGTCTTGCGTAGACAACACCCTTCAAACTCTCCCCCGTCTTGCGTAGACAACACCCTTCAAACTCTCCCCCCTCTTGCGTAGACAACACCCTTCAAACTCTCCCCCCTCTTGCGTAGACAACATCCTTCAAACTCTCCCCCTCTTGCGTAGACAACACCCTTCAAACTCTCCCCCTCTTGCGTAGACAACACCCATCAAACTCTCCCCCCTCTTGTGTAGACAACATCCTTCAAACTCTCCCCCCTCTTGCGTAGACAACACCCTTCAAACTCTCCCCCCCTCTTGCGTAGACAACAACCTTCAAACAATCCCCCCTCTTGCGTAGACAACATGCTTCAAACCCTTCCCCTCTTGCGTAGACAACACCCTTCAAACCCCCCTCTTGCATAGACAACACTCTTCAAACCTCCCTCTTGCGTAGACAACACCCTTCAAACCCCCTCTCTTGCGCACACAACACCCTTCAAACTCCCTCTCTTGCGTAGACAACACCCTTCAAACCCCCTCTCTTGCGTAGACAACACCCTTCAAACCCCCCTCTTGCGTAGACAACACCCTTCAAACCCCCTCTCTTGCGTAGACAACACCCTTCGAACCCCCCTCTTGCGTAGACAACACCCTTCAAACCCCCCTTCTTGCGTAGACAACACCCTTCAAACCCCCCTTCTTGCGTAGACAACATCCTTCAAACCCTCCCCCTCTTGCGTAGACTACACCCTTCAAACCCCCCTCTTGCGTAGACCACACCCTTCAAACCCCCCTCTTGCATAGACAACACCCTTCAAACCCCCCTCTTGCGTAGACAACACCCTTCAAACCCTCCTCTTGCGTAGACAACACACTACAAACCCCCCTCTTGCATAGACAACACCCTTCAAACCCCCCTCTTGCATAGACAACACCCTTCAAACCCCCCTCTTGCGTAGACAACACCATTCAAACCCTCCTCTTGTGTAGACAACACCCTTCAAACCCAACTCTTGCATATACAACACCTTTCAAACCCCCCTCTTGCATAGACAACACCCTTCAAACCCCCCTCTTGCATAGACAACACCCTTCAAACCCCTCTCTTGCGTAGACAACACCCTTCAAACCCCCCTCTTGCATAGACAACACCCTTCAAACCCCACTCTTGCGTAGACAGAACCCTTGAAACCCCCCTCTTGCGTAGACAACACCCTTCAAACCCCCCTCTTGCGTAGACAACACCCTTCAACCCCCCCTCTTGCATAGACAACACCCTTCAAACCCCCCTCTTGCGTAGACAACACCCTTCAAACCCCCCTCTTGCGTAGACAACACCCTTCAAACCCCCCTCTTGCGTAGACAACACCCTTCAACCCTCCCTCTTGCGTAGACTACACCCTTCAAACCCCCCCTCTTGCGTAGACTACTCCCTTCAAAACCCCCTCTTGCGTAGACAACACCCTTCAAACCCCCTCTCTTGCGTAGACAACATCCTTCAAACCCCCTCTCTTGCGTAGACAACACCCTTCAAACCCCCCTCTTGCGTAGACAACACCCTTCAACCCCCCCTCTTGCGTAGACTACACACTTCAAACCCCCCTCTTGCGTAGACAACACCCTTCAAACCCCCTCTCTTGCGTAGACAACACCCTTCAACCCCACCCCCCTCTTGCGTAGACAGCACCCTTCAAACCCCCCTCTTGCGTATACAACACCCTTCAAACCCCCCTCTTGCGTAGACAACACCCTTCAAACCCCCTCTCTTGCGTAGACAACACCCTTCAAACCCCCTCTCTTGCGTATACAACACCGTTCAAACCCCCCTCTTGCGTAAACAATACCCTTCAAACCCCCTCTCTTGCGTAGACAACACCCTTCAAACCCCCTCTCTTGCGTAGACATCATCCTTCAAACCCCCCTCTTGCGTAGACTACACCCTTCAAACCCCCCTCTTGCGTAGACAACACCCTTCAAACCCCCTCTCTTGCGTAGACAACACCCTTCAAAACTCCCCTCTTGCGTAGACAACACCCTTCAAACCCCCCTCTTGCGTAGACAACACCCTTCAAACCCCCCTCTTGCGTAGACAACATCCCTCAAACCCACCCCCTCTGTCGTAGACAACACCCTTCAAACCCCCCTTCTTGCGTAGACAACACCCTTCAAACCCCCCTCTTGCATTGACAGCACCCTTCAAACCCCCCTGTTGCTTAGACAACACCCTTCAAACCCCCCTCTTGCGTAGACAACACCCTTCAAACCCCCCTTCTTGCGTAGACAACATCCTTCAAACCCTCCCCCTCTTGCGTAGACTACACCCTTCAAACCCACCTCTTGCGTAGACAACACCCTTCAAACCCCCCTCTTGCATAGACAACACCCTTCAAACCCCCCTGTTGCGTAGACAACACCCTTCAAACCCTCCTCTTGCGTAGACAACACCCTTTAAACCCCCCTCTTGCATAGACAACACCCTTCAAACCCCCCTCTTGCATAGACAACACCCTTCAAACCCCCCTCTTGCGTAGACAACACCCTTCAAACCCTCCTCTTGCGTAGACAACACCCTTCAAACCCCCCTCTTGCATAGAGAACACCCTTCAAACCCCCCTCTTGCGTAGACAACACCCTTCAAACCCCCCTCTTGCATAGACAATACCCTTCAAACCCCCCTCTTGCGTAGACAACACCCTTCAAACCCCCCTCTTGCATAGACAACACCCTTCAAACCCTCCTCTTGCGTAGACAGCACCTTTCAAACCCCCCTCTTGCATAGAGAACACCCTTCAAACCCCCCTCTTGCGTAGACAACACCCTTCAAACCCCCCTCTTGCATAGACAATACCCTTCAAACCCCCCTCTTGCGTAGACACCACCCTTCACACCCCCCTCGTGCATAGACAACACCCTTCAAACCCTCCTCTTGCGTAGACAGCACCTTTCAAACCCCCCTCTTGCCTAGACAACACCCTGCAAACCCCCCTCTTGCGTAGACAACACCCTTCAACCCCCCCTCTTGCGTAGACAACACCCTTCAAACCCCCCTCTTGCATAGACAACACCCTTCAAACCCTCCTCTTGCGTAGACAGCACCTTTCAAACCCCCCTCTTGCATAGAGAACACCCTTCAACCCCCCCTCTTGCGTAGACAACACCCTTCAAACCCCCCTCTTGCATAGACAATACCCTTCAAACCCCCCTCTTGCGTAGACAACACCCTTCAAACCCCCCTCTTGCATAGACAACACCCTTCAAACCCTCCTCTTGCGTAGACAGCACCTTTCAAACCCCCCTCTTGCATAGACAACACCTTTCAACCCCCCCTCTTGCGTAGACAACACCCTTCAACCCCCCCTCTTGCGTAGACAACACCCTTCAAACCCCCCTCTTGCGTAGACAATACCCTTCAAACCCTCCTCTTGCGTTGACAACACCCTTCAACCCCCCCTCTTGCGTAGACTACACCCTTCAAACCCCCTCTCTTGCGTAGACTACTCCCTTCAAAACCCCCTCTTGCGTAGACAACACCCTTCAAACCCCCTCTCTTGCGTAGGCAACACCCTTGAAACCCCCTCTCTTGCGTAGACAACACCCTTCAAACCCCCCTCTTGCGTAGACAACACCCTTCCACCCCCCTCTCTTGCGTTGACTACACCCTTCAAACCCCCCCTCTTGCGTAGATAACACCCTTCAAACCCCCTCTCTTGCGTAGACAACACCTTTAAACCCCCCCTCTTGCGTTAACAACACCCTTCAAACCCCCCTCTTGCGTATACAACACCCTTCAAACCCCATCTCTTGCGTAGACAACACCCTTCAAACCCCCTCTCTTGCGTATACAACACCCTTCAAACCCCCCTCTTGCGTAGGCAACACCCTTCAAACCCCCTCTCTTGCGTAGACAACACCCTTCAAACCACCCCTCTTGCGTAGACTACACCCTTCAAACCCCCCTCTTGCGTAGACAACACCCTTCAAACCCCCCTCTTGCGTAGACAACACCCTTCAAACCCCCTCTGTTGCGTAGACAACACCCTGCAAAACTCCCCTCTTGCGTAGACAACACCCTTCAAAACTCCCCTCTTGCGTAGACAACACCCTTCAAACCCCCCTCTTGCGTAGACTACACCCTTCAAACCCCCCTCTTGCGTAGACAACACCCTTCAAACCCCCTCTTGCGTAGACAACATCCCTCAAACCCTCCCCCTCTTTCGTAGACTACACCCTTCAAACCCCCCCTCTTGCGTAGACAACACCCTTCAAACCCCCCTCTTGCATAGACAGCACCCTTCAAACCCCCCTGTTGCGTAGACAACACCCTTCAAACCTCCCTCTTGCGTAGACAACACCCTTCAGACCCCCCTCTTGCATAGACAACACCCTTCAAACCCCCCTCTTGCGTAGACTACACCCTTCAAAACTCCCCTCTTGCGTAGACAACACCCTTCTAACCCTCCCCCTCTTGCGTAGACAACACCCTTCTAACCCTCCCCCTCTTGCGTAGACAACACCCTTCAAACCCCCCTGTTGCGTAGACAACACCCTTCAAACCTCCCTCTTGCGTAGACAACACCCTTCACACGCCCCCTCTTGCGTAGACTACACCTTTCAAACCCCCCTCTTGCGTAGACTACACCTTTCAAACCCCCCTCTTGCGTAGACTACACCTTTCAACCCCCCCTCTTGCGTAGACAGCACCCTTCAACCCCCCTCTTGCGTAGACTACACCCTTCAACCCCCCCCCCCTGTTGCCTGTTGCACTGAACGCTGTTGTGGCCTTGCCTAAGGAACCTTCTGAATGAAGTGACAAACAGGTAGTGGAACAGCAGCTGGTGTATTGACCTACGACTGTGTACAACTGTATCCTGAGTGTACTACCGTCCCGCCAAGCTATTGTTACAACATAACATACAAAGAAGCAGCACTACTTAAGGCCTACTGGCTGATGTGATGTATGATTTTCACAACCGACAAGTTGAAGATTGAGACACTTATGCAGCATATGCTAATCTTTATTAAGGAAACGTTTCGCCACACAATGGCTTCATCAGTCTAGTACAAAGCAGAGAGGGGTACGGAGAGGAGGACTTTGAGGTAATGAGTCCCTCAGCCTGGAATCGATGTGTTCAGTCCATCAGTGAAGGCCAGTACAAGTGGAAGGATCGAGGCTTCAATCAGACCTCGCCCTGCATTACTTTGGAAACACGCCCACACCCTCCATGTGACTATCATCCACGCCCACACTGTAACTATCATCCATTCCTACACTGTGACTATCATTCACGCCCACACTGTGACTATCATCCACGCCCACACTGTCTCTGTCATCCATGCCCACACTGTGACTATCATCCACGCCCACACTGTGACTATCATCCATGCCCACGCTGTGACTATCATCCACGTCTACAGTGTGACTGTCATCCACGCCCACACTGTAACTATCATCCATTCCTACACTGTGACTATCATCCACGCCCACACTGTGACTATCATCCACTCCCAAACTGTGAATATCATCCACGCCTACACTGTGACTATCATCCACGCCCACACTGTGACTATCATCCACTCCCACACTGTGACTATCATCCACTCCCACACTGTGACTATCATCCACGCCCACACTGTGACTATCATCCACGCCCACACTGTGACTATCATCCACGCCCACACTGTGACTATCATCCACGCCCACACTGTGACTATCATCCACGCCCACACCACGCCCTGCCCACCCATACCCACAACCCTGACATTTCCCATTATTTTAATCTTTCATTATTTAAACATTTTCATTAAATTTAAAGTTACCCATTAATATTAACATATTTATAATTGAAAAACATTAATTTCGAGGGACAAAAAGTGGTTAATGTAACGATGTTGGTGAACTTTTAACATTAGCTACAAAATGTTGAGTAACAGCCTTTACATACTAACATTACTGTTGTGGTGTTTACATACTAACATTACTGTTGTGGTGTTTACATACTAACATTACTGTTGTGGTGTTTACATACTAACATTATTGTTGTGGTGTTTACATACTAACATTACTGTTGTGGTGTTTACATACTAACATTACTGTTATGGTGTTTACATACTAACATTACTGTTATGGTGTTTACATACTAACATTACTGTTATGGTGTTTACATACTAACATTACTGTTATGGTGTTTACATACTAACATTACTGTTATGGTGTTTACATACTAACATTACTATTATGGTGTACTATGTTGTTTTCTTCTACCTCGTATATCAGTTCAGTGTTGAACTGGAAAAGCGTCTGTTTGGCGAAACGTCTTCAAATAAGGTTGGCCAGGTATTGCAGTTGTGTTTAATTACAAACAGTAAACCTCAGTTGTTTAGGTTTTTGTCAGGAAAGAGGAAAAGTGTTTCTCTGACGCGGGTCTTAGTCATATGATGACCCGCAGCTGGAGCTTTTGATCATGAGACTGAGGCCTTCCACTGGCTTACCAGTCTACCCCCCCCCCCCCGTCCTTTTAAAATTATAAATATGATTATAACCATTGAGGTAAGCACCTAATGGTTCTAATCTCTCCAGGGTGATATAGAGGTGTGATGAAGACTCCTCCATGTAGAGTGTAGACAGAAGACTCCTCCATGTAGAGTGTAGACAGAAGACTCCTCCATGTAGAGTGTAGACAGAAGACTCCTCCATGTAGAGTGTAGACAGCGTAGATATGAAGTAGATGTTATCTAAGCTACTAGAGTTATCCTTCCTTTCATTGTATTAAACCTGAATACCTCACATTGCTCACAACCTTAATGACTCACTAGGGGGTGAGCGCTTGCGATAATATTATTATTATTATTATTATTATTGTAAGACTAAGAAACAGAAAGAAGCAGAAGATGAAGAAAAAGATGATGAAGCAGATGAAGAAGACACAGACAATGAAGAATCAGAAGCAATAGAAAAAGTAGAAGAGAAAGTTTTTGAAGAAAATGAAGATGAAAGACTAATAGTAAATAATCAGAAAAAGCAGAAGCAGCAGCGGAAGAAGAATAATTCAGTAACTTAATAATTTATTCTTTAATACAATTAAAAACGTCAAAATGCTAAGCCAGGTTCTGGTCGCTGTAAATCACAGACTCCAGGTAGACACAAACACAGCAATCCGAGGAGACAGGTCCCTCTGGTGTACTTTCTGGCTAGTGGGGGGACCTCTAATATCACCCTTATGACGGGCTAACACAGAGGTGTGCCAGGTGCAGGAGGGGCACGCACCCCCGCACGCTCTCTGAATTATTGAGCAGGCAAGCTCCCAGACCTGGCCTGTGTTCTCATGGTGGAGACAACGGCGTTCATCACGATTACAGTGGGGCCAGGACGCTGATACTGTGCATGACAAGAAGGCGCTAGACTAGAACGAGATAGGGAGGTTGAGAGGGAAGTTGGGAACGTAGGGAGAGAGGGAGGAATATGTGGGAGCAACAGACAACAGAGGATTTGGAAATCCACACTGAGAGGGAGGAGGACGGGGGAAAAAGACAAATAGAAGAGGACTTGCCACTGAACGGGAGAGGTTAGAACCCATGGTGAGTGAGTGGTGCGTAGTAAGCCACTGGGCCAGCTGGAAACAATAAGAGTCATCCAACTAGGTATATTAATACAGATTCATCCGTAATAGTTTGCATTTGTGGTCACAGTGATGGCCCATGCTAACCTCCTATGATGTATAAATATGCATGGTTGGATGAATCTTATTGTAACCAGCTGTCCCAGTGGCTTACGCACTGGTCTGGAGTTTTACCACTCACTCGCCATGGGTTCTAACCCCTACCCATTCAATGGTTAGTTTGCAGTCGTGTTATTACGATTTCGTGAGTCAGTAGAGGACCTGGAAGTCTTCATCAAGACACTACTGAGAACTTCTGCATCTATTCCTATTCAGATTAAGGACATTCGTGTGTGTCCAGGGTTTTTAGACGAAGAACGTATTGCAGAAGAGATGGATGGAAGGAAGGACGAAAGAGAGGAGGAGCGAAAGAGAATGAAAACTAAATTAAATTATCTTAACTTGTGCTGTACGTACAGTTATGAATCAGTGTGCAGGGAACCATCTAGGTTCAGCCCGCAATTATGCGACTCATCATGAAATAATGAGCGCAGCTGTTCAGTTTATGCGCATCAACATGTCCTTTCTAGTTGGTAGGTAAGACACATAGGCAACAGTTAGGCAACTTTATTCCGAAACGTTTCGCCTACACAGTAGGCTTCTTCAGTCGAATACAGAAAGTAGGCAGGAACATTAGAGATGTGAAGACGATGTATTCAGTCCATCACCTTTAAAGTCGTAGATTTGAGGTTGTCAGTCCCTCAGCCTAGAGAAGTTCAGTTCCATAGTCAGGAACTATTTGAAGATCAAGCGACAGTGCGGACACTTAAATACTGTCGGAAGGAGAGGTGCAGAGTAGTAGTAGTAGTGAGAAAGAAGCCACTGAGAGGACACGTCCCTCTCAGATCAAACATTTCTCACTTGAAAAAGTTGTCCAAGGTGTTTTCTGTACCAAGATGCCATTGTATTGCAGTGTCTGACAGGATGAATATCAAAATGGTATACAATACCGACAGGTTGGTATGTAAGACACATAGGCAACAGTTAGGCAGCTTTATTCCGAAACGTTTTGCCTACACAGTAGGCTTCTTCAGTCGAATACAGAAAGTAGGCAGGAACATTAGAGATGTGAAGACGATGTAATCAGTCCATCACCCTTAAAGTCGTAGAATAAAGTTGCCTAACTGTTGTCTATGTGTCTTACCTACCAACCTGTCGGTATTGTATACCATTTTGATATTCATGTCCTTTCTACATACCGGTGACTCCTCAAAATTAGCGCAGAGCTTCATATCACTGATTAAGTAAAACGAGACAAAGATGGTAAGTAGAATATTGGGTAGGCAGCGTGAAAGAGAAAAAAATTCAGAATGTGGTACTCGAATTTAAATGATTACCAATAAAAGTTGTATTCTGAACGAATTTATAGATGGAAAACCAAGACATCATAGCCATTACAGAGATGAATATCATAGGAGTATTAGCACATATCCCCAGAAGTGCATCGAGTAAGGGAAAAGTAAGGAAAACTTAAAAGGAAGAGGCAGAGGGGCATTGATGGTCAGTAACAAACGGAAGCTGAAATAACTGGTAAACTTGGACAGAGTAATTATTCACAGACTTTGTATCAGTACTTTAATGTCTGGAAAATACACAAATAACCCACACATAGGGGAGAGGAGCCTACGACGACGTTTCGGTCCGACTTGGACCAAGCTCCTCTATCCTATGTGCGGGTTATTTGTGTAATGTTCCACTCACAGTATTGTACCTTTGTGTTCTTTAATGTCTGGAAAAAATTGTAGACTCACCGTCCCTCTAAGAAGAGGAAACCAAGAAGCAGAAACAGAAGAGTGAAGGGTAAATTATTAATATCAGGATATATTAGTCGTAAGAAGATGAGGAGAAACAGGTTTCCTCTCTGGAAAAGAAGAGCTTTGGAGAGCAAAACTTTCATATGATTTAGCAATGAAGTTTTTTTTCTGAGCCAACAAGTAAAAGAAACAACAAGAATGAGAGGGAGAGAAAAGTCATCAAGACTTGGCTACATATTCACCCTAAATGAATCTGCCACAGGAAATGTCGATCACTGTGAACCACCAGGCAGGTGCCAGCAATCACGCGGCATTAAAATTTACATACCCATTAGAAAAAGGTTTAGTAAGAGCATCAGAGAAAAAGAGAATCATGAAACCAGACTAAAGGAGAGGGAACTATGTATGAAAAAGGTTTGGAAGTACAACCGGAAACTGAATGGCAGAACAGTACAAGAAATGATGGAAGTTATAGATAGAAAGTGAGAAGAAATAAATATACCAAACACAAAGACAAGAAACAAGAAAACCGAACGTGTTGTTCCACCAAGGGAAAGTATGTGAAAGCAAGAGAGTAAAGCGCAAGACAAAACAAAAATGAAAACCGGGAAATAAGCAGAAACACTAAGTGTAATAAAGTTGGTAGAATTACCGACAATATGTAAAGTAAAAGGACACAAGTGCAACTAATGTGACATTTATTGTGGCAACGTTTCGCTCTCCAGGAGCTTTATCAAGCCATTACAAACAATACATGGACACAGAGGGTATATAAAGGCTCAGAGTGAGGTGAATACTAGTGAGGTACCATTTCGATGTTCACTAGTGGTAGTAGTAGTAGTAGTAGTAGTAGTAGTGGTAGTGACAAAAGTAATACGATATGGTAGAGCAATTAATTCGTACATGAGTAAAAGGATATAAAAGCTATTACTTGGGTAACATAAAAATAGATTGGACAAATATAAACTGGAATGAGGCAGGTTGTTTCAGTGTTCACTCTCTGTGCTTTGTGTAGTATAACAGGAGAGACTATGTGATGGCAGGGTTTACTGTTTTCAGGAGGATTCTTGCTAAGACTTCGGAGATGGTGAAGCTGCCGTTGTTTTGTTTAATTGTATTCGAAACAGCGATCAGTGCTGATTCAAGGCACTTGCGTGTGCGGAAATTAGTTTCTTTTATCACTAATTGGGCGTCTCTGAATTTCATAAGATGATTGGTGGAATTTCGGTGTTGTACACAGGCGTTGTTTAAGTTGTCGTTCCTACATGCGTATATGTGTTCATTGAGGCGGGTGTCGAGGTTTCTTGCTGTTTCACCTACGTAGATCTTGTCACAGCCTCCACAGGGTATAGTGTAAACTCCTGCATTGACTGGTTCGTGGTGCTTGGGTTTTGTCCTGGTTAGATCCTTTATTGAAGTGGTAGAAGCGATGGCGACTCTGGTGTTAGCTTGTGAAAGTACTTTTGAGACGTTTAGTGCAACCTGGCTGTTGGGAAGAATTATGACTTTGTTGGGAGCGGTGTTGATGCGTGGAGAATTGATGATCTGAAGAGCTCTTTTCTTGCAGCCATCACATAGTCTCTCCTGTTATACTACACAAAGCACAGAGAGTGAACACTGAAACAACCTGCCTCATTCCAGTTTATATTTGTCCAATCTATTTTTATGTTACCCAAGTAATAGCTTTTATATCCTTTTACTCATGTACGAATTAATTGCTCTACCATATCGTATTACTTTTGTCACTACCACTACTACTACTACTACTACTACTACTACCACTAGTGAACATCGAAATGGTACCTCACTAGTATTCACCTCACTCTGAGCCTTTATATACCCTCTGTGTCCATGTATTGTTTGTAATGGCTTGATAAAGCTCCTGGAGAGCGAAACGTTGCCACAATAAATGTCACATTAGTTGCACTTGTGTCCTTTTACTTTACAGAAACACTAAGTGTAAATATGTGAGGATATCATGTGAATCTGAAAAAAAGAAAAATAATATAGCACCGAACGTTAAAACAATCAAAGTTCCTGTGCAACTACTTAAGAAGGATGTTGACTGTATATATGATCAAGCGATGAAGAATAATGGAAGAGCACTCAACAGAATGACAGCGAAATAGGTAAAGAACTTTGCAGAAGATTCAAGTTCTGACAA
>NC_091365.1:14523730-14666230 GCF_038502225.1 Cherax quadricarinatus | reverse complement strand
CAATGTAAGTATTACATCGAATCGTCAGCAACGGAGAAGACTTAAGATGCGCCTATGTCCTCCACAGGGACTCCACGCGACATCTAATGAATTGGAACCAGAGACAACTCGTCTTCACCGAACATGATCCTAGACTCTGATGTTATCTGGAAGCCTCACTAATCGCTGTCACCGACATCATATAGAACTTAACACTGGAAACTACAAAATTTCAAAAACATGAACATACAAGACACTCAAGCAGGCAAAGCACCACGTACCCAGGAATCACATGACCTTATTGTCTACCTGACCTCATCCCAAATATGGCATTTTTCAGGTCACTGTGTGTTACACCCCCCACTCTCCCCTGATATATACTGTCATGTGTTAGATGTGACCAACATTTCATAATATGTTCTAGTGTTTGCTCAGGTGTTTTTTTCATCAAGTATTACAAGCTCTCAAATAGAGCTCTGTATATTGGGAAATACAAAAGTACAACGTTTCGCTCAAGGAGAGTTTTATCATGTCATGACTTCAGTGATACTTTCTTAAGAAAGTATCACTGAAGTCGTGACATGCCTATATTTGTCTTCCCACCAAAGCCATAGAATTCGCAATAGCTTCCCATGTCAAAGTCTGTTCTTACATACTGCCGATACTAATCGTAAGTATTTTGTTCATAATCATACCTTTTCTGACCTATTCAGTCCTCTAGTGTAGTCTTAAATCGTAGCTAATGCCCCTCTGTTTCAGAGCTAGTCTAACTGCAGGCTTACAGACTTACAGCCTTTTTACCTGCTTCTTTTAGTGAGAGATGAGAGGAAAGACAAGGTCCTAGGACCTAAGCGTTTTCTAAATACATATATCCTATGATCTCACATTTTATTTTCATTTCACTTGTTGGTATCCATTGCCGAAGTTTATTCCAGCTACTTTACTAATGTCACTCTCTATCGAATCAAATTTTCGAAGCTTGTGACTATGTTCGTCAGATACTGCCACAATTGTTGTTTGAGCTGTGGCACCTGTTCTTCTGATACCTTCAACTTCCTTGTGTTGTGGACGATTCACATCACATCCTGGGAAAAGTCGGTTAATATGCACCATTTCATCTGATAATGGTACTCAAAGATAAGCAGTAATAGATTCTTTTTATTAAATTAGTAATACTTATAATATCCTAGTGCACTCCGGTGTTTAGTGAATAACTTCGAGCGTTTGAACTGAAACATATTTGTCAGGTTTTTTAGATTATTTTATGGGTAAATTACTTACCAATGGAGCTGTGATAGATTTTATTATTTCGTCAAGCAGTAGAAGTGACTAAATGATATGTTTTATTTAATGCCTGAAGACTGTCTGAAGCCAGTCACCATTTACAGTCTACCTCTGAGTCTTAGGTAACAGATGCAGGTTAGAATGTTTTAAGAACGTTGTCTTTAACCCCCAGTCGAACACCACTTTCACTAAGACCTGGCGAGAATAGTTCTGAAACTTACCATAAGCAATCAATCGGAAGTGCTGTAGATAACACTTTATTAAAATCCAGTGTTACGCACGCACGCACGCACACACACACACACACACACACACACACACACACACACACACACACACACACACACACACACACACACACACACACACACACACACACATCTGAGGTGCATATCAACCAGATAACTGCTGCAGCATATGGGCGCCTGGCAAACCTGAGAATAGCGTTCCAATACCTCGGTAAGTAATCGTTCAAAACACTGTACACAGTGTACGTCAGGCCCATATTGGAGTATGCAGCACCAGTTTGGAACCCACACCTGGTCAAGCACGTCAAGAAATTAGAGAAAGTACAAAGGTTTGCTAAGAAGAATGTCCTACGAAGAAAGGTTAAGGGAAATTGGCCTACGATACTGGAGGACAGAAGAATAGAGGAGACATGAAACGGCATACAAAATACTGCGAGGAATTAACAAGGTGGACAGAGACAAGATGTTCCAGAGATGGGACACAGAAACAAAGGGTCACAATGGGAAGTTGAAGACTCAGATCAGTCAAAGAGATGTTAGGAAGTATTTCTTTAGTCATAGAATTGTCAGGCAGTGGAATAGTCTGGCAAGTGACGTAGTGGAAGCAGGAACCATACATAGTTTTAAGAAGAGGTTTGATAAAGCTCATGGAGCAGGGAGAGAGAGGACCTAGTAGCGATCAGTGAAGAGGCGGGACCAGGAGCTATGTCACGATCCCTGCAACCACAAATAGGTGAATACAAATAGGTGAGTACACACAAACACAGGACAGGAGAGATATAACGACATATACATGTAAAATACTGAGAGGAATTGACAAGGTGGACAGAGACAGGATGTTCCAGAGATGGGACACAGCAACAAGGGGTCACAATTTTTAGTTGAAGACTCAGATGAATCACAGGAAGTATTTCTTCAGTCGCAGAGTTGTCAGGAGTATAATAGTCTGGGGAGTGATGTAGTTGAGGCAGGATCCATACATAGCTTTAAGAAGAGATATGAAGCTCAAGGAGCAGGAAGAGTGACCTAGTAGCGACCGGTGAAGAGGCGGGGCCAACAGCTGTTAATCGACTCCTATAATCACAACTAGGTGAGTACACAAGCAGAGCTGAGACTCGAAAATGACAGACCACTGAGCACAGGGACATCAGATAAAGAGATTGAAGGAAGGAAAGCTGCATGGGAGGCAACTTAATCGACTCAGGGGATGCAAACAGAAATGCAGTGGGAGGATGAAAGGGAGAGGTCAGTTTTTGTTGATGGGCTCCAGGAAGTTGAAGGGGAAACTTAGAAAGAAGGGGGGGGGTGGAGAAAAAAAGCGATTGAAAGTATCATGAACGCAATAGGAGAAGACGACATGACCCAGTTGAGAAATTTTCTGAGAATAGGGGGGTTTCAAGAGGAAAACAAAACGGCCAGGCAAAATGGTTTTCAAGGCACAATCAGTTCAAAACAGGATCCTGCAGGAGAAAGCATGACTAAGGGACATACCGGCATACCAGAGGATGTACCTAGACTGCAAATGAACACAAGAAGAAAGGCAGAAACTGAAAAAAAGAGGGTACAAGTATGCAAGGAGGAATGAGAGGCAAAGACAGAGATGAGCAGGAGAACCCAGATTTAGGACGAAGAGCAAATACAACCTCCCTCAGAAGCACCTACAGAAGGACCTCAACCGTGACAACCCCAATGCAACCACTCTAACCCAAAACCCACACACCATACCCACTGCCCCATCCCCCCCTCATCACAAACTCCACCCCCACAGCAATCCCCCATAGTTCCCCACAACATCTCCTGCTCTCCCAACCCCAATGTTCTCCCCAGACCACAGTTTTAGAAAAGTTGAAGGTTTGGTACACGATTGTGGACGGAATAAATAAATGTGAGGAGAGGCATGAACCAACCAAGGAGGCGTCTCCAGACATCATAGCACTCATAGAAATGAAACTCACCGGGATGATGACAGAAGCTTTCCACATTGATATCAGATCCTGAGGAAAGATAGAGGGAACAGAGGGGAAGGAGTACTTGCACTGCTCATTAAAAACTGATGGGGATTTGAGGAAATGAAAAGAATTGACGAAATGGGCGAAAGGGACTACATAGTAGGTACAATTCAGTTTCGGGAACATGAGGTAGCCATTGCAGTGATGTAACCGCTTGCAGAACTGCAGGAGGCCAAGGGCAGAATAAAAACAGAGCAGCAGAGCAGTGGTGGACACACTAGCTGAGGTGGCCAGTAGAGTTCATACGGGTAGAGCAAAGTTACTAGTTATGTGTGATTTCAATCACAAGGAGACTGACTGGGAAAACTTGAGGCCACATGGGGGTCCCGAAACATGGAAAGCCAAGATGATTGACGTGGTACTGGAAAACCTTATGCATCAAAGTACAGCAGACAAAGGACCCAGGAAAATGGAGATTAGTCAAAGAGCCAGAAACGAGTAAACACAGATAAGAAGGGAGGCCCAGCGACAGTACGAAAAATACATAGCGTCAGCAGTCAAGTTTGACCCGAAGCTGTTGTATAGCCACATCAGGAGGAAAACAACAGTCAAGGACCAGGTAATCAGGCTGAGGAAGGAAGGTGGGGAGCTCGCCTGAAACGACCAAGAAGTATGTGAGTTCAACGTGAGATTTAAAGAAGTATTTACAGTAAAGACAGAAAGGACTCCTGGAAGTCAGGATAGGGGGGCGGGGGACTCCAACAAAGGATATACCAACAAGTGCTGGATGAAGTGCACACAACCGAGGAGGAGGTGAAGGAGTTACTAAGTGAACTTGATAGCTCAAAGACAGTGGGACCGGATGTCTCTCGGTGAATCCTTAGAGGGAGCAGAGACGCTGTGTGTGCCACTAACAACAATTTTCAACACATCCATTGAAACTGGGCAACTACCTGAGGTATGGAAGAGGGCAAATGTAGTCCCCATTTTTTAGAAAGACAGATATGAGGCACTAAGCTACAGACCAGTGCCACTGACGTGTATAGTATGCAAAGTTATGAAGAAGATTATCAGGAGAGTGGTGGAGCACCTAGAACGCAACAAACTTATAAACAACAACCAATACATATTCAGGAAAGGAAAATTGTGTGTCACAAACCTACTGGAGGTTTATGATAGGGTAACAGAGGTAAGATACAAGAGGGAGGGGTGGGTAGATTGCATTTTCTTGGACTGCAAGAAGGCCTCCTACACAGTTCCTCACAGGAGATTAGTGCAAAAGCTAGAGGATCAGGCACGCAGAACAGGAAGGGCACTGCAATGGATCAAAGAATACCTGACAGGGAAGCAAGAACGAGTCATGGTACGTGACGAGGCGTCAGAATGGGCGTCTGTGATGAGCGGGATTCCACAGGGGTTAGTCCTAGGACCAGTGCTATTTTTGGTATATGTTAATATGACGAAAGGGATACACTCAGAAGTGTCCCTGTTTGCAGATGATGTGAAGTTAATGAGGAGAAATAAATCGGATGATGATCAGGCAGGACTACAAAGAAACCTGGACAGGCTTCAAGTTTGGTCCAGCAACTGGTTCCTCGAATTTAACCTCGCCAAATGCAAAGTCATGAAGATCAGGCAAGGGCAAAGAAGACCTCAGACAGAGAATAGGCTAGGTCGTCAAAGACTGCAAACCTCACTCAAGGAAAAGGATTTTGGGGTGAGTATAATACCGAACACATCTCCTGAGGCGCACATCAACCAGATAACTGCTGCAGCATACGGGCGCCTGGCAAACTTGAGAAAGCTTTCCGATACATCAGTAAGAAATCGTTCAATACTCTGTATACCTTGTACATCAGGCCCATACTGGAGTAGGCAGCACCAGTTTAGACGCCCACACCTGGTCAAGCATGTCAAGAAATTAGAGAAAGTGCATAGGTTTGCAACAAGACTAGTTCCAGAGCTAAGGTGAATGTCCTACGAAGAAAGGTTAAGGGAAATCGGCCTGACGACACTGGTGGACAGGAGGGTTAGGGAAGGCATGATAATGACATACAAAATACTGCGAGGAATTTACAAGGTGGACAGAGACAGGTTGCTCCAGAGATGGGACACAGACACAAGGGGTCGCAGTTGGAAGTTGAAGACTCGGATGAGTGACAGGGATGTTAGGAAGTATTTCTTTAGTTATAGAGTTGTCAGAAAGTTTAATAGTCTGGCAAGTGACGTAGTGGAGGCGGGAACCATACATAGTTTTAAGACGAAGTTTGATAAAGCTCATGGAGGAGGGAGAGATAGGACCTAGTAGCAATCAGTGAAGAGGCGAGGCCAGGAGCTATGAATCGACCCCTGCAACCACAAATAGGTGAGTACACACTAGGTATTACCCTGGGTTAGGTTATGGTAAACAATTCAGTGTTAAAGGAGACGCCTCACAATGAACCGGACACATCCACTTCATTCGTTTCAACGATTCATTGATCTGTGAGCGAAAGTTAGCGAGAATACCTGAGTGAAATACCTTCACTGCTTGCTTTATTGATGCACCCACTGAACCAAAATTAAAATAAATTATAGGTATATTTTTAGTGATTAAACCTTTGGTTAGAGTGAAAATTTTATTGAAAGAAAGAAAAGGTAAAGAAATAATAATAATAATAATAATAATAATAATAATAATAATAATAATAATAATAATAATAATTAATAATAATAATAATGAGAAGAAGATGTGAAATAAGAAAGTGCCCATAAGAGGGCACTTTCTTACAACTCTCCCTTCAAGTTAAGGTATAATAACACTTGACCACTTGAGGCACTTGATAATATCCAAGGGAACTGAGACTCTCCCCATCACCACTTAGTAGCTCACTTAACACTTTACCACTTAAGGAATAGAATCACTTAGTAATCGGTAATATTATAAATTATCATAGGATAGCCAACAGGGGCTAAATGTTACACAAATTTAGTTTTATTCTTAATTTTCATAATAAAATTTAATTGCACATTTACCATATTAATATTGAATTACGTTCGAATATTTTTTAACGCAAGAATTGTGTGAAATTACTGTGGAAACTATAATATTATTACCAAGGAAGCTATCTATTAATTTTTTTCTCTATATATGAAACGGGATTTTCAATACCTCAACACACACACACAGATTTCCCACAACCTTGTCAACTAGTTGACAGGATAGTGTAAACTAGTTGACAGGATAGTGTCAACTAGTTGACAGGATGGTGTCAACTAGTTGACAGGATAGTGTCAACTAGTTGACAGGATAGTGTCAACTAGTTGACAGGATAGTGTCAACTAGTTGACAGGATAGTGTCAACTAGTTGACAGGATGGTGTCAACTAGCAGACAGGATGGTGTCAACAGCAGACAGGATGGTGTCAACTAGCAGACAGGATGGTGTCAACTAGCAGACAGGATAGTGTCAACTAGTTGACAGGATAGTGTAAACTAGTTGACAGGATGGTGTCAACTAGCAGACAGGATGGTGTCAACAGCAGACAGGATGGTGTCAACTAGCAGACAGGATGGTGTCAACAGCAGACAGGACGGTGTCAACTAGCAGACAGGATAGTGTCAACTAGCAGACAGGATGGTGTCAACTAGCAGACAGGATAGTGTCAACTAGCAGACAGGATGGTGTCAACGGCAGACGGGATGGTGTCAACAGCAGACGGGATGGTGTCAACAGCAGACAGGATGGTGTCAACTAGCAGACAGGATGGTGTCAACAGCAGACAGGATGGTGTCAACAGCAGACGGGATGGTGTCAACAGCAGACGGGATGGTGTCAACAGCAGACAGGATGGTGTCAGCAGCAGACAGGATGGTGTCAACAGCAGACAGGATGGTGTCAACAGCAAACAGGATGGTGTCAACTAGCAGACAGGATGGTGTCAACAGCAGACAGGATGGTGTCAACAGCAGACAGGATGGTGTCAACTAGCAGACAGGATAGTGTCAACAGCAGACAGGATGGTGTCAACAGCAGACAGGATGGTGTCAACTAGCAGACATGATGGTGTCAACTAGCAGACAGGATGGTGTCAACTAGCAGACAGGATGGTGTCAACAGCAGACAGGATGGTGTCAACAGCAGACAGGATGGTGTCAACTAGCAGACAGGATGGTGTCAACTAGCAGACATGATGGTGTCAACTAGCAGACAGGATGGTGTCAACTAGCAGACAGGATGGTGTCAACAGCAGACAGGATGGTGTCAACAGCAGACAGGATGGTGTCAACTAGCAGACAGGATGGTGTCAACAGCAGACAGGATGGTGTCAACAGCAGACAGGATGGTGTCAACTAGCAGACAGGATGGTGTCAACTAGCAGACAGGATGGTGTCAACAGCGGACAGGATGGTGTCAGCAGACAGGATGGTGTCAGCAGACAGGATGGTGTCAACAGCAGACGGGATGGTGTCAACAGCAGACGGGATGGTGTCAACAGCAGACGGGATGGTGTCAACAGCAGACAGGATGGTGTCAACTAGCAGACAGGATGGTGTCAACAGCAGACAGGATGGTGTCAAGAGCAGACGGGATGGTGTCAACAGCAGACAGGATGGTGTCAACAGCAGACAGGATGGCGTCAGCAGACGGGATGGTGTCAACAGCAGACGGGATAGTCAGCAGCAGACGGGATGGTGTCAACAGCAGACAGGATGGTGTCAACAGCAGACAGGATGATGTCAGCAGCAGACAGGATGGCGTCAACAGCAGACAGGATGGTGTCAATAGCAGACAGGATGGTGTCAGCAGCAGACAGGATGGTGTCATCAGCAGACAGGATGGTGTCAGCAGCAGACAGGATGGTGTCAGCAGCAGACAGGATGGTGTCAACAGCAGACAGGATGGTGTCAGCAGCAGACAGGATGGCGTCAACAGCAGACAGGATGGTGTCAACAGCAGACAGGATGGTGTCAGCAGCAGACAGGGTGGTGTCAGGAGCAAACAGGATGGTGTCATCAGCAGACAGGATGGTGTCAGCAGCAGACAGGATGGTGTCAGCAGCAGACAGGATGGTGTCAACAGCAGACGGGATGGTGTCAACAGCAGACGGGATGGTCAGCAGCAGACGGGATGGTGTCAACAGCAGACAGGATGGTGTCAGCAGCAGACAGGATGGCGTCAACAGCAGACAGGATGGTGTCAACAGCAGACAGGATGGTGTCAGCAGCAGACAGGATGGTGTCAGCAGCAAACAGGATGGTGTCATCAGCAGACAGGATGGTGTCATCAGCAGACAGGATGGTGTCAGCAGCAGACAGGATGGTGTCAGCAGCAGACAGGATGGTGTCAGCAGCAGACAGGGTGGTGTCAGCAGCAGACAGGATGGTGTCAGCAGCAGACAGGATGGTGTCAGCAGCAGACGGGATGGTGTCAGCAACAGACGGGATGGTGTCAGCAGCAGACAGGATGGTGTCAGCAGCAGACGGGATGGTGTCAGCAGCAGACAGGATGGTGTCAGCAGCAGACAGGATGGTGTCAGCAGCAGACAGGATGGTGTCAGCAGCAGGCACAACACAACAGTGGCTTCCTCTTACCCAAGCTTCTTATCACTGGTAACTTTCCCCTGGCTCCAGTTCCCCAGCACACTACTAAAAATGGCAACTAGCTGCTGTAATCAGCCTCCCTAACTGACCATCAATCAATCAACCATTGGGCTGAACCGTTTCCTTTGAGTTCCACTGGCATGGAATTTTTTGTTCATAACGCATGGAATTCTTTCATAACGATGACAGAGATGTCATAATTAATACTTACTCTAAATGACATAGTCAACATTACCATCTACAATAACATAAACATCACCATCAATACTAACTCTACAATGACATAGACGACATAACCATTAATACTAACTCTACAATGACATAGACGACATAACCATTAATACTAACTCTACAATGACATAGACGACATAACCATTAATACTAACTCTACAATGACATAGACGACATAACCATTAATACTGACTCTACAATGACATAGGCGACATAACCATTAATACTAACTCTACAATGACATAGGCGACATAACCATTAATACTAACTCTACAATGACATAGACGACATAACCATTAATACTAACTCTACAATGACATAGACGACATAACCATTAATACTAACTCTACAATGACATAGACGACATAACCATTAATACTAACTCTACAATGACATAGACGACATAACCATTAATACTGACTCTACAATGACATAGGCGACATAACCATTAATACTAACTCTACAATGACATAGGCGACATAACCATTAATACTGACTCTACAATGACATAGACGACATAACCATTAATACTAACTCTACAATGACATAGGCGACATAACCATTAATACTAACTCTACAATGACATAGGCGACATAACCATTAATACTAACTCTACAATGACATAGACGACATAACCATTAATACTGACTCTACAATGACATAGACGACATAACCATTAATACTAACTCTACAATGACATAGGCGACATAACCATTAATACTAACTCTACAATGACATAGACGACATAACCATTAATACTAACTCTACAATGACATAGACGACATAACCATTAATACTGACTCTACAATGACATAGACGACATAACCATTAATACTAACTCTACAATGACATAGGCGACATAACCATTAATACTAACTCTACAATGACATAGACGACATAACCATTAATACTAACTCTACAATGACATAGGCGACGTAACCATTAATACTAACTCTACAATGACATAGGCGACGTAACCATTAATACTAACTCTACAATGACATAGGCGACATAACCATTAATACTAACTCTACAATGACATAGACGACATAACCATTAATACTGACTCTACAATGACATAGGCGACGTAACCATTAATACTAACTCTACAATGACATAGGCGACATAACCATTAATACTAACTCTACAATGACATAGACGACATAACCATTAATACTAACTCTACAATGACATAGACGACATAACCATTAATACTGACTCTACAATGACATAGACGACATAACCATTAATACTGACTCTACAATGACATAGACGACATAACCATTAATACTAACTCTACAATGACATAGACGACATAACCATTAATACTAACTCTACAATGACATAGACGACATAACCATTAATACTGACTCTACAATGACATAGGCGACATAACCATTAATACTGACTCTACAATGACATAGACGACATAACCATTAATACTAACTCTACAATGACATAGACGACATAACCATTAATACTAACTCTACAATGACATAGACGACATAACCATTAATACTGACTCTACAATGACATAGGCGACATAACCATTAATACTGACTCTACAATGACATAGACGACATAACCATTAATACTAACTCTACAATGACATAGACGACATAACCATTAATACTAACTCTACAATGACATAGGCGACATAACCATTAATACTAACTCTACAATGACATAGATGTCATCACCATTAATACTGACTCTACAATGACATAGACGACATAACCATTAATACTAACTCTACAATGACATAGGCGACATAACCATTAATACTAACTCTACAATGACATAGACGACATAACCATTAATACTAACTCTACAATGACACAGATGTCATCACCATTAATTCTGACCTGACATCTCCATTACTGAGTCTACAGTGACCTCAATGACGTCACCATCATTACTGACTCTACACTATGAAAATGAAAATTATTTTTTCTAGGTTATATTAACCTAAGCTAGAAATGTTATTATTTAATTGTTGTTGTTCCGGCTTAAAGCGTCCAGAAACTGACGCGCTGAGAAAGTGAAAAAAAAAAAATGCTTGTGGTGTTGGAAACAGGAAGCTTCGTTAATGTTCTCATTTGTTCTCGTTCACTTCTGATATTTGTCTTGATGTTGGTGCTAGTACAGGTGAATATTGTGGTGTACTGGTGTAGGTGGTGTATTGGTGTAGGTGTACTGGTGTAGGTGGTGTACTGGTGAAGGTGTACTGGTGTAGGTGTACTGGTGTAGGTGGTGTACTGGTGTAGGTGTACTGGTGTAGATGGTGTACTGGTGTGGGTGGTGTACTGGTGTAGGTGTACTGGTGTAGGTGGTGTACTGGTGTGGGTGGTGTACTGGTGTAGGTGTACTGGTGTAGGTGGTGTACTGGTGTGGGTGGTGTACTGGTGTAGGTGGTGTACTGGTGTAGGTGTACTGGTGTAGGTGATGTACTGGTGTAGGTGTACTGGTGTAGGTGTACTGGTGTAGGTGGTGTACTGGTGTAGGTGTACTGGTGTAGGTGTACTGGTGTAGGTGATGTACTGGTGTGGGTGTACTGGTGTATGTGTACTGGTGTGGGTGGTGTACTGGTGTGGGTGGTGTACTGGTGTAGGTGGTGTACTGGTGTAGGTGGTGTACTGGTGTGGGTGGTGTACTGGTGTAGGTGGTGTACTGAAGGTGTACCGGTGTATTTGTACTGGTGTAGGTGGTGTACTGGTGTAGGTGTACTGGTACTCACCTAATTGTACTCACCTAATTGTGGTTGCAGGGGTCGAGACTCAGCTCCTGGCCCCGCCTCTTCACTGATCGCTACTAGGTCCTCTCTCTCTCTGCTTCCTGAGCTGTATCATACCTCTTCTTAAAACTATGTATGGTTCCTGCCTCCACTACTTCACTTGCTAGGCTATTCCACTTCCTGACAACTCTATGACTGAAGAAACACTTCCTAACGTCCCTTTGACTCGTCTGAGTCTTCAGCTTCCAGTTGTGACCCCTTGTCCTTGTGTAGGTGTAGTGGTGTAGGTGTACTGGTGTAGGTGGTGTACTGAAGGTGGTGTACTGGTGTGGGTGGTATACTAGTGTAGGTGTACCGGTGTAGGTGTACTGGTGTAGGTGTACTGGTGTGGGTGGTGTACTGGTGTGGGTGGTATACTGGTGTAGGTGTACTGGTGTAGGTGGTGTACTGGTGAAGGTGTACTGGTGTAGGTGGTGTACTGCTGAAGGTGTACTGGTGTAGGTATACTGGTGTGGGTGGTGTACTGGTGTGGGTGGTATACTGGTGTAGGTGTACCGGTGTAGGTGTACTGGTGAAGGTGTACTGGTGTGGGTGGTATACTGGTGTAGGTGTACTGGTGTGGGTGGTGTACTGGTGTGGGTGGTGTACTGGTGAAGGTGTACTGGTGTAGGTGTACTGGTGTAGGTGGTGTACTGGTGTTGGTGTACTGGTGTAGGTGGTGTACTGGTGAAGGTGGTGTACTGGTGAAGGTGTACTGGTGTAGGTGTACTGGTGTGGGTGGTGTACTGGTGTGGGTGGTGTACTGGTGTGGGTGGTATACTGCTGTAGGTGCTGTACTGAAGGTGTACTGGTGTAGGTGTACTGGTGAAGGTGGTGTACTGGTGTAGGAGTACTGGTGTAGGTGTATTGGTGTAGGGGGTGTACTGGTGTAGGTGGTGTTATACTGGTGTGGGTAGTGTACTGGTGTGGGTGGTGTACTGGTGTACGTGGTGGTGTGGTGTGGGTGGTGCACTGGTGTAGGTGGTGTACTGGTGTAGATAGTGTATTTGTGTAGGTGTACTGGTGTAGGTGGTGTACTGGTGTAAGTGTACTGGTGTAGGTGGCGTTGTATAAATGTAAATAATGTCAGCATTGTCTTTTTTAAATCTACCTTACAAATCTACCCTACAAATCTACCCTACAAATCTACCCTACAAATCTACCCTACAAATCTACCCTACAAATCTACCCTACAAATCTACCTTACAAATCTACCTTACAAATCTACCTTACAAATCTACCCTACAAATCTACCCTACAAATGTACCCTACAAATGTACCCTACAAATCTACCTTACAAATCTACCCTACAAATCTACCCTACAAATCTACCCTACAAATCTATCTTACAAATCTACCTTACAAATCTACCCTACAAATCTACCTTACAAATCTACCCTACAAATCTACCTTACAAATCTACCCTACAAATCTACCCTACAAATCTACCCTACAAATCTACCTTACAAATCTACCTTACAAATCTACCCTACAAATCTACCTTACGAATCTACCCTACAAATCTACCTTACAAATCTACCTTACAAATCTACCTTACAAATCTACCCTACAAATCTACCTTACAAATCTACCCTACAAATCTACCCTACAAATCTACCTTACAAATCTACCCTACAAATCTACCTTACAAATCTACCCTACAAATCTACCTTACAAATCTACCTTACAAATCTACCCTACAAATCTACCCTACAAATCTACCCTACAAATCTACCCTACAAATCTACCCTACGAATCTACCCTACAAATCTACCCTACAAATCTACCCTACAAATGTACCCTACAAATCTACCCTACAAATCTACCCTACAAATCTACCTTACAAATCTACCCTACAAATCTACCCTACAAATCTACCTTACAAATCTACCCTACAAATCTACCTTACAAATCTACCTTACAAATCTACCTTACAAATCTACCCTACAAATCTACCTTACAAATCTACCCTACAAATCTACCCTACAAATCTACCCTACAGATCTACCCTATAAATGGCCAAAAGAGGGATGGGAAAAATAGGGAAAGAATCTGGATAGGAGATATTGGTAAAAAATTTGTTTATTTGTAGACATAAAGAGGTAAGGAAGGTTGTGGGTAGACAGGAAAAGGAAAGTAAGAAAGGTTGTGGGTAGAGAGAGAGAAGAAAGGTTGTGGTTACACAGGAAGAGAAACTTAACAAAGGTTAAGTGATCTGATCCTTTTGCCTGGAGGCTAAGAAAGTGGGTTCTGTCACGGTAAACGCTTCCAGAAGACTTTCAGTGTGGCAGACACACAATCTCTTACAACACTCCCTAGAAAATGCCGTGCCCATATGACAACAGGAAAATGCAAACTCCCTTCCTGTAAGCTTTTTCACCCTGAAATGTGTACCACTTCAGTACAGGAAAGACTGTGCTATACCTTAAATTGCCAGGTACACCATCTAAAGGGGACAAAAAGATACAAAACATCCAGGCCATGGGAAAACCTTGGTAGCCACAGCCACTCAAGAGGGAGAGGTTTTTTAGTGCCAGGAAGGAAAAAAAACTGGCAGGAAATGGCAGAAATCGTACACCAAATCCAGTCATTCCTGGAGTGGAACCACAGTCGATGGCCTCCACTCCAAACCAACAGATACAGATACTAATGCCGGAAAAAAAATCCCCCCCCAGTACCAGCAATACCACCAGTCCGATGACATTCTTCTTTGCAAATATACAGGGTCTAAAGCTAGCAACAAACAACAAAATACCTTTCATCCGTGGACTGCTTGCAGAGGCAAAGGCAATGTTCGCGGCTTTCACTGAGGCCCACATAAAGGATCACTTGGACAACGAAATATGGATCCCAGGTTACAACCTATACAGATGTGACAGTGAACAGGCAAAAAAAAGGGGGGGGGGAGTTGGCCTGTACATTGCAGAGTCACTTGTTTGCACAGAACTGCTTAATGCCTCAAATGATGTAGTGGAAGTTTTAGCAGTAAAGGTCGAGAACCAAAACCTAGTCATTGTGGTAGTCTACAAGCCTCCGGATGCAACGTCCCAGCAATTCCAGGAACAGCTGTTAAAAATCTTCCAGCTCCTGCACCCAACATCTTGCTCCTGGGGGATTTCAACTTAAGGCACCTAAAATGGAGGAATATAGCAAATAATATTGTTGCAGTAATAACACCAGGAGGCAGCTCTGATGAAAACTCACACTCACACGAGCTTTTAAATCTCTGCACAAAATTCAATTTAAACCAGCAAATAATAGAGCCTACTAGACTGGAGAATACACTAGACCTCATCTTCACTAACAATGATGATCTGATAAGAAATGTCACCATATCAAAAACAATATACTCAGATCACAACATAATTGAGGTTCAGACATGTATGCGTGGAGCCCCAGACCGACATAATGAGACTAGTCACGAGGGAGCATTCACCAAATTCAACTTCAATAACAAAAACATAAAGTGGGACCAAGTAAACGAAGTCCTAACCGATATAAGCTGGGAAGATATACTAAGCAACACAGACCCAAACTTATGCCTAGAACAGATTAACTCGGTGGCACTCGATGTATGCACAAGGCTTATTCCTCTAAGAAAAAGGAGGAGTAGATGTAAAATAGAAAGAGACAGGCGCTCCCTTTACAGGCGACGGAAAAGAATAATAGAGCGGCTATAAGAGGTCAATATATCTGAAATGCGTAGGGAGACACTGGTCAGAGAAATAGCAAGCATCGAACTTAAGCTAAAGGAATCTTATAGGAGTCAGGAATCGCGGGAAGAACTAAAAGCCATAAATGAAATCGAAAAAAAACAAAATATTTCTTCTCCTATGCCAAATCAAAGTCGAGAACAACGTCCAGTATTGGGCCCCTACTTAAACAAGATGGGTCCTACACAGATGACGGCAAGGAAATGAGTGAGCTACTCAAGTCCCAATATGACTCAGTTTTTAGCAAGCCGCTAACCAGACTGAGAGTCGAAGATCAAAATGAATTTTTTATGAGAGAGCCACAGAATTTGATTAACACAAGCCTATCCGATGTTATCCTGACGCCAAATGACTTCGAACAGGCGATAAATGACATGCCCATGCACTCTGCCCCAGAGCCAGACTCATGGAACTCTGTGTTCATCAAGAACTGCAAGAAGCCCCTATCACGAGCCTTTTCCATCCTATGGAGAGGGAGCATGGACACGGGGGTCGTCCCACAGTTGCTAAAAACAACAGACATAGCCCCACTCCACAAAGGGGGCAGTAAAGCAACAGCAAAGAACTACAGACCAATAGCACTAACATCCCATATCATAAAAATCTTTGAAAGGGTCCTAAGAAGCAAGATCACCACCCATCTAGAAACCCATCAGTTACACAACCCAGGGCAACATGGGTTTAAAACAGGTCGCTCCTGTCTGTCTCAACTATTGGATCACTACGACAAGGTCCTAGATGCACTAGAAGACAAAAATAATGCAGATGTAATATATACAGACTTTGCAAAAGCCTTTGACAAGTGTGACCATGGCGTAATAGCGCACAAAATGCGTGCTAAAGGGATAACAGGAAAAGTCGGTCGATGGATCTATAATTTCCTCACTAACAGAACACAGAGAGTAGTCGTCAACAGAGTAAAGTCCGAGGCAGCTACGGTGAAAAGCTCTGTTCCACAAGGCACAGTACTCGCTCCCATCTTGTTCCTCATCCTCATATCCGACATAGACAAGGATGTCAGCCACAGCACCGTGTCTTCCTTTGCAGATGACACCCGAATCTGCATGACAGTGTCTTCCATTGCAGACACTGCAAGGCGGACATCAGCCAAATATTTCAGTGGGCTGCAGAAAACAATATGAAGTTCAACGATGAGAAATTTCGATTACTCAGATATGGTAAACACGAGGAAATTAAATCTTCATCAGAGTACAAAACAAATTCTGGCCACAAAATAGAGCGAAACACCAACGTCAAAGACCTGGGAGTGAGCATGTCGGAGGATCTCACCTTCAAGGACCATAACATTGTATCAATCGCATCTGCTAGAAAAATGACAGGATGGATAATGAGAACCTTCAAAACTAGGGAGGCCAAGCCCATGATGACACTCTTCAGGTCACTTGTTCTATCTAGGCTGGAATATTGCTGCACACTAACAGCACCTTTCAAGGCAGGTGAAATTGCCGACCTAGAAAATGTACAGAGAACCTTCACGGCGCGCATAACGGAGATAAAACACCTCAATTACTGGGAGCGCTTGAGGTTCCTAAACCTGTATTCCCTGGAACGCAGGAGGGAGAGATACATGATTATATACACCTGGAAAATCCTAGAGGGACTAGTACCGAACTTGCACACGAAAATCACTCACTACGAAAGCAAAAGACTTGGCAGACGATGCAACATCCCCCCAATGAAAAGCAGGGGTGTCACTAGCACGTTAAGAGACCATACAATAAGTATCAGCGGCCCGAGACTGTTCAACTGCCTCCCAGCGTACATAAGGGGGATTACCAACAGACCCCTGGCAGTCTTCAAGCTGGCACTGGACAAGCACCTAAAGTCGGTTCCTGACCAGCCGGGCTGTGGCTCGTACGTTGGTTTGCGTGCAGCCAGCAGTAACAGCCTGGTTGATCAGGCTCTGATCCACCGGGAGGCCTGGTCACAGACCGGGCCGCGGGGGCGTTGACCCCCGGAACTCTCTCCAGGTAAACTCCAGGTAAACACGTACTAAAAATCCAAAAAAAATCTGCAGAATCGGAGAATTCTTAACATCGGTCAAGAAAAAGCCATCATCCCTGGAATATTTTGTATACACGCTGCAAATATAAACAGATCGGAGATACGGCCAAGAATCTAGCAGCCATTCTCCCACCTCGCGTGACATGCGCGTTGATTTGAACGTTGTCAGGGTTCGTCCCGTCACCCTGCCTGAAGGCTCCTGGTTGGGCTTTGAAGACTATCCACTACTCATGCTAAATGTCACCTGTTCACCGCTAGGAAAGAATACTTTAATATCTAATATGAGGATTAAACTTTCGGCGGATATACACTGAGATATATACCTCTCTGTGTGTATATATCACGTTGGTATAGAGCTATTTTTTAAGACCATTTTTAATTGTACCAGTACTAGCCTAACCAAACTTAACCTAACCTAACCTGACCTAACCTGACCTGACCTAACCTAACCTAACCTGACTTAACCTAGCCTAACCTGATATAAAATAAACTATTTGTTTTGGTAATAAATGGAATATTCAAAAATTTACACAGTGTAGACATCTTCACACTGAAGACAGACAGTGTAGACATCCTCATATTTAAAATATATAATGTAGACATTATCACACTGAAGAGACAGTGTAGACATCACACTGAAGACATGCAGTGTAGACGACTTCAGTGTAGGTGTCACACAGTGTAGACATTCCTGCAACAACAACAGCAGCAGCAGCAGCAACAGCAGGAAGAATATTCACTAAAACACAAGGAATGAAATATTTAGTTTGCAGTCTCAGAAGTTGGAAAAATAAACACATAAGCAGTAAAATGTGATCCTTTACTGACAACGTTTCGCCCACACAGTGTACTTTATCAAGTCACAAACAGGATACCTGGGTGAAAGATACATGAGTATAGGATGGAGTCAGGTGGAGAATGCTGGGTAGGTTGGACCTGAACCTGCAGGTGACAATCTTCTGAGTAAAGTGACAGAGACTAGGACCTTGGGTAGCTTTACTTGTCCAATCTCTTTTTAAAGCTACCCAAGGTCCTAGTCTCTGTCACTCTACTCAGAAGATTGTCACCTGCAGGTTCAGGTCCAACCTACCCAGCATTCTCCACCTGACTCCATCCTATACTCATGTATCTTTCACCCAGGTATCCTGTTTGTGACTTGATAAAGTACACTGTGTGGGCGAAACGTTGTCAGTAAAGGATCACATTTTACTGCTTATGTGTTTATTTTTCCAACTTCTGAGACTGCAAACTAAATATTTCATTCCTTGTGTTTTAGTGAATATTCTTCCTGCTGCTGCTGCTGCTGCTGCTGTTGTTGTTGTAGGAATGTCTACACTGTGTGTAGACTGACCACCTCAAAACTACCACGTCAAGCCTGAGGGACTGACCACCTCAAAACTACCACGTCAAGCCCGAGGGACTGACCACCTCAACACTACCACGTCAAGCCCGAGGGACTGACCACCTCAAAACTACCACGTCAAGCCTGAGGGACTGACCACCTCATCTTTACCTCTCCACGGCTTCTGAGTTCTATGTGGTCAAAACGTTTTGACACTAAAAACACCTATGAGTTGCACAAGTGTCTTACCTACCACTCTTTTCCCTCTATTATATCTACTACTAACATATGACATTAGCACAAATATTTCGGATTTCAAAGAGGAAACAGAGAAGAGCCAGACAAGCAGCGCTAGAGTCCTGCAATGCGATACTTGTAAATAAATAAAAAGTAGCATTAACAAGAACACTCAGTGTTCTCTGGAGAACGAGCTTAGATACAGGAAAAATCTCAGAAGCTCTGAAAAGACGTAGTCTCCTTCACGAAGGAGGTAGCAGGTCAATGGTACAAAAAAAAAAAAAGAAAAATCCAGACGTCATCGCTAACATCACACATTATGTGTACGAAATGGTATATAATACCGACAAGATGAGAGTAAGACACAAGTGCAACATCTGGGTATCTTTATATACCATTTCGTACACAACTTGTCAGACACTGCAACATCATGGAATCTTAATTCTGAGGACATGTACATAACCTTCACGACTACGACAACTACTTCTACAACTAACCCATCTCTTTGGGAAGGACCTACTTCCACTGGGGAATCCCGCCTACCAGTGAATATGCCCTCGTCTGCTACACCTGACGTTACTATATAAGCGCCAGGATTCTTTCTTCTGCTTCAGAATCTCCACGACTATGGTGCTGTTCGCACCTACTCCTAGGTTGAGGGACTGATTACCTCATCTTCTGTACATAGTTCAACTGTCTTCAAGTTATGTCCTAGAATTTGTATTGATAAAGCCACTGGATGGCGAAACGTCTACAATAAAGATACCCAGATGTTGCACTTGTGTCTTACTCTCATCACACATTATGGAAATCTTTGGAAGGCTGCTCCGAGTGTTACTTTACGGAGAAACATGAACTACACAGTAAGCGGTAAGATACACAGATAACCCGCATATAAAAGAGAGAAGCTTACGACGACGTTTCGGTCCGACTTGGACCATTTACAAAGTCACACTAACCAGAAGTGGAGCAGGACGGCTATATATAGGCAGGAAGAGGTGGAGGTAGTAGTAGTAGTAGTAGTAGTAGTACAAGAATGGTATATAATACCGACAAGATGAAATTAAGACACATGCGCAACACCCGGGCATCTCTGTCGTAGACGCCTCGCCATCCAGCCATCCAATGGATGGCGAAACGTCCACAACAAAGACACCCAGACGCCGCACATGTGTCGGTCCAAGTCGGACCGAAACGTTGTCGTAAGCTTCTCTCTTTTATGTGCGGGTTATTAATGTATCGTTCCAGTCACGGTATTGTGCCTTTTTTCGCTATTTAAGCGGTAAGATCCTGCATGTCATAAATATTAGTTAGGACAAAATTACTGAGGCTTGGAAGGAAAACAAAATGCTAATGTAACCACCACGGAATCTGCAGTCATCTAACAGATGCGACCATTGAGGAGAAGCTCATAAGAGAGGTGAATAAAGATACCATGAATAGCAAGGAAATGAATATTCAGATTTCTAAAAAAGATGATAAAGATTGGTAAGCAATAAAAGTTCAGTTTCAGTACTTTATGTTACGGTCCTATCATCATTATTATTATATAATAATAATAATAATAATAATAATTCTACAAGTACATGATACAACTTACAGACTTAGACGACATCAGTGACATACAGTACAGAAAAGCCCCTGGTTATGCAGAGCATTTCTGGCAACTTAAGTTAATTTTGACCCCAGGATGTCAACAACACCATTCTACTAACACCCAGGTACCTACTTACTGCTAGGTGAACAGGGACAGCAGGTGTCTTAAGGAAACACATCCTAATATTTCCACCCGTACCGGGAATCGAACCATGCACTCCAGTGTGTGAGCTAAGTGCGCTGTCACAGCTTCGTGTGACATATTGTGGACGATAACAAAATAATTATTAAAGTCGCTTCAATAGAAGACTAAAAAAAATAGAAATAGATATCAGTAAAACCTTTCAATAGACAAAAATGCCGTAGTATGATTTTCATCAACAATAAATTTTGATTTCAATTTTACAAATGGACATGTTGAAAATAAAAACCAAAAGGAGCACAATATGCAGAATATAGCCAGATTATCAGCGCTGTAAGACACTTACGGGTTTAGCTCATAGTTATGATTATCATTATAATAATAGATCACATGATAGAATAGAAGGACCAGATGATAGAATTTAAAATGGGAGATGATCTATCATTTGGATAATACAATAATACTAGGAAATAACAGGGTGTAGTGTGAGAACATTTTAAACAAGTTAAACAACACAATTATGATACGTTCAAATGTTTTCTCATCCCTCGAATATTGTTGTGTTTCAGGCAGGAGGGAGGGAGAGAGAGGGGGGAGTGGGAGGGAGGGAGGGAGGGAGAGGGAGGGAGGGAGGGAGAGAGAAAGGGGGGGGGAGGGAGGGAGAGCGAAGCAATGTACAGAGGTCTTATACTGCCCGCACAAAATCAATAGCACATCTAAACTACTGACAACGCCTCATAGCACTTGAACTGTTTCCTCGAGAATGGAGGAAAGAGATATCTGATGACATGTACATGGAAGATATTTGAGTGTCCTGCCCCCACTCTGCACACGGCCATAACAGCCTACTGGAGTATAAGAGCAAAGGGGAGGGGATCCATGAATATAATTAAAGAATATTATGTCAACATCCGTGGCCCAAGACTTTTCAGCCTTTTACCAGCAGGTATTATAAATATTAATGGAACGAAAGTAGAAGTTTCAAGAGGCAACTGGACCACTATATCCCGCATGTGTGGGGCTGCGAGTTACTAGCACCAACAGCCTAGGCCAGGGGTCTCCAAACTTTTCACTACTAGGACCACATTTTTGTAACAAGCGTGATATGATTCGGAACAAAGAGAAATATGACATTTACGAAGAAACAGTACCGTGCTTTTACTGAGAAATGATGTGTTTCACATTTTTACTAATACAAGTCAATGCTCTGAGAGTATAATGAGTTACTGAACTGCAGATGAGAAATGTTGGCACAAGATTAATGATGGAACTGGTTTTCTAATTTGAAAATGTTGTTGAACTAAGGTGTTAAGCCTGTGGAGCCAATTATTAGAAAAGACTTCAAATGCTCATCAGATAAATTTGTGCGATATTTGGACTTGACATACTTCATTTTTGAAAATGTTTGTTCACAAATGTACGTTGTACCAAAAATTTGGAATCTGTTTAGGCTGTAAAGATTTATAAAACTGGATCAGATTTTCTTCTTTATACTTTTCTTTCATCAAGCCATCTGGTTGGAGATCAATAATTTCCATCTGAAACTGACTTGGGAGTGTTTAAACACTGCAACAGTCAAATGGATTTTGAAACAGCTTTATTTTGTCTGGTTTTCCATCAAGATCAGAAAATCTTTCTGAAATTGTTTTTGCAAGTCATTAATGATGTCTGTTGCAAAGGCAGAAGGAAATTCTGCTTCACTTTCTTCATGAAAATTTTCACATCATATGAAATGAACCAAGTTAGAAACTTTCACCTGTCCTTCAAATAGCATCAGTTTTGCCCTGAATGCCTTAACATGCGTGTATAGATCACAAATCAAATTTGTTCACCTTGCAAATTCAGATTCAGTTGACTCATATGGCTTGATACGTCTACAAAAATATGTCATTTTGAAAAGCGAGTCAGCGTTTGATAAAAGTGGGTCGGGTCGATTGTTCTCTGTGAGAAATGAATCAGTTTCCTTCTGAGCTGAAAGAACCGTGATAGAACCTTTCCACAACTAAGCCATCGAACTGCTGTATAATAAGGCAAGTCAACGAACTCAGAATCAGTTTCAGAAAATCACGAAACTGGCGATGATTATACCCGTGAGATCGAATGAAATTCACTGTTGAAACAACAGGTTTCAGGTCTCAAGACATATCCACACATGTTCCGCACAGTTTATAACGTCACAAAACATACTCAACCCCTGCCAATTTGGATTCAGGAAAAATAAAAGCACTAATGATGCAATTATAAAAATCCTAGATCTGCTTTACACAGCATTGGAAAATAAGGAATATCCGCTAGGAATTTTTATTGACCTAAGAAAAGCTTTTGACACAGTAGACCACGGCATCCTACTCCACAAACTTGACCACTATGGTATAAGAGGCCATGCGCTTGCATATTTTAAATCCTACCTTTCTAATAGGTATCAGTATGTCACCATTAAAGACACAGCCTCATCAATACGGCCACTTGATACTGGAGTTCCGCAGGGAAATGTCCTTGGACCCCTGCTCTTCCTCATTTACATCAATGATCTTCCAAACATATCCCAACACCTGAAACCCATTCTTTTTGCTGTCTACACGACTCATGTAATCTCCCACCCTAATCTTGCCACCCTAGACACCATTGTTAACGAGGAGCTGCTCAAAATATCGACTTGGATGACAGCCAATAAACTTACACTTAACACTGGCAAAACCTACTATATTATGTTTGGTAGCAGAGCAGGTGTTGCGCAACTTAACATTAAGATCGACAACACTCTAATTGCCAGACATAATGAGGGCAAATTCCTTGGCTTATACCTCGACAACAACCTAAATTTCAGCACCCATATCCAACACAACAAAAAAAGTATCCGAAACGGTGGGGATCCTCTCCAAGATACGATACTACGTGCCGCAAACTGCCCTTCTCACACTATACCATTCACTTATATATCCATACCTCACCTATGCTATCTGTGCTTGGGGTTCAACTGCAGCAACACACCTAAAGCCAATAATAACCCAACAAAAAGCCGCAGTAAGAATAATCACTAAATTCCATCCCTGGCAACCCCCCCCCCACTCTTCATAGATCTAAACTTACTCCCTGTTCAGAACATCCACACTTACTACTGTGCAATCTACATCTACAGGACCTTAAATTCCAATATTAACCTTGACCTAAAACGCTTTCTTGATAGTTGTGCCAGGATCCACAGGCATAACACCAGACACAAACATCTCTATGACATTCCCCGTGTTCAACTAAACCTTTACAAAAATTCAGGGTATTTCAAAGGACCTAAAATCTGGAACACCCTACCTGAAAACTCTAGAACTGTAGACACATTCATCACTTTCAAAACTACAGTTAGAAAACATCTTATCTCCCTGATACACCCCGACAACTAACTACATGATAACCACCTGGTGGTTCACAATTACACTCACTCACCCACTGACTATAAACCCAGAAATACTAATCTTAATCTTAAAATAATAAATCCTAACTAGTCATAAGCTTGCCTATGATACTCCAATATAGACACTTTGTATTGTGCCAAAACAAAAGCATTCACATTGCTAAACTCACAAGTTATGATGTAGCCACTTAGCCTTAATACCATAATCTGTAAGGATTTAATGTTAAGAATTAATCTAAGACTGCCAGAAATGCCTAGCCATGCTAGGTGTCCTAGTGGCCCCCTCTGTAATTAGTATTTTATAACATATAAACCACACAATACCCAAAACCTGTAAACCCCACATTGTAACCCTTATAGATAAAAAACTTGAATTGAATTGAATTGAATTGAATGTTTGCTGATGGATAACGCAATGTAGAAACATGGCCTTGAGAATTCACCCTCCTCAAAAACTTTTGTGATTTCTCCAACTTTAACCTTTCTTCACCCCAGACATGTTCTTTCCTCCATCAGTTGTCACTCATTGCCGTTTATTCCACTCCAGGTTATATTTTTATACATTTTTTTTTTATTTTTTAAATCCTTTGAAGATATCTTCTCCGGTTTCTGTGCTGTGCATGTTATGCATTGACGCTAATTCTTGTGTGAGAGTAAATTCATTGTCGACGCCACGGGTGAATACCAGGTGTGATGTGTCACTCACATTTGATTCATCAAGTGCGAGAGAATAAAACTGAAAATTTCATGTTTTGTTTGCAATTTAATGAACTATATTGCTTCCTAAATCCTCACTTCTACGAGCAACAGTATTTGGAGCAAGACTGAGGATTTCGAACAGATTTGCTTTTTCTGGGCCTAAATCTCCCACTGCTTCCATCATACACTTTGAGCAGATTGAGCTTTGATCGCGTTAGCTTTCCTCTTTTAGCTAACGCATAAGCTACTTTGTAACTGGCCTGGTTAAAGCTTCATTTTCATCTCTCTTCTGCGTATAATCCTTGTTGGGAAAGCAGCCTCTGTTGCATTGATTTAATTTTTTTCCGAACGTTGTTTTCCTGTGCATTGGGAATAATTTGGTTTATATTTGATCTCATAGTGTCGACGTGCATTGTACTCCTTCAAAACTGCAACAGTTTCATGGCATACGACACACAAGGATTTATCACCTGCTTATACAAAGAAGTACTTTACGCCTCATTCTTCATTAAACAGGCGGCACTCTGCACTGTTCTTTTCTTTTTTCCTTCATAACTGAATGGTATATCTAAAAAATTTTGACGTATAAACTGTTACAAGCAACAAAATCTATAAGTGACTGAAAATGAGGGTTTATTAGTTTTACTGTTTATAAACATTTTTAGTTGCTGGCGGACTGCAGTTTGGAAACCCCTGGCCGAGGGTACCAGGCGGTCCACTAAACTCTTGTTGTAAACATGAGTCATGTTGAATCCACCACTCAAGACTAGCTCTAAGTACCACACTCATGGTCAAGGTATTAAAACGGCCCTTTTTATGGTACAAATTGAATTTTTTCTCTCTAGGACAATGTTTCAGGTAAAACAAAGACTGATACAAAACACAAAACTGTTAAATACAAGATGTTAAAAACAAAAACAGACCTGATGGAACACTCTCAGAAAGACTACTAGTGGAGTTTCAAGATGACAGATACAAACTACACTCAAGTGTCATGGAGACATCGACAACAAGCCTCCAAGGAAAGTTACAACACCTAGCTCTGCTGGGTGCGTGGTTCTCGTAGGATTGTATGGTCCCATGGGTTAGAGCGTCGTGGAATTTTCGCTCACCATGAGGAGGGCTAAAACAACACGGGTTTGATCCCCGGCTAGTCGCAGTGCTGTTATTGATTAAATACCACTCTTTCGTGCTTAAAATAATATATATATATATATATATATATATATATATATATATATATATATATATATATATTATGTCGTGCCGAATAGGCAGAACTTGCGATCTTGGCTTAAATAGCAACGCTCATCTTGCTATATAGGACAAGTGAAAATTTGTATATGCAATAATTTCGCCAAAATCATTCTGAACCTAACGAAAAAAATATATTTCACTGTGTTTGTCTAGTATTAAATTATTGTAAACAAATCTAAAATATATTTAGTTGGGTTAGGCTAAAATAAATTTATCTTGTTATAATAAGGTTAGGTAAGCTTTTTAAGTTCCTTTTGGTGCAAAATTATAAATTTTTACATCAACATTAATGAAAAAAATATATCTTTAAACGTATAAGAGAAAATTTTAGAAAGGACTTAATTTTAAATGAGTTCTTGCTAATTGACCAGTTTTACATATTCGGCACGACTTATATATATATATATATATATATATATATATATATATATATATATATATATATATATATATATATATATATATATATATATATATATTATATATATATATATATATATATATATATATATATATATATATATATATATATATATATATATATATGTTCCTTAAATAATATATATTGAAAATAAGACAGCATACATACGTGCTTCATTAAGAGACCATCAATTGAGGACACCAGTGGTAGTAAGTCACACTGATTTTGAGTTATCCTTGGTTAAATCTGCATAATTTATCACCGGTGTACGCGTTATTACGTACATAATTGGGATACAGTGCAGAAAAGATGGAGAATTAGACATATGTGCAACATCTGGGTATCTTGTCTACAAACAGACAAGACGTAGTTTTGTCACCGCAGTTTTGTCTACTGTGCTCTTCACCATCCATAACCCTGAGGGACTGATTATTTCATCCTTTGTATATAATTCTACATTCTTCACATTGTGTCCTTGTATTGATAAAGTCACTGGATGGCGAAACGTCTACAATAAAGATACCCAGATGTTGCACATGTGTCTAATTTTCCATCTTGTTATTCATGTGCCTATTAGAACCAATGTAAAAAATATTGTGTAAATCGTTTAAAGACTTCTAAAATAAAACCTAAACTGTGAATATAACAATAACTACTAAAAACTCTTGTCTGTGTCATTCATACTGAAAATATATACTCTTAATGTATACTTTTAATATATACTGTTAATGTATACTTTTAATATATACTGTTAATGTATACTTTTAATATATACTGTTAATGTATACTTTTAATATATACTGTTAATGTATACTTTTAATATATACTGTTAATGTATACTTTTAATATATACTGTTAATGTATACTTTTAATATATACTGTTAATGTATACTTTTAATATATACTGTTAATGTATACTTTTAATATATACTGTTAATGTATACTTTTAATATATACTGTTAATGTATACTTTTAATATATACTGTTAATGTATACTTTTAATATATACTGTTAATGTATACTTTTAATATATACTGTTAATGTATACTTTTAATATATACTGTTAATGTATACTTTTAATATATGCTGTTAATGTATACTTTTAATATATACTGTTAATGTATACTTTTAATATATACTGTAAATCAGTATTTACATATGTTACAATTTTCTTGATATCAGAAGTAACTTTTAAAATATAAATTCATTATGTTGACAAATGACTCTGAGAACCAACAAGCTAATAAATTAGACACACATGCAACACCTGGGCATCTTTATTGAAGAAACGTTTCGCCACATAGTGGCTTCATCAGTCCTATACAAATTCATCATCTTTTAACACCACACCAGTCCCTAAACCTTGTTACAACTCATTCGTCAAACAAATTTAACAACCAGAGTGACATCACAAATCTTTATCTCATATCCACTTTTACATAAGTACTTGTCTAGTTGTACAATACCGACAAGATGAAAACTGAGATACATTTGCAACGTCTCGGTACCTTTATTGTAGACGTTTCGCCATCCAGTGGCTTTATCAAACCAGATTCTAGGACATAATTTGAAGACAGTAGAACTATATACAGAAGATGAGGTAATCAGTCCCTCAGCCTGCAGAAGAGTTCTGCTCCATAGTCTGGAAGAATGTGAAGCTGAAGCAACAGTGTGGAGGCTAATACTGTTGCACACGTGTCTTACTTATCAACTTGCAAGTCTTGTGTACCATTATCATATTCAACACCCCACTTCCTTTACATAATTACTCTTGACTCATTCATGTATAATTTTTGCACGCACGAGTGCACACACACACACACATCCACACACACACACATCCACACATACATCCCCCCACACACACACACACAATCTTTGGAGCATATTGCAGGAGCATATGTAGAGGGAAAGATAAGGTCATTGCGGTTTTTTTAATACAGTAAGCAAGAAACCTGATGAGACCAAACAAATCCGAGAACCTTGCAACTTGTACAGTCTAGGTCGAAAAGACTGGAAGGAGGAGAAACAGAAGGCAGAGTAAGAGAAAGGAAGAAGCAACGTGGGTAGGGAACAGACCATCTATATCAGGAGGTGATCACCAGGGAAAGAAGACAAGAAGACTTCAGGAAAATTTCCCAACTCTCAGCAAGGACTCCCTGGCGAGTATCTCTGGAAGTAGTGCAAGAAAGTAGTGCAAGGAAGTAGTGCAAGGAAGTAGTGCAAGGAAGTAGTGCAAGGAAGTAGTGCAAGGAAGTAGTGCAAGGAAGTAGTGCAAGGAAGTAGTGCAAGGAAGTAGTGCAAGGAAGTAGTGCAAGGAAGTAGTGCAAGGAAGTAGTGCAAGGAAGTAGTGCAAGGAAGTAGTGTAAGGAAGTAGTGCAAGGAAGTAGTGCAAGGAAGTAGTGTAAGGAAGTAGTGCAAGGAAGGGTGTAAGGCAACACTACAAGGCAGCACTACAAGGAAGCACTACAAGGAAGCACTACAAGGAAGCACTACAAGGCAGCACTACAAGGAAGCACTACAAGGCAGCACTACAAGGAAGCACTACAAGGAAGCACTACAAGGAAGCACTACAAGGCAGCACTACATGGCAGCACTACAAGGAAGCACTACAAGAAAGCACTACAAGGAAGCACTACAAGGAAGCACTACAAGAAAGCACTACAAGGAAGCACTACAAGGCAGCACTACATGGCAGCACTACAAGAAAGCACTACAAGGCAGCACTACAAGCACTACAAGGCAGCACTACAAGGAAGCACTACAAGAAAGCACTACAAGGCAGCACTACAAGGAAGCACTACAAGGCAGCACTACAAGGCAGCACTACAAGAAAGCACTACAAGGCAACACTACAAGGAAGCACTACAAGAAAGCACTACAAGGCAGCACTACAAGAAAGCACTACAAGGCAGCACTACAAGGAAGCACTACAAGGCAGCACTACAAGGAAGCACTACAAGGCAGCACTACATGGCAGCACTACAAGGAAGCACTACAAGGCAGCACTACAAGGAAGCACTACATGGCAGCACTACAAGGAAGCACTACAAGGAAGCACTACAAGGAAGCACAACAAGAAAGCACTACATGGCAGCACTACAAGGAAGCACTACAAGGAAGCACTACAAGGAAGCACTACAAGGAAGCACAACAAGAAAGCACTACATGGCAGCACTACAAGGCAGCACTACAAGGAAGCACTACAAGAAAGCACTACAAGGTACCACTGCAAGGCACCACTGCAATGCACCACTGCAAGGCACCACTACAAGGCACCACTACAAGGCAGCACTACAAGGAAGCACTACAAGGAAGCACTACAAGGAAGCACTACAAGGCAGCACTACAAGGAAGCACTACAAGGTACCACTGCAAGGCACCACTGCAAGGCACCACTGCAAGGCACCACTGCAAGGCACCACTACAAGGCAGCACTACAAGGAAGCACTACAAGAAAGCACTACATGGCAGCACTACAAGAAAGCACTACAAGGAAGCACTACAAGGCAGCACTACAAGGAAGCACTACAAGGCAGCACTACAAGGCAGCACTACAAGGAAGCACTACAAGGAAGCACTACAAGGAAGCACTACAAGGCAGCACTACAAGAAAGCACTACATGGCAGCACTACAAGAAAGCACTACAAGGCAGCACTACAAGAAAGCACTACAAGGCACCACTGCAAGGCACCACTGCAAGGCACCACTGCAAGGCACCACTACAAAGCACCACTACAAGGAAGCACTACATGGCAGCACTACAAGGAAGCACTACAAGGAAGCACTACAAGGCAGCACTACAAGGAAACACTACAAGAAAGCACTACAAGGCAGCACTACAAGGCAGCACTACAAGGAAGCACTACAAGGCAGCACTAGAAGAAAGCACTACAAGGCAGCACTAGAAGAAAGCACTACAAGGCAGCACTACAAGAAAGCACTACAAGGCAGCACTAGAAGAAAGCACTACAAGGCAGCACTACAAGGAAGCACTACAAGACAGCACTAGAAGAAAGCACTACAAGGCAGCACTAGAAGAAAGCACTAAAAGGCAGCAATACAAGGCAGCACTACAAGGACGCACTACAAGGCAGCACTACAAGGAAGCACTACAAGGAAGCACTACAAGGCAGCACTACAAGGCAGTACTACAAGGAAACACTACAAGGAAGCACTACAAGGCAGCACTAGAAGAAAGCACTACAAGGCAGCACTAGAAGAAAGCACTACAAGGCAGCACTAGAAGAAAGCACTACAAAGCAGCACTAGAAGAAAGCACTACAAGGCAGCACTACAAGGCAGCACTACAAGGAAACACTACAAGGAAGCACTACAAGGAAGCACTACAAGGCAGTACTACAAGGAAACACTACAAGGAAGCACTACAAGGAAGCACTACAAGGCAGCACTACAAGGAAGCACTACAAGGCAGCACTACAAGGAAGCACTACAAGGCAGCACTACAAGGCAGCACTACAAGGCAGCACTACAAGGAAGCACGACAAGAAAGCACTACAAGGCAGCACTACAAGGCAGCACTACAAGGCAGCACTACAAGGCAGCACTACAAGGCAGCACTACAAGGCAGCACTACAAGGCAGCACTACAAGGCAGCACTACAAGGCAGCACTACAAGGCAGCACTACAAGGCAGCACTACAAGGCAGCACTACAAGGAAGCACTACAAGGAAGCACTACAAGGCAGCACTACAAGGCAGCACTACAAGGCAGCACTACAAGGAAGCACTACAAGGCACCACTACAAGGCAGCACTACAAGGCAGCACTACAAGGCAGCACTACAAGGCAGCACTACAAGGCAGCACTACAAGGCAGCACTACAAGGCAGCACTACAAGGCAGCACTACAAGGCAGCACTACAAGGCAGCACTACAAGGAAGCACTACAAGGCAGCACTACAAGGCAGCACTACAAGGAAGCACTACAAGGCAGCACTACAAGGCAGTACTACAAGGAAACACTACAAGGAAGCACTACAAGGCAGCACTACAAGAAAGCACTACAAGGCAGCACTAGAAGAAAGCACTACAAGGCAGCACTAGAAGAAAGCACTACAAAGCAGCACTAGAAGAAAGCACTACAAGGCAGCACTACAAGGCAGCACTACAAGGAAACACTACAAGGAAGCACTACAAGGAAGCACTACAAGGAAGCACTACAAGGCAGTACTACAAGGAAACACTACAAGGAAGCACTACAAGGAAGCACTACAAGGAAGCACTACAAGGCAGCACTACAAGGAAGCACTACAAGGCAGCACTACAAGGAAGCACTACAAGGCAGCACTACAAGGCAGCACTACAAGGCAGCACTACAAGGCAGCACGACAAGAAAGCACTACAAGGCAGCACTACAAGGCAGCACTACAAGGAAGCACTACAAGGCAGCACTACAAGGCAGCACTACAAGGAAGCACTACAAGGCAGCACTACAAGGCAGCACTACAAGGAAGCACTACAAGGCAGCACTACAAGGCAGCACTACAAGGAAGCACTACAAGGCAGCACTACAAGGCAGCACTACAAGGAAGCACTACAAGGCAGCACTACAAGGAAGCACTACAAGGAAGCACTACAAGGCAGCACTACAAGGCAGCACTACAAGGCAGCACTATAAGGAAGCACTACAAGGCAGCACTACAAGGCAGCACTACAAGGCAGCACTACAAGGCAGCACTACAAGGCAGCACTACAAGGAAGCACTACAAGGAAGCACTACAAGGAAACACTACAAGGCAGCACTACAAGGCAGCACTACAAGGCAGCACTACAAGGAAGCACTACAAGGAAGCAACATACGCAGAACAGTAAGAGACAGAGGAATCAGAGAGTGGTAATCACCTATAGATGGAGGGACCAGTAATGGAAGAGTAGGAAAGAAAAACTGATGTTGTGGCTATTACAGAGACCAAAATCTCCGGAATATTAAGAAATTGATATTTCCAGAGGGTTACCAAATAGTAAGAAAAGAAGGGAAAACAAAGTAGCAGCAGCAACAGCAGCAGCAGCAGCAACAGCAGCAGTAGCAGCAACAGCAGCAGAAGGCACTGAGGGGTCAGAAATCACTGGAGATTTCAGGTAATTAGTAACCTGGAAACAGGAAATTAATATCCAAGAAACAAAAATAATAATAAAAATAAAGAATGGAGGTAATAGAGTCTAAGTGAAAAGAGGCAAAAGACAGATTTTTTCCAAGCGTTAAGAAAATAAAGGAGAGAGAGAGAAACTAACAAAAGGAACAAGAGTACTGGGAAATTTTTTTAGAGCAAATTAAAGAGCAGAAAACAAGCAAGACATTCTGGAATGAATATGTAATAATGAGATGTGTATCATGTCTTCCCAGTACTGTGTACTGGAGGGAGGTTACTGATGTACCAGCACTATCCCAGTACTGTGTACTGGAGGGAGGTTACTGATGTACCAGCACTATCCCAGTACTGTGTACTGGAGGGAGGTTACTGATGTACCAGCACTATCCCAGTACTGTGTACTGGAGGGAGGTTACTGATGTACCAGCACTATCCCAGTACTGTGTACTGGAGGGAGGTTACTGATGTACCAGCACTATCCCAGTACTGTGTACTGGAGGGAGGTTACTGATGTACCAGCACTATCCCAGTACTGTGTACTGGAGGGAGGTTACTGATGTACCAGCACTATCCCAGTACTGTGTACTGGAGGGAGGTTACTGATGTACCAGTACTATCCCAGTACTGTGTACTGGAGGGAGGTTACTGATGTACCAGCACTATCCCAGTACTGTGTACTGGAGGGGGTTACTGGTGTACCAGCACTATCCCAGTACTGTGTACTGGAGGGAGGTTACTGATGTACCAGCACTATCCCAGTACTGTGTACTGGAGGGAGGTTACTGATGTACCAGCACTATCCCAGTACTGTGTACTGGAGGGAGGTTACTGATGTACCAGCACTATCCCAGTACTGTGTACTGGAGGGAGGTTACTGATGTACCAGCACTATCCCAGTACTGTGTACTGGAGGGGGTTACTGGTGTACCAGCACTATCCCAGTACTGTGTACTGGAGGGAGGTTACTGATGTACCAGCACTATCCCAGTACTGTGTACTGGAGGGAGGTTACTGATGTACCAGCACTATCCCAGTACTGTGTACTGGAGGGAGGTTACTGATGTACCAGCACTATCCCAGTACTGTGTACTGGAGGGGGTTACTGATGTACCAGCACTATCCCAGTACTGTGTACTGGAGGGGGGTTACTGATGTACCATCACTATCCCAGTACTGTGTACTGGAGGGGGTTACTGATGTACCAGCACTATCCCAGTACTGTGTACTGGAGGGGGTTACTGGTGTACCATCACTATCCCAGTACTGTGTACTGGAAGGGGGTTACTGATGTACCAGCACTATCCCAGTACTGTGTACTGGAGGGGGTTACTGATGTACCAGCACTATCCCAGTACTGTGTCCTGGAGGGGGGTTACTGATATACCAGCACTATCCCAGTACTGTATACTGGAGGGGGGTTACTGATGTACCAGCACTATCCCAGTACTGTGTACTGGAGCGGGAGTTACTGATGTACCAGCACTATCCCAGTACTGTGTACTGTAAGGGGGGTTACTGATATACCAGCACTATCCCAGTACTGTATACTGGAGGGGGGTTACTGATGTACCAGCACTATCCCAGTACTGTGTACTGGAGCGGGAGTTACTGATGTACCAGCACTATCCCAGTACTGTGTACTGTAAGGGGGGTTACTGATGTTCCAGCACTAACTCAGTAGTGTGTACTGGGTGGGAAGTACTGATCTTGCAGCGCTCTCCCAGTAGTGTGGGTGGAACTCATACACCAGCACTTCCCCAGTAGTAGGTACTGGGAAGGAAGAATTAATACAGCAGCACTTCCTCATACCAGGTCACTGGTCATCTAGGTTTGTACTCTCATGACTTGAAAAGCCTCACGGACGTATAATGAAAGACACTGAAACTGAATGTCTGAGTCTATGAGCAGAAATGTAGCTTCACCTGGTTTTCTAAAACATCAATAATGTATAAACAACACACACACACAAGGGATGTTAGGAAGTATTTATTCAGCCACAGAGTTGTTAGGAAGTTGAATAGTCTGGCAAGCGATGTAGTGAAGGCAGGAACTATACATAGTTTTAAGACGAGGTATGATAAAGCTCATCGAGCAGGGAGAGGGAGGACCCAGTAGCGGTCAGTGAAGAGGCGGAGCCAGGAGCTGACTCTCGACCCCTGCAACCACAATTAGGTGATTACACTCACACGTAGATAAGGAGGGTATGATAACGACATAAAATACTGAGAGGAATCGACAAGGTGCACAGAGACAGGATGTTCCAAAGATGGGACTCAGCAAAAAGGGGTCACAATTGGAAGGTGAAGACTTAGACTAGCCACAGGGACTTTTTTTATTTTTATTAACACATCGGCCGTTTCCTACCAAAGTAGGATGACCCGAAAAAGAAAAACTTTCACCATCATTCACTCCATCACTGTCTTGCTAGAAGCGCGCTTACACTGCAGTTATAAAATTGCAACATTAACACCCCCCCCCATCCTCCTTCAGAGTGCAGGCACTGTACTTCCCATCTCCGGGACTCGAGTCCGGCCTGCCGGTTTCCCTCAATCCCTTCATAAATATTACCCTGCTCAAACTCCAACAGCACGCCAAATCCTAAAAAAACATTTGTCTCCATTCACACCTATCTAACATGCTCGCACATGTTTGCTGGAAGTCCAAGCCCCTCGCACACAAAACCTTCTTTACCCTCTCCCTCCAACCTTTCCTAGGCCGACCTCTACCCCTCCTTCCCTCCACTACAGATTTATTCACTCTCGAAGTCATTCTATTTTGTTTCATTCTCTCTACATGTTCGAACCACCTCAACAACCCCTCCTCGGCCCTCTGGATAATCCTTTTGGTAATTTTGCACGTCCTAATTTCCAAACTACGAATTCTCTGCATTATATTCACACCACACATTGCCCTCAGACATGACATCTCCACTGTCTCCAGCCTTCTCCCTGTTACAACATTCATCACCCATGCTTCATACCCATATAAGAGCATTGGTATAACTAAACTCTCATGCATTCCCCTCTTTGCTTCCATGGACAAAGTTCTTTGTCTCGACAGACTCCTCAGTGCACCACTCCCCTTTTTCCCCTCGTCAGTTCTGTGATTCACCTCATCTTTCAACTCCCCCAGTCTGATATCCAATCTTTCATTACCTATTTTTTTTTATTATCCTCATCATCTAACTCTTTCCTATATTCACTTTTAATTTTCTTGTTTTACATACCGTACTAATCTCACCCACTAACCTCTGCAACTTCTCTTCAGAATGTTCCAAAAGCACAGTGTCACTAGCAAAGAGTAACTGTGACAGCTCCCACTTTGTGTTAGATTCTTTATCTTTTAGCTTCACACTTCTTACCAACACCCGAGCATCACACATTGGTGACATCACACATCCTTGGCTGAGGCCTACTTTTACTGAGAAATAATCTCCCTCTCTCCTTCATTGGTGACATCACACATTGGTGACATCACACATCCTTGGCTGAGGCCTACTTTTACTGAGAAATAATCTCCCTCTCTCCTTCATACTCTAACCTGAGCCTCACTGTCCTCGTAAAAACTTTTTACTGCTTTCAATAACCTACCGCCTATACCATACACCTGCAACATCTGCCACATTGCCCGCCTATCCACCGTATCATACACCTTTTCCAAATTCATAAATGCCACAGAAACCTCTTTACCCTTATCTAAATGCTGTTCACCTATATGTTTCACTGTAAACACTTGGTCTACACATCCCCTACCCTTCCTAAAGCCTCCTTGTTCATCTGCTATCCTGCTCTCTGTCTTACTCTTAATTCTTTCAATAATAACTCTACCATACACTTTACCAGGTATACTCAACAGACTTATTCATCTATAATTTTTGCACTCTTTTTTGTTCCCTTTGCCTTTATACAAAGGAGCTATGCTTGCTCTCTGCCAATCCCTTGGTACCTTACCCTCTTCCATAGATTTATTAAATAAAAGCACCAGCCTCTCCCGAACTATATCCCCTCCTGCTTTTAACATTTCTATCTTTACCCCATTTCATTCTACCCACTGCCTCACGAACTTCCTCCACACTCGTAACTCGCTCCTGCTCACTTCTACAAGATGTTATTCCAATTTGCCTTATACACGAAATCACAGCTTCCTTATCGTCATCAACATTTAACAGTTCCTCAAAATATTCTCTCCATCTTCCCGATACGTCTAAGTCTCCATTTAATAACTCTCCTCTCCTATTTTTAACTATCAAATTCATTCGTTCCCTAGGCTTTCTCAACTTATTAATCTCACTCCAAAACGTTTTCTTATTTTCAACAAAATTTATTGATAACATCTCACCCACTCTCTCATTTGCTTTCTTTTTACAATGCTTCATCATTATCTTAACCTCTCTTTTCCTCTCCATATATTCCTCCCTCCTTGCAACACTTCTGCTTTGTAAAAGCTCTCACATACTAACTTTTTTTTTCCTCTTACTACTCTCTTTACATCATTTCACCAATCGCTGTTCTTCCCTCCCGCACCCACTCTCCTGTAACCACAAACTTCTGCTGAACACTCTAACACTACATTCTTAAACCTACCCCAAACATCTTCAACCCCATTGCCTACACTCTCACTAGCCCATCTGTTCTCCAATAGTTGTTATATCTTACCCTAAATGTCTCCTCCATTAGCTTATAAACCTTCACCTCTCTCTCTTACCTGCTGCTTCCATTTTCCTTGTATCCCATCTACCTTTTGCTCTCACTGTAGCTACAACTAACGAGTGATCTGATATATATCTGTGGCCCCTCTATAAACATGTACATCCTGAAGTCTACCCAACAGTCTTTCATCTACCAATACATAGTCCAGCAAACTACTGTCATTACGCCCTACATCATATTTTGTATACTTATTTATCCTCTCTTTCTTTGAATATGTATTACCTATAACCAAATCCCTTTCTATACAAAGTTCAATCAAAGAGCCCCAATTATCATTTACACCTGGCACCCCAAACTTACCTACCACACCCTCTTTAAATGTTTTTCCTACTTGAGCATTTTGGTCCCTTACCACAGTTACTCTCTTGGTTGAAAAGTTCCTACATACTCGCTTAACATCTCCCAAAATTCTCTCTCTCTCTGTCCTCTACACTCCTCTCTTCTCCAGGTGTATACTTATTATGACCCACTTTACACATCCGACCCTTATTTTAATCCACATAATCTTAGAATTTATACATTTATATTCACTCTTCCATAACTGATCCTTCAACATTATTGCTACCCCTTCCTTAGCCCCAACTTTCTCAGATACTCCTGACTTAATCCCATTTATTTTTCCCCACTGAAACTCACTTACCCCCTTCAGCTTTGTTTTCCTTAGAGCTAGGATATCCAACTTCTTTTCATTCATAACATTAGCAATTATCTCTTATCCGCACTTCATTCAAGCATCCCAGTTTTATAAAGTTTTCTCTCTTTTAGTATTTTTCTACAGGAGCAGGGATTACTAGCCCATTTCTCCCGGCATTTTAGTCGCCTCACACGACACGCATGGCTTATGGAGGAAAGATTCTTTTCCACTTCCCCATGGAGAATAGAGGGAATAATGAAGAACAAGAACTATTAAGAATAAAGAAGAAAAACCTAGATGTTAGGAAGTATTTCTTCAGTCATAGAGCTGTCAGGAAGTGGAATAGTCTGGAAAGTGATGTAGTGGAGGTAAGATCCATAAATAGCTTTAAGAAGTATGATAAAGTTCATGGAGCAGGGAGTTACCTCCTTCCTTACCATCAAGTCACTGATTACTGCAAGAAAAAAAAATGCATAATTACGTAATGGGTGGTTCGTGCGAATACTGCTCCAGGGTACCTAACTGCACCTGCTTTCCGGACCAACCACTACCGTGATCACGTATCCTGCTCCAGGGTACCTAACCGCACCTGCTTTCCTCACCAGCCACTACCATGATCACGTATCCTGCTCCAGCGTACCTAACTGCACCTGCTTTCCTCACCAGCCACTACCATGATCACGTATCCTGCTCCAAAACCTAACTGCAGCTGCTTTCCTCACCAGCCACTACCATGATCACGTATCCTGCTCCAGCGTACCTAACTGCACCTGGTTTCCTCACCAGCCACTACCATGATCACGTATCCTGCTCCAGGGTACCTAACTGCACCTGTTTTCCTCACCAGCCACTACCATGATCACGTATCCTGCTCCAAAACCTAACTGCAGCTGCTTTCCTCACCAGCCACTACCATGATCACGTATCCTGCTCCAGGGTACCTAACCACACCTGCTTTCCTCACCAGCCACTACCATGATCACGTATCCTGCTCCAGGGTACCTAACCGCACCTGCTTTCCTCACCAGCCACTACCATGATCACGTATCCTGCTCCAGAGTACCTAACCGCACCTGCTTTCCTCACCAGGCACTACGGCGATCACGTATCATGCTCCAGGGTACCTAACTCCACCTACTCTCCCTACCACTCATCACCACTACATCAGTCACCACCATGACTATTGCATTAGTCACCACCATGACAACTACATCAGTCACCACCATGACCACTACATCAATCACCACCATGAGCTCTACACCAATCACCACAATGACGACCAGATCAGTCACCACCATGACCACTACATCAGTCACCACCATGACCACCACATTAGTCACCACCATGACCACTACATCAGTCACCACCATGACCTGGTAGGCTACTAACTAAAGAAATTAAAATTTAATAAGTTTATTAATAACAATAAATTTGTCTAGGCGTATAATATCAAAGTAAATTAAAGTAATCAATTGAATATAATATAGGATACAAGTTCCTACACTTTTCTCGCTCACAGTAGTATTGTGCTGAAGGCACATATCACATATATATGGCTTTTAAGTACCGTCTGGTACATTGTTAGCATTTAATAACATATTACAAATATATACAAGTAAGTTTGCGTATGTGTGTAAGTGCTCTAAGTAGTTCGCTATGTCTCAAGACTCGATTAGACTTAACCAGTGACTGACTAAAAGTCCTCACATAAACTCACTTCTTGACCAACCTGGCAATCAGAACAGCTTGCTTGAACAATAAAGCGACTGTTAAGCCGAACGGCAATATAACAAGCAACAGTGACACAGAATCAGGAACAAGGAGATAATATAACGACACTAAGTAGGGACCATCTGCAGATCCTCCACAAAAGTCACAAAAATCCCATACTACTGAATCTAAGTTCAGCATTAGAAAATCCCCGACTGTGACAGTACACAGATACCAGTACAAATTAGGTCAGAAGCTGCAGCTCAGGACCTGAGTTTCTCAGAGTGTCTATGAGACACAACTTCAGTACAACGTCGAAAATCACTAAGTCTAGGCTATGTTTTGTGAACAAAGTTACACAGAACCAACAACAAGAAAGCGACAGAGACGATCTTCCAACAAGGGCCCACAAGGGAGAGCTGGAGAGGGACGTCTTGTTGGAAGCCACGTCAAACAGACAAGAGCTAGTGCAGGCCAGCTAGACTCTCACTCCTGGTGAGGTGTGATCACCCCACCCTGATCACATGACTCTCTGTGGACTGCTGCTGCCCAGCAACACAGAAGCCAGCAGCGAAACAAGCGGAGCAAAAATCACAGTAGTTAGACAATGCTGCCAGGTACTTAATGAACTATGAGCACTGAATAATATATAAATGTTACATCCTACCTAATAATATAACTAAGTCAAATAATAATATAAAGCAATATATTTACGATTTAGCTAATATCGCAAATATAAGCAATATAAAATTATATGAACAGGTAATATACATTATATACATTGTGACCCATTCAGGGGTCGCAGTAACCAGTACAGTAGTCACCACCGTTACCACTATATCAGTGGATACTCGAGCAAATAAAAAGAGACAGGACTGACGAACCCCTCGACAAAATCCATCTCCCCCAAAGGCCCTCGTAGTAGTAGTAGTAATAGTAGCAGCACCAGCAGCAGCACCAGCAGCAGCAGTAATAGTAGCAGCAGCAGTAGTGGTATTAATAATTTATTATTTATTACTATATTATTTTATTATTATTATTATTAGTAGTAGTAGTAGTATTGTTATTGCTGCTGCTTCAAGACAAGTCTGGTTAGCCTTTAATTCCAGCGAGACTGCTTTCCCTTAAACTCTTCTGTATAATGCTTGTGAAGCCGCCTCTGGTGGGAGACGCTCTGAGGTTAATGGAAGGAATGTGTAAGCAATATAAAGTGTTGAGTCGTAATAAAAAGAGAGTACAGCAGAATTTAAGCCTCTAACGAGAGCGTTTCGCCTAAGAGAACCATCTTTTTCAAGAGTGATTCAAGCACCACACAGGCTGGAACGTCACAGCTTGAGTATGTGATGTAGATTTTCTTTGGGAGCACCGGCAATTTTCCAGGAATGATGAAAACGTGTTTATTATCACTCGTTCAATAGCCATCTTGCCAATAGTGCCAGATCACATTTCCAATAACCCTTTTAATTGAAACAATCTACACCTCTCTTGGAGGGCGAAGACACTGTATTTCCCACCTCCAGGTGGGAACGAGAGGAGACACTGTACTTCCCCCCTCCAGGTGGGAACAAGGATAGACACTGTACTTTCCACCTCCAGGTGGGAACGAGTGGAGGCACTGTACTTCCCACCTCCAGGTAGGAACGAGTGGAGACACTGTACTTCCCACCTCCAGGTAGGAACGAGTGGAGACACTGTAATTCCCACCTCCAGGTAGGAACGAGTGGAAACACTGTACTTCCCACCTCCAGGTAGGAACGAGTAGAGACACTGTACTTCCCACCTCCAGGTAGGAATGAGTGGAGACACTGTACTTCCCACCTCCAGGTAGGAACGAGTAGAGACACTGTACTTCCCACCTCCAGGTAGGAACGAGTGGAGACACTGCACTTCCCACCTCCAGGTAGGAACGAGTGGAGACACTGTACTTCCCACCTCCAGGTAGGAACGAGTGGAGACACTGCACTTCCCACCTCCAGATGGGAACGAGTGGAGACACTGTACTTCCCACCTCCAGGTAAGAACGAGTGGAGACACTGCACTTCCCACCTCCAGGTGGGAACGAGTGGAGACACTGTACTTCCCACCTCCAGGTAGGAACGAGTGGAAACACTCTACTTCCCACCTCCAGGTAGGAACGAGTGGAGACACTGTACTTCCCATCTCCACTTGGGAACGAGTGGAGACACTGTACTTCCCACCTCCAGGTGGGAACGAGTAGAGACACTGTACTTCCCACCTCCAGGTGGGAACGAGTGGAGACACTGTACTTCCCACCTCCAGGTGGGAACGAGTGGAGACACTGCACTTCCCACCTCCAGGTGGGAACGAGTGGAGACACTGTACTTCCCACCTCCAGGTGGGAACGAGTGGAGACACTGCACTTCCCACCTCCAGGTGGGAACGAGTGGAGACACTGTACTTCTCACCTCCAGGTGGGAACGAGTGGAGACACTGCACTTCCCACCTCCAGGTGGGAACGAGTGGAGACACTGCACTTCCCACCCCAGGTAGGAACGAGTGAAGACACTGCACTTCCCACCTCCAGTTAGGAACGAGTGGAGACACTGTACTTCCCACCTCCAGGTGGGAACGAGTGGAGACACTGCACTTCCCACCTCCAGGTAGGAACGAGTGGAGACACTGTACTTCCCACCTCCAGGTAGGAACGAGTAGAGACACTGTACTTCCCACCTCCAGGTAGGAACGAGTGGAGACACTGTACTTCCCACCTCCAGGTAGGAACGAGTGGAGACACTGTACTTCCCACCTGCAGGTAGGAACGAGTGGAGACACTGCACTTCCCACCTCCAGGTAGGAACGAGTGGAGACACTGCATTTCCCACCTCCAGGTGGGAACGATTGGAGACACTGTACTTCCCACCTCCAGGTAGGAACGATTGGAGACACTGCACTTCCCACCTCCAGGTAGGAACGAGTGGAAACACTGTACTTCCCACCTCCAGGTAGGAACGAGTGGAAACACTGTACTTCCCACCTCCAGGTAGGAACGAGTGGAGACACTGTACTTCCCACCTCCAGGTAGGAACGAGTGGAGACACTGTACTTCCCACCTGCAGGTAGGAACGAGTGGAGACACTGTACTTCCCACCTCTAGGTAGGAACGAGTGGAGACACTGTACTTCCCACCTCCAGGTAGGGACGAGTAGAGACACTGTACTTCCCACCTCCAGGTAGGAACGAGTGGAGACACTGTACTTCCCACCTCCAGGTAGGAAGGAGTGGAGACACTGTACTTCCCACCTCCAGGTAGGAACGAGTGGAGACACTGTACTTCCCACCTCCAGGTAGGAACGAGTGGAAACACTGTACTTCCCACCTCCAGGTAGGAACGAGTGGAGACACTGTACTTCCCACCTCCAGGTAGGAACGAGTGGAGACACTGTACTTCCCACCTCCAGGTAGGAACGAGTGGAGACACTGTACTTCCCACCTCCAGGTAGGAACGAGTGGAGACACTGTACTTCCCACCTCCAGGTGGGAACGAGTGGAGACACTGTACTTCCCACCTGCAGGTAGGAACGAGTGGAGACGCTGTACTTCCCACCTGCAGGTAGGAACGAGTGGAGACACTGTACTTCCCACCTCCAGGTAGGAACGAGTGGAGACACTGTACTTCCCACCTCCAGGTGGGAACGAGTGGAGACACTGTACTTCCCACCTCCAGGTAGGAACGAGTGGAGACACTGTACTTCCCACCTCCAGGTAGGAACGAGTGGAGACACTGTACTTCCCACCTCCAGGTAGGAACGAGTGGAGACACTGTACTTCCCACCTCCAGGTAGGAACAAGTGGAGACACTGTACTTCCCACGTCCAGGTAGGAACGAGTGGAGACACTGTACTTCCCACCTCCAGGTAGGAACGAGTGGAGACACTGTACTTCCCACCTGCAGGTAGGAACGAGTGGAGACACTGTACTTCCCACCTCCAGGTAGGAACGAGTGGAGACACTGTACTTCCCACCTGCAAGTAGGAACGAGTGGAGACACTGTACTTCCCACCTGCAGGTAGGAACGAGTGGAGACACTGTACTTTCCACCTGCAGGTAGGAACGAGTGGAGACACTGTACTTCCCACCTGCAGGTAGGAACGAGTGGAGACACTGTACTTCCCACCTCCAGGTAGGAACGAGTGGAGACACTGTACTTCCCACCTCCAGGTGGGAACGAGTGGAGACACTGTACTTCCCACCTCCAGGTGGGAACGAGTGGAGACACTGTACTTCCCACCTCCAGGTGGGAACGAGTGGAGACACTGTACTTCCCACCTGCAGGTAGGAACGAGTGGAGACACTGTACTTTCCACCTCCAGGTAGGAACGAGTGGAGACACTACTTCCCACCTCCAGGTAGGAACGAGTGGAGACACTGTACTTCCCACCTCCAGGTAGGAACGAGTGGAGACACTGTACTTCCCACCTGCAGGTAGGAACGAGTGGAGACACTGTACTTCCCACCTGCAGGTAGGAACGAGTGGAGACACTGTACTTCCCACCTCCAGGTAGGAACGAGTGGAGACACTGTACTTCCCACCTCCAGGTAGGAACGAGTGGAGACACTGTACTTCCCACCTCCAGGTAGGAACGAGTGGAGACACTGTACTTCCCACCTCCAGGTAGGAACGAGTGGAGACACTGTACTTCCCACCTGCAGGTAGGAACGAGTGGAGACACTGTACTTCCCACCTCCAGGTAGGAACGAGTGGAGACACTGTACTTCCCACCTCCAGGTAGGAACGAGTGGAGACACTGTACTTCCCACCTCCAGGTAGGAACGAGTGGAGACACTGTACTTCCCACCTCCAGGTAGGAACGAGTGGAGACACTGTACTTCCCACGTCCAGGTAGGAACGAGTGGAGACACTGTACTTCCCACCTCCAGGTAGGAACGAGTGGAGACACTGTACTTCCCACCTGCAGGTAGGAACGAGTGGAGACACTGTACTTCCCACCTCCAGGTAGGAACGAGTGGAGACACTGTACTTCCCACCTGCAAGTAGGAACGAGTGGAGACACTGTACTTCCCACCTGCAGGTAGGAACGAGTGGAGACACTGTACTTTCCACCTGCAGGTAGGAACGAGTGGAGACACTGTACTTCCCACCTGCAGGTAGGAACAAGTGGAGACACTGTACTTCCCACCTCCAGGTAGGAACGAGTGGAGACACTGTACTTCCCACCTCCAGGTGGGAACGAGTGGAGACACTGTACTTCCCACCTCCAGGTGGGAACGAGTGGAGACACTGTACTTCCCACCTCCAGGTGGGAACGAGTGGAGACACTGTACTTCCCACCTGCAGGTAGGAACGAGTGGAGACACTGTACTTTCCACCTCCAGGTAGGAACGAGTGGAGACACTACTTCCCACCTCCAGGTAGGAACGAGTGGAGACACTGTACTTCCCACCTGCAGGTAGGAACGAGTGGAGACACTGTACTTCCCACCTGCAGGTAGGAACGAGTGGAGACACTGTACTTCCCACCTGCAGGTGGGAACGAGTGGAGACACTGTACTTCCCACCTCCAGGTAGGAACGAGTGGAGACACTGTACTTCCCACCTCCAGGTAGGAACGAGTGGAGACACTGTACTTCCCACCTGCAGGTAGGAACGAGTGGAGACACTGTACTTCCCACCTGCAGGTGGGAACGAGTGGAGACACTGTACTTCCCACCTCCAGGTAGGAACGAGTGGAGACACTGTACTTCCCACCTCCAGGTAGGAACGAGTGGAGACACTGTACTTCCCACCTCCAGGTAGGAACGAGTGGAGACACTGTACTTCCCACCTCCAGGTAGGAACGAGTGGAGACACTGTACTTCCCACCTGCAGGTAGGAACGAGTGGAGACACTGTACTTCCCACCTGCAGGTAGGAACGAGTGGAGACACTGTACTTCCCACCTGCAGGTGGGAACGAGTGGAGACACTGTACTTCCCACCTCCAGGTAGGAACGAGTGGAGACACTGTACTTCCCACCTCCAGGTAGGAACGAGTGGAGACACTGTACTTCCCACCTGCAGGTAGGAACGAGTGGAGACACTGTACTTCCCACCTGCAGGTAGGAACGAGTGGAGACACTGTACTTCCCACCTGCAGGTGGGAACGAGTGGAGACACTGTACTTCCCACCTCCAGGTAGGAACGAGTGGAGACACTGTACTTCCCACCTCCAGGTAGGAACGAGTGGAGACACTGTACTTCCCACCTCCAGGTAGGAACGAGTGGAGACACTGTACTTCCCACCTCCAGGTAGGAACGAGTGGAGACACTGTACTTCCCACCTGCAGGTAGGAACGAGTGGAGACACTGTACTTCCCACCTCCAGGTAGGAACGAGTGGAGACACTGTACTTCCCACCTGCAGGTAGGAACGAGTGGAGACACTGTACTTCCCACCTCCAGGTAGGAACGAGTGGAGACACTGTACTTCCCACCTCCAGGTAGGAACGAGTGGAGACACTGTACTTCCCACCTCCAGGTAGGAACGAGTGGAGACACTGTACTTCCCACCTCCAGGTGGGAAAGAGTTGCTGTCATTAATTGATCATTGGAATTTAGTTTTTGCAAATTTCATACCACAGTGGTTCCAGAGACTTATGCAAATGCTCTATATTAATATCCAATATATAAACTTTTCAAAAGTGTCTTTTTAAAGGAGGGCCTTAAAACGTTGTTTTTATAATTTAAACTTGTGTACGCTTAATCTCACATTTAATCTCTTGGTTAATACACTAAGGGATTTATTATCATTAACATTATTTCATTACTTTGTAATCCAATCTTTTATTATAACTTTTTCCAAGTTCAGTATATTTATGTACGAGTTTATCCACTAATAAAAGTACGTACACACTATTATTTATGTTGTCTGCGTTGGAAAGTATTGATTAAGCTAAAATTATTTTAAATTAATTAAAATTGACTGTTAAGTCAAGCTACATAGCGTGTTAAGCTTTTATTATTATTATTATTACTATTATTATTATTATTATTATTATTATTATTATTATTATTATTATTATTATTATTATTATTACTTGGCAAGATGGGGAGCGGCATCGCTTAACCTGTATGGGTCATACAGCGCCTGGGGAATGGAAGGCATTCAGGCTTGATTGAAGAATTGTAGCTCAGGTCCAGTTCCTTAGACCTAGAGACCTCATCATGGTGGAGCCTGCTATGATGGGAGCCCTGGAACTGGTGCAGCACTGCTTTTCACCAGCATGGAGGAGCCTCCCATGATGGGAACCCTAGGACTGGTGCAGCACTGATCCTCACTAGCATGGAGGAGCCTCCCATGATGGGAACCCTGGGACTGGTGCAGCACTGTTCCTCACTAGCATGGAGGAGCCTCCCATGAAGAGAACCCTGGGACTGGTGCAGCACTAATTCTCACCAGCATGGAGGAGGCTCCCATGATGGGAACCCTGGGACTGGTGCAGCACTGATCCTCACTAGCATGGAGGAGCCTCCCATGATGGGAACCCTGGGACTGGTGCAGCACTGTTCCTCACTAGCATTGAGGAGCCTCTCGTTATGGGAACCCTGGGAATGGTGCAGAACTGTTCCTCACTAGCATTGAGGAGCCTCCCATGATGGGAACCCTGGGACTGGTGCAGCACTGTTCCTCGCTAGCATGGAGGAGCCTCCCATGATGGGAACCCTGGGACTGGTGCAGCACTGTTCCTCACTAGCATGGAGGAGCCTCCCATGATGGGAACCCTGGGACTGGTGCAGCACTGTTCCTCACTATCATGGAGGAGCCTCCCATGATGGGAACCCTGAGACTGGTGCAGTACTGTTCGTCACTAGCATGGAGGAGCCTCCCATGATGGGAACCCTGGGACTAGTGCAGCACTAATTCTCACCAGCATGGAGGAGCCTCCCATGATGGGAACCCTGGGACTGGTGCAGCACTGTTCCTCACTAGCATGGAGGAATCTCCCATGATGATAACCCTGGGACTGGTGCAGCACTGTTCCTCACTAGCATGGAGGAACCTCCCATGATGATAACCCTGGGACTGGTGCAGCACTGTTCCTCACTAGCATGGAGGAGCCTCCCATGATGGGAACCCTGGGACTGGTGCAGCACTGTTCATCGCTAGCATGGAGGAGCCTCCCATGATGGGAACCCTGGGACTGGTGCAGCATTGTTCATCGCTAGCATGGAGGAGCCTCCCATGATGGGAACCCTGGGACTGGTGCAGCACTTTTCCTCACTAGCATGGAGGAGCCTCCCATGATGGGAACCCTGGGACTGGTGCAGCACTGTTCCTCACTAGCATGGAGGAATCTCCCATGATGATAACCCTGGAACTGGTGCAGCACTGCTTTTCACCAGCATGGAGGAGCCTCCCATGATGGGAACCCTAGGACTGGTGCAGCACTGATCCTCACTAGCATGGAGGAGCCTCCCATGATGGGAACCCTGGGACTGGTGCAGCACTGTTCCTCACTAGCATGGAGGAATCTCCCATGATGATAACCCTGGGACTGGTGCAGCACTGTTCCTCACTAGCATGGAGGAACCTCCCATGATGATAACCCTGGGACTGGTGCAGCACTGTTCCTCACCAGCATGGAGGAGGCTCCCATGATGGGAACCCTGGGACTGGTGCAGCACTGATCCTCACTAGCATGGAGGAGCCTCCCATGATGGGAACCCTGGGACTGGTGCAGCACTGTTCCTCACTAGCATTGAGGAGCCTCTCGTTATGGGAACCCTGGGAATGGTGCAGAACTGTTCCTCACTAGCATTGAGGAGCCTCCCATGATGGGAACCCTGGGACTGGTGCAGCACTGTTCCTCGCTAGCATGGAGGAGCCTCCCATGATGGGAACCCTGGGACTGGTGCAGCACTGTTCTTCACTAGCATTGAGGAGCCTCTCGTGATGGGAACCCTGGGAATGGTGCAGAACTGTTCCTCACTAGCATTGAGGAGCCTCCCATGATGGGAACCCTGGGACTGGTGCAGCACTGTTCCTCACTAGCATTGAGGAGCCTCCTATGATGGGAACCCTGGGACTGGTGCAGCACTGTTCATCGCTAGCATGGAGGAGCCTCCCATAATGGGAACCCTGGGACTGGTGCAGCACTGTTCCTCGCTAGCATGGAGGAGCCTCCCATGATGGGAACCCTGGGACTGGTGCAGCACTGTTCTTCGCTAGCATGGAGGAGCCTCCCATGATGGGAACCCTGGGACTGGTGCAGCACTGTTCCTCGCTAGCATGGAGGAGCCTCCCATGATGGGAACCCTGGGACTGGTGCAGCACTGTTCTTCGCTAGCATGGAGGAGCCTCCCATGATGGGAACCCTGGGACTGGTGCAGCACTGTTCCTCGCTAGCATGGAGGAGCCTCCCATGATGGGAACCCTGGGACTGGTGCAGCACTGTTCTTCGCTAGCATGGAGGAGCCTCCCATGATGGGAACCCTGGGACTGGTGCAGCACTGTTCTTCGCTAGCATGGAGGAGCCTCCCATGATGGGAACCCTGGGACTGAAATGCACGTTGATAACTCAGAGGTAACAAGTTGTAAGTCTTTAGTACAGTTTCTTTAACTGTATCATAACAAACATACCTGTCAAAGGGTTAGGCAGCTGTACAAATTTGAGCTCTGCCTGTCAAAGCTGTGTGTAATAATACTGCCCAGTGTTTGCGTGGCCAATTCATTGCAAGTCCCTGGTTCTCAAATTCATCAAAGTTCACGTCTAAGTCGCTTTCAAAGGACTTTGGAATCATGGAGGCTGCTTTCTGCACGTTAAATATGTCCTGAATTGCGTTATAAGCATGCTCAGATCAGTTGTCTTTCAAAACAGGTTTTCTTTGGAATTCTTCGTTCAGTTTCCTCTGGGCCTCTGCGCAGTCTGCAACTGTATTAGGCTTTCCATCCTCTCAAACTGATCATGAGAGATAGTATCAGTGGGCAGTGGAGTAGAGAAATAGTATCAGTGGGCAGTGGAGTAGAGAAATTAAAGAATCTGTCTGGACGCTCTCCTGGACATGCTCTCAATGTTACAAAGCCCGACATCTATTGAATGAAGATATCTCCAGAGAATGCTTGGTCAACTTATTGATTCCCTTCTAGTACCTAGCCTGTTTCTGGTTTTGTAATAGTGTGTCAGAGTGTATTCTAGTCCAGTTATCCTGTAAAATTATGTGGCTTCTCAGTAGCGCTTTTGGACTGCAACTGACTGAATAGAAACTAACCAAATGAAAGTTGAGATTTTAAAATAACAAAGATGTCTAGGTGATAATAGTTACAATTAATTTGAATAGTTATAGAGATAAGTTCCTACACAATTCTTAGAGAATAGCTTATTATCCTCATATCATACTTATTCTGTACTTATTATATATATATATATATATATATATATATATATATATATATATATAAGTGCTATAGGCACTTCAGGTAATATACCGCACTATAATACTATTAAACCAAACCATACCACGGGTGGGGTTTGATCCCGCGGTCAGATTATTATTATTATAATCAAGGGGAAGCGCTAAACCCGGAGGATTATACAGCGCCTGGGGGGGGGATATGTGGAAGGCATTCAGGCTTAATTCGGGGAACTGGAGCACAGATCCAATTCCCTAAATCAAGAGCCCCTCACCAACATCAAGGAACCTTCCTTGAGGGGCCCGCGGTCAGAGAGTCTCAGAACTCCAGACCGTCGCGTTAGCCACTGGACCAGCTAGCCACAAATGCATGTGTGGTCACAGTGGTGCCTATGCTAACCTTCCTATGGTGTAGAAATATACCTAGTTGGACGAATCTTAGTGTGGCTAGCTGGTCCAGTGGCTAACGCGACGGTCTGGAGTTTTGAGACTCTCTGACCGCGGGATCAAACCCCACCCGTGGTATGGTTTGCAATCGTGTCATTACGATTTCGTGAGTCATATAATACTATTAATATGTACCATCTGGTACGTTGCTATGGTGAGATGTACTCATAAGTTCATGAGTAATGTAGATGTTAAGGTATCTGTGTGTTGACTCGACTTGGACTTCAAATATGACTGACAAAGTCCCTAGATACGCTAACTTCTGTACCGTCGAGCCAATCAGTTTACCTGAACAACATGACGATCCATTCGCCAAACAGCAGTAATGATCGTAACAGCAGTGAACAGCACAGAACAGGAGACGAGAAACGACTCTAATTGGGGGGACCATCAGCAAATCTTCCACAAAAGGCATAAAACTCCTTTTCTGTGATGTATGTCCCGGCTCACAGAGATATAGTCTATCAAAAACAGAGTCTAAATAATACGAGCTGAAGAGAACAGCATTTTCCCAGACAGAGCAGAGACGGAGCTGTTTCCTCCACAAGGAACAGCCAGAGAGAGCTAGGCAGAGCCTGCAGATCCAACGTCTGGTTACTCGTACAGGCTTGAGCCTGACACCAACTGCGAAACAAGCGGACAGACAGTTTGAAGTGTGGTGACAGCCAATCAAGACTCTGCCTTCAGCGAGCACAATAAGAGGCGTAGTTGTTACATCCTACCGACATACACAAGCTAATGACATAAGTCAAATGAAATAAAGCATTAAATTTCCGTTTTAGCTATTAAAAAAATCAACAATATAAAATTATATGAAAAACCAATATATGCATAATATTATGGTGTAATTTTCTCTGAGGATGATATAGAGCCTCCCATGATGGGAACCCTGGGACTGAAGCAGCACTGCTCCTCACCAGCATGGTGGAGCCTGCCATGATGGGAACCCTGGGACTGAAGCAGCACTGCTCCTCACCAGCATGGTGAAGCCTGCTATGATGGGAACCCTGGGACTGAAGCAGCACTGCTCCTCACCAGCATGGTGAAGCCTGCCATGATGGGAACCCTGGGACTGAAGCAGCACTGCTCCTCACCAGCATGGTGGAGCCTGCCATGATGGGAACCCTGGGACTGAAGCAGCACTGCTCCTCACCAGCATGGTGAAGCCTGCTATGATGGGAACCCTGGGACTGAAGCAGCACTGCTCCTCACCAGTATGGTGGAGCCTGCCATGATGGGAACCCTGGGACTGAAGCAGCACTGCTCCTCACCAGCATGGTGAAGCCTGCCATGATGGGAACCCTGGGACTGAAGCAGCACTGCTCCTCACCAGCATGGTGAAGCCTGCCATGATGGGAACCCTGAGACTGAAGCAGCACTGCTCCTCACCAGCATGGTGAAGCCTGCTATGATGGGAACCCTGGGACTGAAGCAGCAGTGCTCCTCACCAGCATGGTGGAGCCTGCCATGATGGGAACCCTGGGACTGAAGCAGCACTGCTCCTCACCAGCATGGTGAAGCCTCCCATGATGGGAACCCTGGGACTGAAGCAGCACTGCTCCTCACCAGCATGGTGAAGTCTGCCATGATGGGAACCCTGGGACTGAAGCAGCACTGCTCCTCACCAGCATGGTGAAGCCTGCCATGATGGGAACCCTGGGACTGAAGCAGCACTGCTCCTCACCAGCATGGTGAAGCCTGCCATGATGGGAACCCTGGGACTGAAGCAGCACTGCTCCTCACCAGCATGGTGAAGCCTGCCATGATGGGAACCCTGGGACTGAAGCAGCACTGCTTCTCACCAGCATGGTGAAGTCTGCCATGATGGGAACCCTGGGACTGAAGCAGCACTGCTCCTCACCAGCATGGTGAAGCCTCCCATGATGGGAACCCTGGGACTGAAGCAGCACTGCTCCTCACCAGCATGGTGAAGCCTGCCATGATGGGAACCCTGGGACTGAAGCAGCACTGCTCCTCACCAGCATGGTGGAGCCTGCCATGATGGGAACCCTGGGACTGAAGCAGCACTGCTCCTCACCAGTATGGTGAAGCCTCCCATGATGGGAACCCTGGGACTGAAGCAGCACTGCTCCTCACCAGCATGGTGAAGCCTGCCATGATGGGAACCCTGGGACTGAAGCAGCACTGCTCCTCACCAGCATGGTGGAGCCTGCCATGATGGGAACCCTGGGACTGAAGCAGCACTGCTCCTCACCAGTATGGTGGAGCCTGCCATGATGGGAACCCTGGGACTGAAGCAGCACTGCTCCTCACCAGTATGGTGAAGCCTCCCATGATGGGAACCCTGGGACTGAAGCAGCACTGCTCCTCACCAGCATGGTGAAGCCTGCCATGATGGGAACCCTGGGACTGAAGCAGCACTGCTCCTCACCAGCATGGTGGAGCCTGCCATGATGGGAACCCTGGGACTGAAGCAGCACTGCTCCTCACCAGTATGGTGGAGCCTGCCATGATGGGAACCCTGGGACTGAAGCAGCACTGCTCCTCACCAGCATGGTGGAGCCTCCCATGATGGGAACCCTGGGACTGAAGCAGCACTGCTCCTCACCAGCATGGTGGAGCCTGCCATGATGGGAACCCTGGGACTGAAGCAGCACTGCTCCTCACCAGCATGGTGGAGCCTGCCATGATGGGAACCCTGGGACTGAAGCAGCACTGCTCCTCACCAGCATGGTGGAGCCTCCCATGATGGGAACCCTGAGACTGAAGTAGCACTGCTCTTTGCCTAGCCTGTTCTGTTTCCATCAATGCCTCCTTATTATCCTGTCCTTCCATGTCAGAAGGTGTATCGTGATTTACACCTAGAAAATCCTCGGGGAACTAGTCGCAAACCTGCACACCGAAATTACTTCATATAGAGACTAAAGACCTGGCAGATGGTGCAGAGTACATCCACTGTAAAACGGGAACACAACAAACCTTTGGCTGTCTTCAAGAGGAAATTGACAAATTCCTCTGATAAATTCCTGACCAGCTGGGCTGTCTTTCGTACGTTGGACTGCGCGTTGCGAATAGTAGCAGCCTGGTTGACCAGGCCTGGACTGCCACGGCTATGTGGTGCCCCGTCTTTCATGTTGCATGCATCAGAGGTACTGTCTTTGATACCCATTAGGTGAAGCATGCACATCTGGTATGAAGGAAGTGAAGCTCTCCTTGATGAAGCTCTTAATGAAGTTCTCCATAAAAGCTCTATTTGATAAATCTCTCCTTGATAAAGCTCTTCTTAACTAAGTTCTTAAACCTGATAAACCTTCCCTTAGTTAAGCTGTCCCTGATAAAACTTCCATGATAAAGCTGTCCCTGATAAATCTTCCATGATGAAGCTCCATTCGATAAAGTTCTCCCCGATAAAGCTTCCATGATAGAGCTCTCTCTGATAAAGCTTCCATGATAGAGCTCTCTCTGATAAAGCTTCCATGATAAAGCTCTCCCTGATAAAGCTTCCATGATAAAGCTCTCCCTGGTAAAGCTTCCATGACAACGCTCCCCCATAAAGCTTCCATGATAAGGCTCTGTTCGACAAAGCTCTACTAAAGCAGAACGTTGACTTGATAAAGCTTGCTGCTTTGTACTAAGTTTATATTATCCGGAGTCTCTCCTAAAGGAGCACATCCCAACTACCAGTCACTACATCCGAGACGTATTTTCTAATTTGTTTAATGCAGTACACAAATAACCTGCACTTAGGAGAGGGAAATTGATGACGAAGTCTCGGTCCGACTTGGACCATTGACAAGTCAAACTAAAGCGAGAAGCAGAGAAGGCCAGAATATGTGTTTACGAGAGGAGATGTAGAAGGCAGTGGTAATAATGGTGGAGGTAGATGTAGTTGTGATTGTGTTGGTTGAGGGCATGGAGTAGCGGTAGTAGTAGTAGTAGTAGTAAAGGTAGCAGCAGTGGTACTAGTAAGGAGGTAATAGTAGAGGTAGTAGTAGAAGTATTAATATCAATAGTGGTATAAATGATATCGAAATAGTAGACAATAGTGGACACAACTGAATGGGAGAAAGTGGCAGAGAAAGACTTAAGACTGAACGGAAGGAGAGAAGACTGAACGGAAGGAGGGACGGGAAGTAATTGTAGCAGTAGTATTAGTAGTTAGGGTAGTGATGCTGGAAATAGTAATATTGCAGCAGTGAAATAGTAATAGCGCAATAGTTGTAGAGGTAAAAATGAAAAGCAGAAATAGTAGTAGTAGGGGAGGTAGTCCGGATCATGTAGCTGAACTCTTCTCCAGGCTGAGGGACTGACCACCTCAAACTGTCTCTTCAAGATTGACAGACTGATTACAGTATCTTTACCTCGCCACTACTCCTCCTGCCTACGATACATTCTCCTCTGCATTTGACTGATGAAGCCTGCCTTGTAGGCGAAAAGTTTCAAAAATAAAAATACCCAGCTGTTGCACATGTGTCTTAGTCATCAACTTGTCGGTATTTTATACTATTTTCAACGTACAAAAGAACAGAGTACTACTGGTCCGCGGGTATGGGATAAAAACCGCGTTTTTAGGGCCACGTGACTGAGGGTGTTTTGGGACACCTAACTGTGGGTGTTATAAGGTGAAGGATTCAATGGTGAAGTTACTATGATAAGGTAAAATAGTGTGAAGGTGCGGCAGCCCAGGGTGTTGTGTGGTGAAGCACGTCACCAGCGACTTCTGGCTTACCTGTGCTGGTCTCGCTGATGAGGTGACCACTGCTTACCTGTGCTGGTCTCGCTGATGAGGTGACCACTGCTTACCTGTGCTGGTCTCGCTGATGAGGTGACCACTGCTTACCTGTGCTGGTCTCGCTGATGAGGTGACCACTGCTTACCTGTGCTGGTTTTGTCTGATTGTATACCTGGAGTATACTTGGAGAGGGTTTCGGGGTCAACGCCCCCGCGTCTCGGTCTATGACTAGTCCTCGTAGTGGATCAGAACGTATTCAATCAGGCTGTTACTGATGGCCTCACGCAAACCGACGTACGAACCACAACCCGGCTGGGATTTTCCATGTGTATATTATCATGTATCTTTCTCGCCTGCGTTCCAGGGAGTACAAATAAAGGGACTTCAACCGTTCCCAGTAATGGTGCGTTATCGTATTTGTACGTGCCGTGAAAGTTCTCTGTACATTTTCCAGGTCTGTAACTTCGCCTACTTTGAAAGTGGCCGTTAGTGTGCGGCAATATTCCAGCCTAGAGAGAACAAGCGATTTGAAGAGAATCATCATGGGCTTGGCGTCCCTAGTTTTGAAGGTTCTCATTATCCATCCTATCATTTTCCTAACAGATGTGGTAGATACATTGTGGTCATTGAAAGTGAGATCCTCTGACATTATCACTCCCAGGTCCTTCACATTAGTTTTTTAAGCTATTGTGTGATAGGAATTTATTTTATACTCTATTAATTTCCTCGAGTTTTCTATATCTATGGAGTAATTGAAATTTCTTTTCACTGAACTTCATATCGTTTTCCGCGACCTCTGTAAAGATTTGGTTGATGTCCGCTTATAGAGCCTTAGTGTCATGCAAATTCGGGTATCATCCACAAAGGAGCAAACGGTGCTGAGGTTTACATCTATGTCTGTGTCAGATATGAGGATAAGGAACAGGATGAGGGCGAGTACTGTGCCTTGTGGAACAGAGCTTTTCACTGTGGCTGCCTCAGACTTTACTCTGTTTACTTTTACCGTTTATGTTCTATTTGTTAGGAAGTTATAGATCCATCTACTACCTTTCCTGTTATTCCTTTATCACACATTTTATTTATGCGCTATTACACCATGGTCGCACTTGTCGAAGACTTTCGCAAAGTCTGTATATACTACATCTGCATTTTTTTTGTCCTCCAGTGCATCTAAGACCTTGTCGTAGTGGTCCAGTAGTTAAGACAGTCAGGGACGACCTGTTCTAAACCCGTGTTGCCCTGGATTGTGTCACTGATGGATATCTAAGTGGGTGGTGATCTTGCTTCTTAAAACTCTTTCAAAGATTTTTATATGGGGCGTTAGTGCTATAGGCCTGTAATTCTTTGCAATTACTCTACTGCCACCTTCGTGGAGGGGGGCTATGTCTGTTGCTTTAAGTGATTTTGGGATGACCCCTCTGTCCGTGCTCCCTCTCCATAGAATGCTGAAGGCACGTGAAAGGGGGCTTCTTGCAGCCCTTGATGAACACGGAGTTCCATGAGTCTGGGCCTGGGTCAGAGTGTGTGGGCATGTCATTTATTGCTTTTCCGAAGTCTCGTGGTGTTAGGATAAAATCGGAGATTTTTTGATATACCATATGTTGCGTCTAGGTCATAAAAAATCGTTTAGATTTTCGACTCTTAGTCTGGTTAACGGTTCACTAAACACAGTGATACCGGGACTTTAGTATCTCACTTATTTCTTGGTGACTGTTAACTCACAGATCCTCCTATCTTCCATTTATTTTTCTCTTTTCTTTCTCCCTTTCTACCCTCTCCCTCCCACCAACACATGCCCGCCCAGGCTGTATATACTAAGACACAACGTTAAAAACTATTAAGCAAACAGTGTAATGGTTCACGTCTCTGTGAATATAACTTTACATGTATTTCCTTGGAATTCCTGCGTATTTGTATGTCACCCCAAAATACAACATTTACTTTATCCACTCATCTTTATGCATGTGTGTGGAATGTCCCACAAAACTGCAGAGAAAATTTTCACATAGGGAAAAGCTTTCATGACAAGAGAGTTGACACGATGTTTACGGTGAGATGGATGAGTAGAGACAGACACAAGCCCGGCCACACACACACACACACACACACACACACACACACACACACACACACATACACACACACACACACACACACACATACACACACACACATACACACACACACACACACATACACACACACACACACACACATACACACACACACACACACACACACACACACATACACACACACACACACACACACACACACACACACACACACACACACACACACACACACACACACACACACACACACACACACACACATACACACACACACACACACACACACACACACACACACACACACACACACACACACACACACACACACACACACACACATACACACACACACACACACACACACACACACACACACACACACACACACACACACACACACACACACACACACACACACACACACACACACACACACACACACACACACACACACACACACACACACACACACACACATACACACACACACACACACACACACACACACACATACACACACACACACACACACACACACACACACACACACACACACACACACACACACACACACACACACACACACACACACACACACACACACACACACACACACACACACACACACACACACACACACACACACACACACACACACACACACACACACACACACACACACACACACACACACACACACACACACACACACACACACACACACACACACAGACACACACACACACACACACACACACACACACACACACACACACACACACACACACACACACACACACACACACACACACACACATACACACACACACACACACACACACATACACACACACACACACACACACACACACACACACATACACACACATACACACACACACACACACACACACACACACACACACACACACACACACAGTGAACAAATATCTACTAGCATTCACCCTTCAACAAGAGCTAAAGAATTTGAGAAATAGACCAGAGTACTGAGGCTATATAGATAAGCTAAAATGAAAATCCGCAGATGCAGCCAGCGTCACAGAGACATCGGGAAACACTTCTTCCAAGTAAAAGTAATAAAGAAGTGGAATGACTTTAATGAAGAAGCAGTGGAAAGTGACTCCATACATGACTGTTTCCCTTACTTGTGCATGTACACAGTGGAAGGTAGATCCATCAATGGCTGTACTGCCTTACTTCCAGTGCATGTACACAGTGGAAAGCGAATCCATACATGGCTATAGTTCCCTACTCTCTACGTACGTACACAGTGGAAGGTGACTACACTTCATATTTGTGCATAGTAATGTCACCGGTACTTCACTATTCCTTGTAGATACACAGTAACATCGCCTGTACTTACATACTCCCTCTGCAAGCACAGTAATACTACTAGTACTGACCTTCCTCCTGTAAATGTCCTATGAATGGACAAGAATATTGCCAGAAATCTGTTAGGTAAACGTTCACCGAACAAATTTAGTTTAATGGATGTTGTTAGTGAGGTTCTTATAGCCTTCATTACCGCCCCATCAACCAAAATTTTAACATTTATTCTTTAGGTACACAGACTTTAATTTTCACTATTGATCACTGATATAAAACTTTGAACCTGTGTTCTCAATTATCATGGGATTTGCATCTCAATGTTTCTCTAATCAAATTGTTAATATAAGCAAATAAAGCACTCTGAAAAGAGTTGAATATAACCCTGAGTTCTGTGTAATATAAATAACATTAGATTGTAAGTAAATAACAAATTTGAATATCATGGGAATGCACTTAAAAACTTGAGTAGATTTATAACTCACTATAATAACATGAACATATATAAACACATTTACGGAGCAACTTGCAATGTAAACACATTGGTGAGTGTTGTAGGAGCCTAGCTCATACTTGAATGTAAATACTTCTGGCAGTTTAGCACACACACATGGACGATGATCAAACTAAATATAATGTACGTGGTCACTCTTGAACACTGTGTGCTTGATAACTGTATGGATAGGCAGTACAGTAACCTATTTGAAGAATTTAACACTAGTCCAGTATTTGGAAATCTTTATTGAAGAAAGTTTTCGCTACACAATGGCTTCATCAGTCCAATACATCACTCCAATGATGGGTATACACAGAGGCGACATTAATAAAATACTGAGGATATCGAATCACGTAAGAACGAGAAATGACGGATTTAAGTTAGATAAATTTAGATTTCGAAAGAACATAGGTAAGTACTGGTTTTCAAACAAGAGTTGTGGATGCGTAGAACAGTCTACCGAATAGGGTAACCGAGGACTCTAGGTAGCTTTAAAAAGAGATAAGACAACTATATGGGTGGGAGGGGCTGGATTTGATTGGTGTCGTGGCACGTACGGGAAGAAATTTTTGGGTAGCTTTGGGAAGGGGTGGTTTTGATAAGGGCCTGCCTTGTATGGGCCAATAGGCCTTCTGCAGTTCCTCCATTATTATGTTCTTAAGAACGATAGAAAAAGAGGAGTAGTTTGAGGTAATCAGTCCCTCAGCCTGAAATCGATGTGCTCATCAATCTTGAAGAGAGTATAGCGTATGCTCGGAGAAGTGGCATATATACTGTAGTCTGGTGAGTTGACTACAATATATAAGCCACTTCACCGAGCGTATGCTGTACTTTCTTCAAGACTGTTAGTGAACACATCAGTTCCAGGCTGAGGGACTAATTACCTAAAACTCCTCATTTTCTACCGTTCTTGTTTGTATTAGACTGATGAAATCACTGTGAGGCGAAACCTTTCCTCAATAAAGATTCCCGAAAATTCGGAATATTGTGGGTTTACTACACCATTTATCAAACAGTAACCTATTTATGGCGAGATATTAGTTAAAATTAGATATCAGAATTTTTGATCAAGTATCCCAAATTTGCTCGTAACACATCAACTATACATTTGAAAATATAGACGAATGTAATGCAGTCAACGCTATTTACTAGCTAGGTCTTTGTGTATTCACCTGCTACCTACCACACGATGGTTATGGGATGCACAACAAACTAGTAACGCCGAGAGCAAAACTATCGCTTTTACAGACAGTTTTATATATTTGTGCCTTGAGTCTGTGGGTTCTGAAATGTTGTAAACGTTGATGATGAATTAACCAAGAGTAACAACATAAAGTCAAACGGTGTGGCTTATTTCCACTGTCAGTAGAGTAATACCTGAACATTGTAAGTGGAGTAATACTTCAACATTGTAAGTGGAGTAATACTTGAACATTGTAAGTGGAGTAATACTTGAACAATGTAAGTGGAGTAATACTTGAACATTGTAAGTGGAGTAATACTTCAACATTGTAAGTGGAGTAATACTTGAACATTGTAAGTGGAGTAATACTTGAACAATGTAAGTGGAGTAATACTTGAACATTGTAAGTGGAGTAATACTTGAACATTGTAAGTGGAGTAATACTTGAACATTGTAAGTGGAGTAATACTTGAACATTGTAAGTGGAGTAATACTTGAACAATGTAAGTGGAGTAATACTTGAACATTGTAAGTGGAGTAATACTTGAACAATGTAAGTGGAGTAATACTTGAACAATGTAAGTGGAGTAATACTTGAACAATGTAAGTGGAGTAATACTTGAACAATGTAAGTGGAGTAATACTTGAACATTGTAAGTGGAGTAATACTTGAACAATGTAAGTGGAGTAATACTTGAACATTGTAAGTGGAGTAATACTTGAACAATGTAAGTGGAGTAATACTTGAACATTGTAAGTGGAGTAATAATTGAACATTGTAAGTGGAGTAATACTTGAACATTGTAAGTGGAGTAATACTTGAAAATTGTAAGTGGAGTAATACTTGAACATTGTAAGTGGAGTAATACTTGAACATTGTAAGTGGAGTAATACTTGAACATTGTAAGTGGAGTAATACTTGAACATTGTAAGTGGAGTAATACTTGAACATTGTAAGTGGAGTAATACTTGAACATTGTATGTGGAGTAATACTTGAACATTGTAAGTGGAGTAATACTTGAACATTGTAAGTGGAGTAATACTTGAACATTGTAAGTGGAGTAATACTTGAACATTGTAAGTGGAGTAATACTTGAACAATGTAAGTGGAGTAATACTTGAACATTGTAAGTGGAGTAATACTTGAACAATGTAAGTGGAGTAATACTTGAACATTGTAAGTGGAGTAATACTTGAACATTGTAAGTGGAGTAATACTTGAACAATGTAAGTGGAGTAATACTTGAACATTGTAAGTGGAGTAATACTTGAACATTGTAAGTGGAGTAATACTTGAACAATGTAAGTGGAGTAATACTTGAACATTGTAAGTGGAGTAATACTTGAACAATGTAAGTGGAGTAATACTTGAACATTGTAAGTGGAGTAATACTTGAACATTGTAAGTGGAGTAATACTTGAACAATGTAAGTGGAGTAATACTTGAACATTGTAAGTGGAGTAATACTTGAACATTGTAAGTGGAGTAATACTTGAACATTGTAAGTGGAGTAATACTTGAACATTGTAAGTGGAGTAATACTTAAACACTATCAGTGGAGTAATACTTGAATAAATAAGAGAAAGGCACAATACTGTGACTGGTACAATACACAAATAACCCGCACATAGGAGGGAGGAGCTTACGACGACGTTTCGGTCCGACTTGGACCATTTACAAAGTCACACTAACAAAAAGGAAAGAAGGAGGGAGTAAATATAGGCCACCAGACAGGGACGGGACAAGAGAGGTAGTAGGAAAGGAAGAAGAGAGGTAATGGTAGAGGTAGTAGTAGTGGAGTCAAAGACTAAGAGGAGCACTGCAAGGGAGCTAGGGGCCCACAAAGACTAAGAAAGAGTAACACTGCAAGGGAGCTAGGGACCCCACAAAGGGTAGGATCAAGAACACAGAGAGGGGAAAAATAATAATATTTGAACATTGTCAGTGGGGTAATACCTAAACATTGGCTTCTGTTGGCAAGGCTGTCTCCCTCGAAATAAAAACTAACGTCTCACTATTTCTTAGGCCACACGACAGTGCCAGAGAGAGTATGATGACTGAACGTAATGTTGACCTCATGTCAGTGGAGACAGTGAATGATGGTACACACAGAATATAACACAGAGTGCTGGTAATGGGTTAGCGTGATTAATATGTTAATGGTTTTACCTGAGAACTTGAAACTTTGGCTGTTAGCTGTCATGTGAGGAGCTATATTTTACTAGCCATCTGCCAACACCTGCCCTCCTTTCTTGCCAACACCTGCCCTCCTTTCTTGCCAACACCTGCCCTCCTTTCTTGCCAACACCTGCCCTCCTTTCTTGCCAACACCTGCCCTCCTTTCTTGCCAACACCTGCCCTCCTTTCTTGCCAACACCTGCCCTCCTTTCTTGCCAACACCTGCCCTCCTTTCGTACCAACACCTGCCCTCCTTTCGTGCCAACACCTGCCCACCTTTCGTGCCAACACCTGCCCTCCTTTCTTGCCAACACCTGCCCTCCTTTCGTACCAACACCTGCCCTCCTTTCGTGCCAACACCTGCCCTCCTTTCTTGCCAACACCTGCCCTCCTTTCGTACCAACACCTGCCCTCCTTTCGTGCCAACACCTGCCCACCTTTCGTGCCAACACCTGCCCACCTTTCGTGCCAACACCTGCCCACCTTTCGTGCCAACACCTGCCCACCTTTCGTGCCAACACCTGCCCTTTTCATACTTCTTATGCTACTACATATTTTCCATTAAATATTTTTTATTTTATATAAATTACGAATAGCTAACAATTTATATACTATTTTATAAGTATAAACGTATCATTTATCTACTCTATTCCCATTGTATTTTCACAGATTACTGCAGTTATAAATGTGGTCAGATCTTAAGTTAGAAATGCATTGACTCTTCCCACATATAAATTATACTTCACGTTTGATGTAATGTGTTTATGAATTTGGATAGTAATGTTTATTGGTGTATAATGTCATATGTTAAGGAATGAAAATTGAAGAATGTTTGTCATTTCGTCTAAGAAAAAAAGGGTCCACAGGTACAAGTGTAAAGGTAGAATTCTGCCAAGAAAAAGGAAGGAAGACGCAGAAGCTGAAGGTGTTGACCTTGTTCAGCCACGTCAAAGCTCAGCTCTAAGGTGCATCCGCCCCCCCGATGTGACCCACAACAATAAGCTAACACACAGGTACCTACTTACTGCTAGGTGAACACAGTAACAACTGTGTTGAAACAGACCCAACCTCTTCACCAACCCAAGAATCGAGCCCTGGCCATTAGGTATCCATAGCTATTCGGTATCCCTGGTCATTATCATCCTTGACTATTAGGTATCCCTTGCTATTAAATATATCTGGCTATTAGGTATCCCTGGCCATTAGCATCCCTGACTCTTCGGTATCCGTGGCCATTACTATCAATGAAAGTTGATTTTTAAAGTGGTCGCCTGAATTATATTTTTCCTCCAAATTTTCATCCGATCGTCCTTTTCAAGACTAGCGTAGGGTAACTAGGGTCAGAGTCATGCAACTACTGGCATGCGCAGAAACCCTAGATTTCTGGAATAGGTACGATAACTTTCAAAAGCCTCTGCTGCTTAGCTTTAAACATTCAAGAACGGTGCCCTTCTTCTTCGACGATGGCGGAGAGAGAAATTCAGGTGTCTAGGTGTACTGACAGTTTTAAACGTGAAACAGCAATAAATCTTTATTTCTGTTTAATCATGTTATATATATATATATATATATATATATATATATATATATATATATATATATATATATATATATATATATATATATATATATATATATATATATATATTTGACTCCAGGGGGAAGTGGAGAAGAATCCTTCCTCCGTAAGCCACGCGTGTCGTCAGAGGCAATTAAAATGCCGTGAGCAGGAGGCTAGTAACCCCATCTCCTGTATAAATTACTAAATATAAAAAGAAAATAAACCTTTCTGAAAGCATTTCTTCATTTTTGGGTCATCCTGCCTCTTAGATTCTTAGGTCTTCTGAACGGCTTCAATATTTAACGGGTGATGCGTCTTATGGACTGGATATTACTAATTAATTTTAATTTGTGCGCGGGTGAGCCACTGACAATATAATGTTCAATGATGACAAGTTTCAGTTATGGTAAAAGTGAGGAATTTAAACTGGAAAATCGTATAAAATAAACTTGAATTCACTTGTTCTGTAAATACTGGAATACTGGTGTACTCTAACAGCTCCGTTCAAGACAGATGAAATTGCAGACCTGGATAATATGCAGAGAACCTTCACTGCTCATATATATTCAGTCAAGCATCTGTATTTATGGGGAACATTTGAGATCTCTCGATCTGTGCTCCTTAGAAAATAGGCAGGATACATTATAAACTACACCTGGAAAATTCTCTAGGGATTGGTCCCAACTCTGCCCATACAATTGTCTAGGAAAACTCATTAAGTTTGAAAGGGCCAAGACTTTTCAACACCCTCACTTCATAAGGGAGGATTACTAACAGACCCCTGGCTGTCTTCTAGAGAAAATTTGATTAGTTCCTCAAGTCACTGTTGGACTTTATGCGGCTCGCACCAACAGCCTACACTTGGAAAATCCTAGAAGGAATTGTCCAGAATCTGCATACATAAATCACTCCCTATGAAAGTAAAAGACTTGGCAGGCGGTACAAAATACCCCCTATGAAAAGTAGGGGCGCCATTGTTACACTAAGAGAAAACACAATAAGTGTCCGGGGCCCAGGACTGTTCAACAGCTTCCCACCATGCATAAGGGGAATTACCAATAGACCCCTTCAAGAGGGAGCTGGACAGATACTTAAAGTTGGTGCCGGATCAGCCAGGCTGCGGTTCGTACGTTGGATTCCGTGCGGCCAACAGTAACAGCCTGGTTGATCAGGCCCTGATCCACCGGGAGACCTGTCGTGGACCGGGCCGCGGGGGCCTTAATCCCCGGAACACCCTCCACGTAGACTCCGGGTAGCTTGATGGATCAGGCCATCTACCTTGAGGCAGGATATGGGACGGTGTCACTGGTAGATTTTCCAGGCTGATAACTTGATAATGTAGCTTCTGAGAGGCTTCAAACTTAATGTGATGTGCTGATTATCTCGGAGTTAACAAGAGTATGTTTCTTCCGCTTGGCTTCAAACCTGATGTTTCTTAGTTTGGGTCTGTGTATGTCCTAACTTATGTATATCCAAATCTTAATTGCCAATATTTAATAGTATTACAATGTTACACCGCACTCTGCACTATTCCTGTCACTTGCAGTGAGGTACAGAGGCTGGGGTTATACAATATAGGGATATCTTTCCAGGATCGTGCAGCGACAGGAGTACATCTGTCATGGTTGTGAACTGAAGACGCTACCAGTCAGCCACAACCTCGTCCTAGGCACTTTTATCATTGTTGTTAATAATAATATTAACAATAATAATAATAAGTGGATTTCTGCTGCTACCACTATTACTACCTCTGATATTGTTGCAGATACATTTATAATTACTACGATTGCTATAAAATTGCAACATAATCCTTTTTGTTTTCTGCTTTATTATTATTTTAATAATTATTATCTGCACTGTTCGGGCTGCATCATGAGTGCATCATGAGAAAGACCTGCTTGGTGTGTGAGAACTTTACAAGTGGAGGGTTCAAGTTAGGTGGTGGGGTTCACACGATCATATATCACAGCACAAGTTTAGGAGTAATTAAAGCAGAACGTGATATTATTCAACCCTGAAATATATTGTCATTATCTTCATTAAGAGACTCGTATTTCCCTCCTGAGATCTTATGAGGGATGCTAAGTGCTGTCTTGCACTTCAAGGGGGACGTGGGAAGGGCTCTTTAGTCTAGGAATTAGAGATACTCCTTCCTTTTGAAGGATAGATACCTGAAGGAAGTTTTCATTGGATAAACGCCCCGCGGCCCGTTCCCAGACCAGGTCTCCTTTTGGATTAAGGGCTAAGCAACCAGGCTGTTAATGCTGGGCGCATGCAGTTCAGCGTACGAGCCACAGGCAGGCTGGTCAGGAACTGAATTGAGGAAGATTATTTTGAAGACGGACAAAGACTTACAGGTAATTCCCTTTACGTCTCACGTAAATAATAATAAAATATAATTAAAAATGGCTTCCTCTTCTTGAAGCATTAAGTAATCAATATCCACGATTACATAAAGCATTTATTTTACTGTGACATTTTGCTAGTTTCTTAGGCAAATAATAATGAAATAATGCTTGATAATTTAGCATGACTTTATTACTTATGTATAACTTCATATTGGTAACAACCACTGTGAAAGAATAGTGGAATTCCAAGCGATTTCGTGACTTCTCACATTATCAAGGAACTTGAAAAACAAAATATCAAAGGAAAGTATATAAAGGGTCAAGACTACACCTCACCATCACATCCCACAACAAAGCAACACCTCACACACGCTTGACGACACCCGACTCTGTGAAACCCACCCATTACTCTACCCAAGAATTAAGATTTATTCCTTGTTTAATGTATCATTAAATTCTTCCCAAATTTTATTAATTATAAATGAATCCAATTTATATAAACCAAAGGAAATATTCATATTTCAAAACTGCTTTTTATGAAACATGATTCAATTATATTACTGTGATCTTATTGTTGGGAGTTAAATGGGGGAGGCACAGGTAGCTGAGTGGAGGATATATATATATATATATATATATATATATATATATATATATATATATATATATATATATATATATGTATGTATATATGCAAGGAATTCGAAAGAGCAGGCGAAATATACACAAACACTGATCTCTGGCTGAAGGCGACTCGAACCTACGAACCTTTGAACATTCCCCTCTTGTATGAGAGTATAGTTTTATATGGGTGTGAAGCATGGGTGATGAATGTTGCAGCGAGGAGAAGGGTGGAGGCAGTGGAGATGTCATGTCTGAGAGCAATGTGTGGTGTGAATATAATGCAGAGAATTCGTAGTTTGGAAGTTGGGAGGAGGTGCAGGATTACCAAAACTGTTGTCCAGAGGGCTGAGGAAGGGTTGTTGAGGTGGTTCGGACATTTAGGAAGGAGACTCGAACCTACGAACCTTGGAACAAGGTACGCAGTGCTTTACCAATCTACCCACACTGGACAATACCTTGGAGTCCAGCTTGCGCTAGACTTTGATCCAAGGCAGCCAGCTTTCATTGAGAAGGCTTACAGCTTTTCATCTCATCTCCTGCATGCATCAGCCTTACTAGAGATATTAACAATGCAAGGAATTAGCAAGAGCAGGCGAAATATACACACTGATCTCTGTGGGTAGATTGGTAAAGCACTGCGTACCTTGTTCCAAGGTTCGTAGGTTCGAGTCTCCTTCAGCCAGAGATCAGTGTTTGCGTATATTTCGCCTGCTCTTGTGAATTCCTTGCGCATATATATATATATATATATATATATATATATATATATATATATATATATATATATATATATATATATATATATATATATATATATACTGTATATCCCCCACCCAACTCCCAGCGACACCCCTACTGAGGAGGGCAGTTTGGCCCCACCAGGCCACTACAGTCAAGTTCACTACCTTCCACGCTCTATACTTCACGCACCATACCCCCTATATGTAGTTGCTCCACCCAGCATGTCGTACTCCACTCCTACAGTCTAGCTAGCCAGATGGATGTCAATCAGGAGGAAGCGAGCAGCCAGGGAAATGGTATGGCTGGCAATACTAGGAGAGGCAAGTGTCGATCATGTCACCTTCGTTGTCTCAACTCTAATGGTTTCCTCCGCAAACACGGTAGCTGTCTTGGTTCAGGATGTCCTCCTGTGGAAATTGATAACCCAGAGCCACTTCAGTCACCTGAACCCACTTCAACAATTCTCATATCAACACATAATATCTTCGAAGTAATTAAGCAACATTTACTAGGACACTCACATATTCCCAGATCAACCCGTCCACATGCAGCTGGGAAACTTAGACCTCTTAAAAAAGCAAAGGATGGCTCTGCTATCCTAAATGCTCCACCAACCATCAAGGCATGGCACAACTTGCTATCTTGCAATGTCTGCTTATCTGTGCCGGAAAGAAGGGCAAAGACGCTAGCATCAATGATCATTAAATCCTTAAGATATTTTCCTAGAGCTGATAACCTCATTCGCCTTCCCAATCAATGCAAAAACGGGAGAGGCAGAACCCCCACCTACTCCACTGACAGCAAAAAAATCAGAGTCCAGGTGAGCAAGAAAATTGAAGAGGGCAACACAGTGGGGGCAATCAGAATTATTACCAGTGAAGATACAGTTGCTCCCAGGGATGCTGACACGGCTGAAGCACTTAGAGGAAAGCACCCTGCCAGGGAAACCAGTGGCACCAACAGTTCCAACACCTCTGTCCCCACTGTGGAACTATTGTGCATGACTCAGACATTTACAAAGCAATAATGTTGTTCCCGTCCGGCTCTGCTGGGGGCTACACTGGAATAAGGCCACAACATTTAAAAAAATTATTAATCCAGTTATCGGGGAGACTGCAGAGACACTGCTTTCAAAGATCACAAGGTTCATCAACAATTCCTTGGCTGGTCTGATTCCTGACGATATTAAACTTTTCTTTGTTGGTGCATCACTTTGTGCCCTTGCAGGATGGAGGAATTAGACCAGTTGCAGTGGGCAACACTTTTCGCCACCTCGTTTCCAGAGCTGCTGTCCGAAGTTAAAGCTATGATGCTTCAACCAAACCAGCTTGGCTTTGGGGTCTGTCAAGGAAGTAAAGCAGCAGTTCATGCAACAAGGACGTATATCAACAATCTGCTTGAGGACAATGCAGTGGTAAAATTAAATTGAAATAATGCATTTAATCTGCTGAAAAGAGACGTGGTATTAACAGCTGTACAAGAACATTTCCCTGGTTTCTTTCCTTTTGTTTTGGCTGGATATAGAAAGGAATCAATGCTTCTGTTTGGAGAGCATGAAATCACATCATCAGAGGGTGTCCAGCAAGGGGATCCTATCGCACAATTTCTCTTCTGTATAGCAGTTAGGGAAATCACAGTCAGACTGACTAGTGAGCTAAACATCTTGTTCCTGGATGATGGCACACTAGGTGATGACACGGGGACAGGAAATTCGTCTCATCCTGAATTCATCCAAATATGAAATCTCAGTCAAACAACAAGTGACAGATGCAGTGAAATCAAAACTACCAGGAGCATCAGTTATTGCCCCCCCCCCACAAACAGCGCCTTGCTTGGAGCACCTCTGGGAAGTGATGCCATTGACACAATTCTTAGGCAGTCTTGGCACCTATGATGCCTTGTACCTTCTCGCAAAGTGCTTGAGTCTTCCCAGGTTAATATATTTTCTAAGATGTGCACCTTCATATGATAACCCTATTCTGCACGAATATGATAGTATCCTGAGGCAAATTTTTGCGAAAGTACTTAACCTTACTTGAGCAGTGGGACCAGTCTACGCTTCCAATCGGGCTAGGAGGCATTGGCGTCCACAGGTCATCACAGACTGCGCTACTTGCTTTCCTGTCCTCACGCGTTGCATCAAATCAAATTTTATTTCTTTGCAAGATTACATTGAGATTATGAAATTACAATAATGAGTTGCAGTGCAAAGAGCGACTATCATGCCTAGGCATTATGGGCAGACTTAATTTAATGGCTGACAGACTACTTAATACTAAAGAAATTGATCATAGTTTAAGTTTGCATTTTTTTTATAGTAGACAGTAATTTTACTCTAATTACAATATATTATGGGAATATAGCACTGTGAGTTGTTGAAAGTAGTTTACAGTATGAGAATGCTACAATTGGGTGTAAGGCAGTATTGTTTTGGGTAGGTATTTATAATACAATGTAGTATTAATAGTGTATGAACTTTGGGCGTCTAGATTTGAAGTCTTAAGATTTAGGTAATTGGGAGATTTTTTGTGAAGTTAAATATTGAGTATTGAGTATTTAGTTTAGGGTGAGTAGGTGGTTTTTGAGAAGAGCCATAAATTTTTCAGACCTGGATACTTTAGTATTTACTGGTAATGAATTCCAAATTTTGGGGCCCTTTATATGCATAGAGTTTTTACACAGTGAGATATGGACACGGGGTACATCATAATGAGATCTGTGTCTTGTGTTGTGATCGTGTGTCCAGTGGACTTCTATCAACGATTCTCCCTGAACATCTTAGGGGCAAGACTGGAGTCCATGACCAAAAGTTCGTTGACGGAGTCATAATCTGGGATAATCTAACTGGCTCTGAAATTAGATCTGCTCCCCCAACAACTACAGTCACACAGGGATGATTCAATAGTGGGGAATATAGCCTCAATAATGCTTCAGAGTGTGTCGGGGAAGGATAGAGCCCGCCTCCTGGCAGTGAGAGCTCCTCATGCAGAGGACTTTCTGTTGGCTGTTCCCAACTCCAGCCTTGGCACACGCCTCGACCCACAGACCATCCACATCGGTGATGCCCTTCGACTTGCCGCCCCTATTCTCGCCGAACACAGGTGTATTTGTGGGAGTAAAACAGCAGACCGATTCGGGTACCATGATCTTGTGTGCCGTAAATCCGAGCGAAAGATTGTAAGGCATAAAGAGGTTAATAGCATTATCAAGAGGAGCCTCACAACAGCCGGATGCCCAGCAATACGGGAGCCACCCGAACTATGCAGGTCTGATGACAGTCAAAAGCGTCCAGATTGTATCACCCTTCAAACCTGGACAGACGGCAAGCAGGTGGTGTGGGACTACACATGTGCAGTTACCTTGGCTAATACCTATCTCCGGTACAAAAGGAAGGAAGGAGGGGCAACTACCAGCTTCAGGGAGTCCCAGAAATCAAGAAAATACGGAAAACTTGCCCATCATTGTATGTTTGTTCCCATAGGCTTGGAGACCCTTGGCTCATGGGAAAAGAGTGCATATAAGTTCCTTAAAGAGCTAGGCAAAAGATTCATCAGGGTAACTAGGGATCCCAGGGCAGCTAGTTTTTTTATTCCAGCGACTCAGCGCTGCTGTTCTTGGGCACGCGACCCAGCCTTGAGGATTTGGATGATATTTTCGCATTATAATCAGTGACAAACATGTAACAATATGTACTAGACATGTATCTCTCACATCTCATGTACTGTATATGCCATCTTTGTATCAACAATGTATCTCTCAAATCTTCTGTACCATATTATGTAATAAAATATACCTATTGATAAAAAGAATAAAAAGACGGGGTGGTAAGGGAAGTGGAATATTCAAATGGCTTCAGGAAGAATCCAATTATACTTTCTCGAAGCCTTTTTATCCACTTCTCCGAGGCTATGGGTCCCACAGTTTGCACCATGTATATATATATATATATATATATATATATATATATATATATATATATATATATATATATATATATATATATATGTGTGTGTGTGTGTGTGTGTGTGTGTGTGTGTGTGTGTGTGTGTGTGTGTGTGTTTGTGTGACGAATAGGTAAAACTTGCGATTTTGACTTAAATAGCAATGCTTTTCTTGCTGAATAAGGCAAGCGAAAATTTCTGCATGCAATATCGCAAAAATCATTATAAGCCTAACGAAAAAAATATATATTTCATTGTATTTATTTATTATTACATCTAAAATATATTTAGTTGGATTAGGCTAAATTAAATAGCGCTTGTTATTATAAGGTTAGGTAAGTTTTGTAAGGTTCTTTTGGTACAAAATTATAAATTTTGACATTAACATAAATTAAAAATATATATCTTTAAACGTATAAGAGAAAATTTTAGAAAGGGCTTAATTTTAAGTGAGTTTTTGCTAATTGACCAATTTTACCTATTCGGCACGACATACATATTAAACCGTGTTGAGTATAAAAGTAATGATTTCAGTCAAAATAAGTAATGTTTGAGTTGCGTTTCACTGTACCAGGACTGAGGGACCAGAAGAGTGGCATTATCTGGACACAGTACCCCAGAGTCTGCCATGTTTCCAGCTTCACGCTCTCTTACCTGGGGAGAGAAAAAAAAATTTTACATATGTAACCAACTTAGAAAATCGATTGTACTGAGCTATGCAGATGTTGGATTCAACAACTTGAGAAACTAGACTCGATTGTAAGTTCAATAGGAAGCGTGTGTTTCTGTTTGTTTCAGCCTGTATGAGTTTATTTTGGATTCATCTGCGGTGTGTGACCCCCGTCAGCCACCACCATCACTACCACCTTCCACCCATGGTCACCCATTCAGTTACTTGCCACCTCCATTACCCACTCATCATCCCTCCACCACCACCTTTAGAACCCCCACCATTGCTATCTTCATTACTAACCCTCACCATCACTATCTCCACCTTCATCCTTCGTGGGTGTATACCTGGAGTATACCTGAAGAGGGTTTCGGGGGTCAACGCCCCCCGGCCTGGTCTGAGACCAAGCCTCGTATGCACGAGCGAATTATACAGGCCGAATAATAGAGGCTATAACTGCTAGCATGCTTGTACACAACACTACTAGCATGCTTGTACATAATACTGCTAGCATGCTTGTACACAAAACTAGCATGCTTGTACACAGCACTGCTAGCAAGTTTGTACACAACACTGCTAGCATGTTTGTAGACAATGCTAGCATGTTTGTACACAACACTGCTAGCATGTTTGTAGACAATGCTAGCATGTTTGTACACAACACTGCTAGCATGTTGGTACACAACACTGCTAGCATGCTAGTACACAACACTGCTAGCATGTTTGTACACAATGCGTGCTTGTACACAACACTGCTAGCATGTTTGTACACAATGCATGCTTGTAGATGAATGGTTCAAAGAACCGACATGTTAAATTAGACACATGTGCAACTCTTGGGTATCTTTATTGAGGAAACGTTTCGCCACACAGTTGCTTCATCAGTCCATACAAAGGATAAACTTGAAGAACAGGAGGAGAATGATGTAATCAGTCCCTTAACCTTGAGTCGATGTGGTCAGTCCATCAATCTTGAATAGAATACGGCATGGTTCTTTGAACCATTCGTCTACAATCCTGTCAGGCACTGCAACTTCTTGGGATCTTAATACTTGGGAATTCATCTCTTGCCTAACCCTTTTGGCACGACCTATTTCCACATTGGACAAATGTGACACCACCTACGACTGCTGCACCTCTCCTGCCATACGGTTTATAAGCTGCTTCTCCGCTCATATACCGTATTCTATTCAAGATTGATGGACTGGCCACATCGACTCAAGGCTGAGGGACTGATTACCTCATTCTCCTCCTGTTCTTCAAGTTTATCCTTTGTATGGACTGATGAAGCCACTGTGTGGCGAAACGTTTCCTCAATAAAGATACCCAAGAGTTGCACATGTCTAATTTAACACAATGCATGCTTGTACATAACACTACTAGCATGTTTGTACACAATGCATGCTTGTACACAACACTGCTAGCATACTTGTACACAACACTGCTAGCATCAAGAACATATATCAACGGGCCATTAATTTCTTTGATGACAGGGTCTTGGGTCCACTCGGATGAGTCGAGAGCACTAGCTTATGACACCTTTGAATTCTTCTCTTCTCCTAGATTGAAGATTGATCTTAAATACACGCAAGTTATTTTCCAACTAGATGGTACGACCTTGCTTGCTCTTCTCTCAGTCTTCTCACAAGATCCACCATTTTTTTTTCTGGTATTTTATCTTTAAGAGTTAGTTCAGATTATCCCTGTTTACTCATCTTCCATTGCTCAAGGCTGAAGCCGGTTTTTTCCTACCGGGCTAAAGAATAGAATCTGACGGATTGAATTGGGCGTTACTAATGTCTTCAGTTGTAGAGCCTCTAATTGAAAGCTGCGAGAGTCACGGGTGTAACTTTGGAGGCTGCCCATCGTTTGCGGAAGGTGGCAGCGCGAAGAATCCTGAAGACTCGATACTCCAGTTGACCATGTTTATCATTTCGTCTTTGTCCCTACCCTCACTCCTCACCTTAGATGCCGACGATGTCTGGAAGCCTAGCACCTCCCACACCGCATGCTGGTACACAACACTGATAGCATGCTGGTACACAACACTGCTAGCATGCTGGCACACAACACTGCTAGCATGCTGGCACACAACACTGCTAGCATGCTTGTACACAACACTGCTAGAATGCTTGTATACAACACTGCTAGCATGCTTGTACACAACACTGCTAGCATGATGGTACACAACACTGCTAGAATGCTTGTATACAACACTGCTAGCATGCTTGTACACAACACTGCTAGCATGATGGTACACAACACTGCTAGCAGGCTGGTACACAACACTGCTAGCATGCTGGTACACAACACTGCTAGCAGGCTGGTACACAACACTGCTAGCATGCTGGTACACAACACTGCTAGCATGCTGGTACACAACACTGCTAGCATGCTGATACACAACACTGCTAGCATGCTGGTACACAACACTGCTAGCATGCTGGTACACAACACTGCTAGAATGCTTGTATACAACACTGCTAGCATGCTTGTACACAACACTGCTAGCATGATGGTACACAACACTGCTAGCATGCTGGTACACAACACTGCTAGCAAGCTGGTACACAAAACTGCTAGCATGCTGGTACACAACACTGCTAGCATGATGGTATACAACACTGCTAGCATGATGGTACACAACACTGCTAGCATGCTTGTACACAACACTGCTAGCATGCTTGTACACAACACTGCTAGTATGCTTGTACACAACACTGCTAGCATGCTGGTACACAACACTGCTAGCATGCCTGTACACAACACTGCTAGCATGCTGGTAAACAACACTACTGGCATACTGGCACACAACACTACTAGTATGCTTGTGCACAACACTACTAGTATGCTGGTACGCAACACTGCTTGCATGCTGGTACACAACACTGCTAGCATGCTGGTACACACTGCTAGCATGCTGGTACACAACACTACTAGCATGCTGGTACAGAACACTGCTAGCATGCTGGTACACAACACTGCTAGCATGCTGGTACACAACACTGCTAGCATGCTGGTACAAAACACTGCTAGCATGATGGTACACAACACTGCTAGCATGCTGGTACACAACACTGCTAGCATGCTGGTACACAACACTGCTAGCATGCTGGTACACAACACTGCTAGCATGCTGGTACACAACACTGCTAGCATGCTGGTACACAACACTGCTAGCATGCTGGTACACAACACTGCTAGCATGATGGTACACAACACTGCTAGCATGCTGGTACACAACACTGCTAGCATGCTGGTACACAACACTGCTAGCATGCTGGTACACAACACTGCTAGCATGCTGGTACACAACACTGCTAGCATGATGGTACACAACGCTGCTAGCATGCTGCCACACAACACTGCTAGCATGCTGGCACACAACGCTGCTAGCATGCTGGCACACAACGCTGCTAGCATGCTGGTACACAAAACTGCTAGCATGCTGGTACACAACACTGCTAGCATGCTGGTACACAACACTGCTAGCATGCTGGTACACAACCCTGCTAGCATGCTGATACACAACACTGCTAGCATGCTGGTACACAACACTGCTAGCATGATGGTACACAACACTGCTAGCATGCTGGTACACAACACTGCTAGCATGATGGTACACAACACTGCTAGCATGCTGGTACACAACACTGCTAGCATGCTGGTACACAACACTGCTAGCATGCTGGTACACAACACTGCTAGCATGCTGGTACACAACACTGCTAGCATGCTGGTACACAACACTGCTAGCATGATGGTACACAACACTGCTAGCATGCTGGTACACAACACTGCTAGCATGCTGGTACACAACACTGCTAGCATGATGGTACACAACACTGCTAGCATGCTGGTACACAACACTGCTAGCATGCTGGTACACAACACTGCTAGCATGTTACACAACACTGCTAGCATGATGGTACACAACACTGCTAGCATGCTGGTACACAACACTGCTAGCATGCTGGTACACAACACTGCTAGCATGATGGTACACAACACTGCTAGCATGCTGGTACACAACACTGCTAGCATGATGGTACACAACACTGCTAGCATGCTGGTACACAACACTGCCAGCATGCTGGTACACAACACTGCTAGCATGCTGGTACACAACACTGCTAGCATGCTGGTACACAACACTGCTAGCATGATGGTACACAACACTGCTAGCATGCTGGTACACAACACTGCTAGCATGATGGTACACAACACTGCTAGCATGATGGTACACAACACTGCTAGCATGCTGGTACACAACACTGCTAGCATGCTGGTACACAACACTGCTAGCATGATGGTACACAACACTGCTAGCATGCAGGTACACAACACTGCTAGCATGCTGGTACACAACACTGCTAGCATGCTGGTACACAACACTGCTAGCATGCTGGTACACAACACTGCTAGCATGATGGTACACAACACTGCTAGCATGCTGGTACACAACACTGCTAGCATGATGGTACACAACACTGCTAGCATGATGGTACACAACACTGCTAGCATGCTGGTACACAACACTGCTAGCATGATGGTACACAACACTGCTAGCATGCTGGTACACAACACTGCTAGGATGCTGGTACACAACACTGCTAGCATGATGGTACACAACACTGCTAGCATGCAGGTACACAACACTGCTAGCATGCTGGTACACAACACTGCTAGCATGATGGTACACAACACTGCTAGCATGATGGTACACAACACTGTTAGCATGCTGGTACACAACACTGCTAGCATGCTGGTACACAACACTGCTAGCATGCTGGTACACAACACTGCTAGCATGCTGGTACACAACACTGCTAGCATGCTGGTACACAACACTGCTAGCATGCTGGTACACAACACTGCTAGCATGCTGGTACACAACACTGCTAGCATGATGGTACACAACACTGCTAGCATGATGGTACACAACACTGCTAGCATGTTGGTACACAACACTGCTAGCATGCTGGTACACAACACTGCTAGCATGCTGGTACACAACACTGCTAGCATGATGGTACACAACACTGCTAGCATGCTGGTACACAACACTGCTAGCATGATGGTACACAACACTGCTAGCATGATGGTACACAACACTGCTAGCATGCTGGTACACAACACTGCTAGCATGCTGGTACACAACACTGCTAGCATGCTGGTACACAACACTGCTAGCATGCTGGTACACAACACTGCTAGCATGCTGGTACACAACACTGCTAGAATGCTTGTATACAACACTGCTAGCATGCTTGTACACAACACTGCTAGCATGATGGTACACAACACTGCTAGCATGCTGGTACACAACACTGCTAGCAAGCTGGTACACAAAACTGCTAGCATGCTGGTACACAACACTGCTAGCATGATGGTATACAACACTGCTAGCATGATGGTACACAACACTGCTAGCATGCTTGTACACAACACTGCTAGCATGCTTGTACACAACACTGCTAGTATGCTTGTACACAACACTGCTAGCATGCTGGTACACAACACTGCTAGCATGCCTGTACACAACACTGCTAGCATGCTGGTAAACAACACTACTGGCATACTGGCACACAACACTACTAGTATGCTTGTGCACAACACTACTAGTATGCTGGTACGCAACACTGCTTGCATGCTGGTACACAACACTGCTAGCATGCTGGTACACACTGCTAGCATGCTGGTACACAACACTACTAGCATGCTGGTACAGAACACTGCTAGCATGCTGGTACACAACACTGCTAGCATGCTGGTACACAACACTGCTAGCATGCTGGTACAAAACACTGCTAGCATGATGGTACACAACACTGCTAGCATGCTGGTACACAACACTGCTAGCATGCTGGTACACAACACTGCTAGCATGCTGGTACACAACACTGCTAGCATGCTGGTACACAACACTGCTAGCATGCTGGTACACAACACTGCTAGCATGATGGTACACAACACTGCTAGCATGCTGGTACACAACACTGCTAGCATGCTGGTACACAACACTGCTAGCATGCTGGTACACAACACTGCTAGCATGCTGGTACACAACACTGCTAGCATGATGGTACACAACGCTGCTAGCATGCTGCCACACAACACTGCTAGCATGCTGGCACACAACGCTGCTAGCATGCTGGCACACAACGCTGCTAGCATGCTGGTACACAACACTGCTAGCATGCTGGTACACAACACTGCTAGCATGCTGGTACACAACACTGCTAGCATGCTGGTACACAACCCTGCTAGCATGCTGATACACAACACTGCTAGCATGCTGGTACACAACACTGCTAGCATGATGGTACACAACACTGCTAGCATGCTGGTACACAACACTGCTAGCATGATGGTACACAACACTGCTAGCATGCTGGTACACAACACTGCTAGCATGCTGGTACACAACACTGCTAGCATGCTGGTACACAACACTGCTAGCATGCTGGTACACAACACTGCTAGCATGATGGTACACAACACTGCTAGCATGCTGGTACACAACACTGCTAGCATGCTGGTACACAACACTGCTAGCATGATGGTACACAACACTGCTAGCATGCTGGTACACAACACTGCTAGCATGCTGGTACACAACACTGCTAGCATGATGTTACACAACACTGCTAGCATGATGGTACACAACACTGCTAGCATGCTGGTACACAACACTGCTAGCATGCTGGTACACAACACTGCTAGCATGATGGTACACAACACTGCTACCATGCTGGTACACAACACTGCTAGCATGATGGTACACAACACTGCTAGCATGCTGGTACACAACACTGCCAGCATGCTGGTACACAACACTGCTAGCATGCTGGTACACAACACTGCTAGCATGCTGGTACACAACACTGCTAGCATGATGGTACACAACACTGCTAGCATGCTGGTACACAACACTGCTAGCATGATGGTACACAACACTGCTAGCATGATGGTACACAACACTGCTAGCATGCTGGTACACAACACTGCTAGCATGCTGGTACACAACACTGCTAGCATGATGGTACACAACACTGCTAGCATGCAGGTACACAACACTGCTAGCATGCTGGTACACAACACTGCTAGCATGCTGGTACACAACACTGCTAGCATGATGGTACACAACACTGCTAGCATGCTGGTACACAACACTGCTAGCATGATGGTACACAACACTGCTAGCATGATGGTACACAACACTGCTAGCATGCTGGTACACAACACTGCTAGCATGATGGTACACAACACTGCTAGCATGCTGGTACACAACACTGCTAGGATGCTGGTACACAACACTGCTAGCATGATGGTACACAACACTGCTAGCATGCAGGTACACAACACTGCTAGCATGCTGGTACACAACACTGCTAGCATGATGGTACACAACACTGCTAGCATGATGGTACACAACACTGTTAGCATGCTGGTACACAACACTGCTAGCATGCTGGTACACAACACTGCTAGCATGCTGGTACACAACACTGCTAGCATGCTGGTACACAACACTGCTAGCATGCTGGTACACAACACTGCTAGCATGCTGGTACACAACACTGCTAGCATGCTGGTACACAACACTGCTAGCATGATGGTACACAACACTGCTAGCATGATGGTACACAACACTGCTAGCATGTTGGTACACAACACTGCTAGCATGCTGGTACACAACACTGCTAGCATGCTGGTACACAACACTGCTAGCATGATGGTACACAACACTGCTAGCATGCTGGTACACAACACTGCTAGCATGATGGTACACAACACTGCTAGCATGCTGGTACACAACACTGCTAGCATGCTGGTACACAACACTGCTAGCATGCTGGTACACAACACTGCTAGCATGCTGGTACACAACACTGCTAGTATGCTGGTACACAACACTGCTAGCATGATGGTACACAACACTGCTAGCATGCTGGTACACAACACTGCTAGCATGATGGTACACAACACTGCTAGCATGATGGTACACAACACTGTTAGCATGCTGGTACACAACACTGCTAGCATGATGGTACACAACACTGCTAGCATGCTGGTACACAACACTGCTAGCATGCTGGTACACAACACTGCTAGCATGCTGGTACACAACACTGCTAGCATGCTGGTACACAACACTGCTAGCATGCTGGTACACAACACTGCTAGCATGATGGTACACAACACTGCTAGCATGCTGGTACACAACACTGCTAGCATGCTGGTACACAACACTGCTAGCATGCTGGTACACATAAGAACATAAGAACATAAGAACGATGGAACACTGCAGAAGGCCTACTGGCCCATGCGAGGCAGGTCCAAGTCTCCTACCGGCTTAAGCCAATGCACCCAACCTAGTCAGGTCAGGTCACATTGACTTAAGGGAGGAACACGGCAACCGACCTGGTAGCACAAGCTATCAGGTCTAACTCACACCCACCCACATCTACTCATGTATTTATCCAACCTATTTTTAAAGCTACACAACGTTCTGGCCTCTATAACGGTACTTGGGAGTTTGTTCCACTCATCCACAACTCTATTACCAAACCAGTACTTTCCTATATCCTTCCTGAATCTGAATTTTTCCAACTTAAAACCATTGCTGCGAGTCCTGTCTAGGCTAGATATTTTCAGCACACTATTTACATCCCCTTTATTTATACCTGTCTTCCATTTATACACCTCAATCATATCCCCCCTATTTCTACGTCTTTCTAGAGAGTGCAGTTTCAGGGCCTTTAGTCTATCCTCATAGGGAAGGTTTCTGATACATGGGATCAACTTTGTCATCCTCCTTTGTACATTTTCCAGAGAATTTATATCCATTCTGTAATACGGTGACCAAAACTGTGCAGCATAATCTAAATGAGGCCTAACCAAGGATGTATAGAGTTGAAGAACAACCTGAGGACTCCTATTATTTATGCTTCTTGATATGAAGGCAAGGATTCTATTAGCTTTATTGCGAACACTTATGCACTGTTGTCTTGGTTTCAGATTACTGCTAACCAGAACTCCTAAATCTTTTTCGCAATCCGTAATATTAAGATCTACATTATTTAGTTTATATGTGGCATGGTTATTGTCCTGTCCAACATTTAGAACTTTGCATTTGTCTATATTAAACTGCATCTGCCACTTCTCCGACCACTGCATCAGTCTATTCAAATCTTCCTGGAGTGCTCGAATGTCCTCGTCAGAATGAATTCGACGGCCTATTTTCGTGTCATCGGCAAACTTGCCGATGTCGCTCTTTATGCCCTCATCTATGTCGTTTATGTAGATTGTGAACAGCAGGGGGCCCAACACTGACCCCTGTGGAACACCGCTCGTGACGCTTCCCCACTCTGATTTCTCCCCATTTATGCAAACTCTCTCCTGCCTATTTGTCAACCATGCCTCTATCCAGGAAAAAATTTCTCCTCCTATTCCATGTGCTTTAATTTTCCTCAATAGTCTCTGATGTGGGACCCTGTCAAAAGCCTTACTGAAGTCCATATACACAATATCATATTCATTACCATGATCTACCTCCTCAAATACCTTAGTGAAAAAAGTTAATAAATTCGTAAGGCAGGAACGCCCCTTTGTAAAACCATGCTGAGATTCGTTGATTAATTTATGCTTTTCAAGGTGGCTACGAACTGCCTCGGCAATTATTGATTCCATAAATTTTCCCACTATGGAGGTTAGGCTTATTGGTCTATAGTTCGAAGCTAAGGACCTGTCACCTGTTTTGAAAATAGGTATCACATTTGCCATTTTCCACTTATCTGGCACCATGCCAGTTTGTAGTGATATGTTGAAAACATTAGCCAAAGGTGTGCTAAGCTCCTCTTTACATTCCTTTAGAACCCTTGCATACAGTTCATCAGGGCCTGGGGATTTGTTAGGTTTTAATTTATCTATTTGCCTAAGGACCATGTCACTTGTGACCCTAATAGTGCACAGTTTATTATCGTCCTGTTCTACATAATTTATCATTACTGGAATATCGCTGGTATCCTCCTGTGTAAAAACTGAGAGGAAGTATGTGTTAAAAATTCTACACATTTCCTTATCACTGTCAGTGAGCTGACCCGAGGAACTTTTGAGTGGGCCTATCTTGTCCCTGATCTTACTTCTGTATACCTGAAAGAATCCTTTTGGGTTAGTCTTCGATTCTCTTGCAACTTTAACCTCATAATCTCTTTTTGCTTTTCTAATTCCCTTTTTTATTTCTCTCTTTAACTGAATATATCGATTTCTTAATTGCCCCTCTCCTCTTTTGATTTGCCTATATATGCCTCTCTTTTGACCAATCAAATATTTTAATCTATTGTTCATCCATTTAGGATCATTTTTGTTTGATCTGATTTCCCTATTTGGAACATAATTTGACTGAGCAGCTAGAACTATGCCCTGGAAAGCATCATATCGGCAACCATCACCACCTACCTGACCCTTAGTCAGGTCATTCCAGTTCAGCCCACCTAAGTAATTTTTCAGTCCTATGAAATCAGCCAAGCGAAAGTCAGGAACGGAGACTTGATTGCCATTATTAGGGGAATTCCATGATATATTAAAACTGAGTGATTTGTGATCACTTTCCCCAAGCTCATCATTAACCTCAAGATTATTAATTAGTGTTTCCCTACTGGCAAGAACCAAGTCAAGGAGGTTATTTCCCCTAGTTGGCTCTGTCACAAACTGTTTTAAAAAACAATCCTGGATCGTATCAAGAAAGTCACCTGACTCTAAATTTCCTGTCAAATTGCTCCAGTCAATCTGTCTATAGTTGAAATCTCCCATTAGCACAACATTTTCGTATGTAGATGCCTTACGAATTTCGTCCCATAGAAGTTTACTGCACTCCCTATCAAGATTTGGGGCCCTGTAAATCACACCCAAAATTAGTTTTTCTCGGCCCTCGAGAAGCTGTAACCAAACAGATTCAGTGGCTGACGCTTCTAATTTAATATCTTGTCTAACACAACAATTTAAATTGTCTCTGACATACATCGCTACTCCACCACCTTTCCTGTTGACCCTGTCAGTGTGGAATAATTTATAGCCTTGTATGTGACATTCAGAGGGCATCTCTCTATCTTTCAGATTGAGCCAGGTCTCTGTTATAGCAATAATATCTACGTTTCCTGCACTTGCAATTAATCTTAGCTCATCTATCTTATTTCTTACACTCCTGCTATTAGTATAGTAAACCTTAAGGGAGCTAGTCCCTTGCTGCCCTCTGCTGTCCCCCTTTGTTTGCTGACCTGATCTATTGTCTTTATTGATAACTTCATGCTGAATGCCTTTTATACATTTACTGTTTCCAACCCAAGTGTTGCAACCTGCTTGTTTCCCACACATACCCATACCTCTATCTTCCATCAGTTTAAAATCATAGGCATTTCACCAATGGCCTTCTCAATCGAGTCTGCAAGTGCTACCACCCCAGCCCCAGAGAGATGTACCCCATCCCTTGCATACATATCATGTTTGCCATAAAAGTTGTTCCAGTTGTCAATGAATGGGATTGCAAGTTCCTTGCAGTATCTGTCTAGCCAGCAATTTACACCAATTGCCCTAGACAACCATTCATTTCCTACTCCCCTTCTAGGCAAAATGCTACATATGATTGGGATCCCTCCCTTAGACTTAATGAAATCTATAGCTGACCTGTACTTATCTAGCAGCTCTTCTCTCCTACCCTTCCCAATATCATTTCCACCAGCACTGAGACAGATAATGGGCTTGTTCCCATTACCTGACATGATATTATCCAGCCTGTTGACAATGTCCCCAACACCAGCTCCAGGGAAGCACACTCTATCTCTCATCTTCTTATTCCTATTACAAAAAGCACGGTCAATGTATCTTACCTGAGAGTCACCAACCACAAGAATGCGCTTACCTCCATTAGCAGGGGCAGTAGTACCCTTACCTTCACTGGCCACTGAAGTACATTCATCCTGAAGAACAGAGAAGCGATTTCCTACCTTCAGATCTTCACTCTTAACTTTCCTTACTCTGATGCGCCTTCCATTACTGTGAACCACTCGCCACTTGTAGCAGGTGCTGGACTGCACCTCACTGCTGGTAGCCGTTGCTACCTCCCCAACTACAGCCTCCTCACAGCGAGAGACAGACTGCACCTCACTGCTAGAAGCCTCATTCCCCACAACTCCAGCCACCTCACTCTCTCTCCCAGACCCATTGAGGTGGACCTTCAGCCTCCTAATCTCCTCCTGGAGAAGTTGTGTACGAATGGTATATAATACCGACAAGATGAGAGTAAGACACATGTGCAACATAACCTTCACAACTACGACAACTACTACTACTACAACTAACCCATCTCTTTGGGAAGGACCTACTTCCACTGGGGAATCCCACCCACCAGTGAATTTGCCCTCGTCTGCTTCACCTGACGTTACTATATAAGCGCCAGGATTCTTTCTTCTGCTTCAGAATCTCCACGACTATGGTGCTGTTCGCACCTACTCCTAGGTTGAGGGACTGATTACCTCATCTTCTGTACATAGTTCTACTGTCTTCAAGTTATGTCCTGGAATTTGTATTGATAAAGCCACTGGATGGCGAAACGTCTACAATAAAGATACCCAGATGTTGCACATGTGTCTTACTCTCATCCTCCTGGAGAAGCAAGACCTCCTCCTTCAACTCTCCAACCTCAATTTTTAAAACACTGCAGAAGCAAGCCATGCTTTGTAACCGTCCACACTAATCCCCAAAGCAGCTCAGGGTCTGTGACCTCTCGTGACGACTGACCACTGAGTACACAACACTGCTAGCATGCTGGTACACAACACTGCTAGCATGATGGTACACAACACTGCTAGCATGCTGGTACACAACACTGCTAGCATGTTGGTACACAACACTGCTAGCATGATGGTACACAACACTGCTAGCATGCTGGTACACAACACTGCTAGTATGCTGGTACACAACACTGCTAGCATGATGGTACACAACACTGCTAGCATGATGGTACACAACACTGCTAGCATGCTGGTACACAACACTGCTAGCATGATGGTACACAACACTGCTAGCATGATGGTACACAACACTGCTAGCATGCTGGTACACAACACTGCTAGCATGCAGGTACACAACACTGCTAGCATGATGGTACACAACACTGCTAGCATGCTGGTACACAACACTGCTAGCATGATGGTACACAACACTGCTAGCATGATGGTACACAACACTGCTAGCATGCTGGTACACAACACTGCTAGCATGATGGTACACAACACTGCTAGCATGCTGGTACACAACACTGCTAGCATGCTGGTACACAACACTGCTAGCATGCTGGTACACAACACTGCTAGCATGCTGGTACACAACACTGCTAGCATGCTGGTACACAACACTGCTAGCATGCTGGTACACAACACTGCTAGCATGCTGGTACACAACACTGCTAGCATGCTGGTACACAACACTGCTAGCATGATGGTACACAACACTGCTAGCATGCTGGTACACAACACTGCCAGCATGCTGGTACACAACACTGCTAGCATGCTGGTACACAACACTGCTAGCATGCTGGTACACAACACTGCTAGCATGATGGTACACAACACTGCTAGCATGCTGGTACACAACACTGCTAGCATGCTGGTACACAACACTGCTAGCATGCTGGAACACAACACTGCTAGCATGATGGTACACAACACTGCTAGCATGCTGGTACACAACACTGCTAGCATGCTGGTACAGTGTTGCCTGCAGACTACAGTTGAACATTTAAAACGTAAAAATTTGTAAGTAAATCATAGGTGTTGTATAAGCTCGGTTATACATCTGCTGTAATGAATTCTTTTGACTTGTGATGGATGAAAGGTGAACAAGTTAGGGAATACATGACGGGATACATGACGGGATACATGACGGGATACATGACGAGATACATGACGGGATACATGACGGGATACATGACGGGATACATGACGGGATACATGACGGGATACATGACGAGATACATGACGGAATACATGACGGGATACATGACGGGATACATGACGGGATACATGACGGGATACATGACGCAGGATACATTATGTATATTTTTAACAAATCCTGTTTTATATGTGGGCCAGCGGGCCACCAGCAGCACCAGCCTGGTTAACCGGCCAAGAACCAGATAAGCCTGGCCCAGGGGTGTGGAAATAGGGAATTATTGTTATTATAATGGGGGAAAGCTAAACCCGTAGGTTCGAATCCTGCTGGCTGCTCTCTCTCTCTTTCTCTCTCTCTCTCCCCCGTGGTTGTTTTGTATCCTGTATCGCTAAGTTTGCGATATTTGCCTTTATATATATATATATATTATATATATATATATATATATATATATATATATATATATATATATATATATATATATATATATAAATTACTCTAAGATATATACTCGAAATTAACGCTAATAACCCACAGGGGTTTAGCGTATTAATACAATTTCAGTATTCTGAGAGTAAGAGACAATCCTTCTTCATAAAAAAAAAAAATTATCCCCCAGGGGTAAGAAGCAATATTATCTCCAATGTTAACAAACAATATTCCCAGGGGTAACAAACAATATTCCCAGGGGTGACAAACAATATTCCCAGGGGTAACAAGCAATATTCCCAGGTGTAACAAAGTTTTATTCCCAGGGGTAACAAGCAATATTCCCAGGGGTGACAAACAATATCCCAGGGGTGACAAACAATATTCCCAGGGGTAACAAGCAATATTCCCAGGGGTAACAAACAATATTCCCAGGGGTAACAAGCAATATTCCCAGGGGTAACAAACAATATTCCCAGGGGTAACAAGCAATATTCCCAGGGGTAACAAACAATATTCCCAGGGGTAACAAGCAATATTCCCAGGGGTAACAAGCAGTATTCCCAGGGGTAACAAACAATATTCCCAGGGGTAACAAGCAATATTCCCAGGGGTAACAAACAATATTCCCAGGGGTAACAAGCACTATTTCCAGGGGTAACAAGCAGTATTCCCAGGGGTAACAAACAATATTCCCAGGGGTAACAAGCACTATTTCCAGGGGTAACAAGCAGTATTCCCAGGGGTAACAAACAATATTCCCAGGGGTGACAAACAATATTTCCAGGGGTAACAAGCAATATTCCCAGGGGTAACAAACAATATTCCCAGGGGTAACAAGCAATATTCCCAGGGGTAACAAACAATATTCCCAGGGGTAACAAGCAATATTCCCAGGGGTAACAAGCAATATTCCCAGGGGTAACAAGCAATATTCCCAGGGGTAACAAACAATATTCCCAGGGGTGACAAATAGTATTCCCAGGGGTGACAAACAGTATTCCTAGGGGTAACAGTGTTTCCAGGGGTAACAAACTGTCTTCCCAGGGGTAACAACAGTATTCCCAGGGGTAACAAACAGTATTCCCAGGGGTAACAAACAGTATTCCCAGGGGTGACAAACAGTATTACTAGGGGTAACAGATAGTATTCCCAGGGGTAACAGACAGTATTCCCAGTGGTAACAAACAGTATTCCCAGGGGTGACAAACAGCATTCCCAGGAGTGACAAACAGTATTCCCAGGGGTGACAAACAGTATTCCCAGGGGTAACAAACAGTATTCCCAAGGGTAACAAATAGAATATCCCCGAGAATTGTTCTGATTTACAACATAATGGTGATCAGAGACTAGCTGTGATCCACAGCACAATGGAGATCAGACTTGTTCTTCTATGAGACGCCTTAACTTTGGTGGTGGTGGGAATATACTCAAATATAACCTCTGGTGTGTGATTACACATCTTAAGTTAATGTGGATTGTTTTATTAATTACTCCCCGCTGGTAATATATCTTAATTGCCAGGTGCCACAGGTCGTCTGACTGTAACTGTGTTCGTAATGGCTAATCACAGAATGGATATCAGTCAGAGTTGTTTTGATCTAGACTATAATGGTAATCATTCAGAGATCTATACTGATCTACAGTCTAGTGGTGATCAGAGAGTTGTATGCTCTACAACGTAATGGTGATCAGAGTTGTTTTTATCTGCAAAAAATTGGTGATGGGCCAGAGACCTGTACTGACCAGTATCATAATCCTGTGTCTTACTCATTGCATGACTTAACAAGGACAAGCTGGTGCATTTGTTAACAAAAGACATTGTTGCAGAAAAGTTGTTTAACAGATCGAAATGTTTCATTTAAAGTTTCTTTCTCGCGCGTATATATTCTCACGATTGTTGGCAGTGCGTTATTTGGAGTCATCTTCGTGCAGTGTTGGTCTTCAGAGGATTAACGAGAGTCTGAGGTAACGCCAGGTTAGGATGTTTTGGTGGGGGTGGTAGTGTTTATGGTGGAGGTGGTTGTGGCGGGAGTGGTAGTGGTTGTGGTGGAGGTGGTTGTGGCGGTGGGTGGTAGTGGTTGTGATGGAGGTGGTTGTGGCGGGGGTGGTTGTGGTGGAGGTGGTTGTGGCGGTGGGTGGTAGTGGTTGTGATGGTGGTGGTTGTGGCGGGGGTGGTTGTGGTGGAGGTGGTTGTGGCGGTGGGTGGTAGTGGTTGTGATGGAGGTGGTTGTGGCGGGGGTGGTTGTGGTGGAGGTGGTTGTGGCGGTGGGTGGTAGTGGTTGTGATGGAGGTGGTTGTGGTGGGGGTGGTAGTGGTTGTGATGGAGGTGGTTGTTGTGGGGGTGTTAGTGGTTGTGATGGAGGTGTTTGTGGCGGGGGTGGTTGTGGTGGAGGTGGTTGTGGCGGGGGGTGTTAGTGGTTGTCATGGAGGTGGTTATGGTGGAGGTGGTTGTGGTGGGGGTGGTAGTGGTTGTGGTGGAGGTGGTTGTGGTGGGGGTGGTTGTGGTGGTTGTGGTGGGGGTGGTTGTGGTTGTGGTGGAGGTGGTTGTGGCGGGGGTGGTAGTGGTTGTGGTGGTAGTGGTGGTGGTGGGGGTGGTAGTGGATTGTTGTGGTGGGGGTGGTAGTGGATTGTTGTGGTGGGGGGTGGTAGTGGTTGTGATGGAGGTGGTTGTGGTGGGGGTGGTAGTGGTTGTGGTGGAGGTGGTTGTGGTGGGGGTGGTAGTGGTTGTGGTGGAGGTGGTTGTGGTGGGGGTGGTCGTGGTGGGGGTGGTAGTGGTTGTGGTGGAGGTGGTTGTGGCGGGGGTGGTAGTGGTTGTGGTGGAGGTGGTTGTGGTGGGGGTGGTTGTGGTGGAGGTGGCGGAGGTGGTTGTGGTGGGGGTGGTAGTGTTTGTGATGGAGGTGGTTGTGGTGGAGGTGGTTGTGGTGGGGGTGGTTGTGGTGGGGGTGGTTGTGGTATTTTGGTTGCCTCAGGTCAGGTCACTTTCCACTGGCTTAACAACCCACTACGTAATTAGAGATCACATTAACAATCTGGTTGTTTTTCCACCAACGTATAAAATATTAATGATGATTCACTAAATAGTAAAGTCCAATTTTTTCGCCGAATTTATTCCGGCCGACGGATAATACTTTACTCTTGTTGATGTTTATTTCATGGTATTATGATGGCGTGCTTTTTAGGCAGAATTTACCAACTTTATTCAGCAGGCAGAGTTGTGCCACGCATGCCGAGCTTGTGTTCAATTTTGCTACCTCGGTAAATATTCTTCAACTCACAAAATTAATTTATTTTCTTGGTGATAAATGTTAACAAAATTAAGCTGGCCTTGGCTATTTTAGCATTAAGCTATATTAGATAGCTTACATTTAAGCAATTTTAGCCTTTATTGTTACATAGTCTAGACTGGTAGAGTTCTAGCAGACTGTTCTCCTAGCGGACTTCAAACTTAACAAGATTAGCAATCTTTTCTTGAAACAAATAGTTCCTGGTGCCAAATCTCTGTAAAAACAAAAGGCAAATATTTAAGACTTCGACACTGTAGTTTACTACTGGCACTCTAGACTTTCCTGAAGTTATCTCTACAACAGTCTTTCCCACTGTAGATTGAAGGTTTTTCCAATTATTTTCTTTGCTCAAAATTCTCTCAAGGTCTCTCAGACTCCTCCACACTACTGTTACCTCTCAGACTCTCTCCTCCACACTACTGTTACCTCTCAGACTCTCTCCTCCACACTACTGTTACCTCTCAGACTCTCTCCTCCACACTACTGTTACCTCTCAGACTCCTCCACACTACTGTTACCTCTCAGACTCCTCCACACTACTGTTACCTCTCAGACTCCTCCACACTACTGTTACCTCTCAGACTCCTCCACACTACTGTTACCTCTCAGACTCCTCCACACTACTGTTACCTCTCAGACTCCTCCACACTACTGTTACCTCTCAGACTCCTCCACACTACTGTTACCTCTCAGACTACTCCACACTACTGTTACCTCTCAGACTCCTCCACACTACTGTTACCTCTCAGACTCCTCCACACTACTGTTACCTCTCAGACTCCTCCACACTACTGTTACCTCTCAGACTCCTCCACACTACTGTTACCTCTCAGACTACTCCACACTACTGTTACCTCTCAGACTCCTCCACACTACTGTTACCTCTCAGACTCCTCCACACTACTGTTACCTCTCAGACTCCTCCACACTACTGTTACCTCTCAGACTCCTCCACACTACTGTTACCTCTCAGACTCCTCCACACTACTGTTACCTCTCAGACTCCTCCACACTACTGTTACCTCTCAGACTCCTCCACACTACTGTTACCTCTCAGACTCCTCCACACTACTGTTACCTCTCAGACTCTCTCCTCCACACTACTGTTACCTCTCAGACTACTCTACACTACTGTTACCTCTCAGACTACTCCACACTACTGTTACCTCTCAGACTCCTCCACACTACTGTTACCTCTCAGACTACTCCACACTACTGTTACCTCTCAGACTCCTCCACACTACTGTTACCTCTCAGACTCCTCCACACTACTGTTACCTCTCAGACTCCTCCACACTACTGTTACCTCTCAGACTCCTCCACACTACTGTTACCTCTCAGACTCCTCCACACTACTGTTACCTCTCAGACTCCTCCACACTACTGTTACCTCTCAGACTCCTCCACACTACTGTTACCTCTCAGACTCCTCCACACTACTGTTACCTCTCAGACTCTCTCCTCCACACTACTGTTACCTCTCAGACTCTCTCCTCCACACTACTGTTACCTCTCAGACTCTCTCCTCCACACTACTGTTACCTCTCAGACTCTCTCCTCCACACTACTGTTACCTCTCAGACTCCTCCACACTACTGTTACCTCTCAGACTCCTCCACACTACTGTTACCTCTCAGACTCTCTCCTCCACACTACTGTTACCTCTCAGACTCTCTCCTCCACACTACTGTTACCTCTCAGACTCTCTCCTCCACACTACTGTTACCTCTCAGACTCTCTCCTCCACACTACTGTTACCTCTCAGACTCCTCCACACTACTGTTACCTCTCAGACTCTCTCCTCCACACTACTGTTACCTCTCAGACTCTCTCCTCCACACTACTGTTACCTCTCAGACTCCTCCACACTACTGTTACCTCTCAGACTCCTCCACACTACTGTTACCTCTCAGACTCCTCCACACTACTGTTACCTCTCAGACTCCTCCACACTACTGTTACCTCTCAGACTCCTCCACACTACTGTTACCTCTCAGACTCCTCCACACTACTGTTACCTCTCAGACTCCTCCACACTACTGTTACCTCTCAGACTCCTCCACACTACTGTTACCTCTCAGACTCCTCCACACTACTGTTACCTCTCAGACTCCTCCACACTACTGTTACCTCTCAGACTCCTCCACACTACTGTTACCTCTCAGACTCCTCCACACTACTGTTACCTCTCAGACTCCTCCACACTACTGTTACCTCTCAGACTCCTCCACACTACTGTTACCTCTCAGACTCCTCCACACTACTGTTACCTCTCAGACTCCTCCACACTACTGTTACCTCTCAGACTCCTCCACACTACTGTTACCTCTCAGACTCCTCCACACTACTGTTACCTCTCAGACTCCTCCACACTACTGTTACCTCTCAGACTCCTCCACACTACTGTTACCTCTCAGACTCCTCCACACTACTGTTACCTCTCAGACTCCTCCACACTACTGTTACCTCTCAGACTCCTCCACACTACTGTTACCTCTCAGACTCCTCCACACTACTGTTACCTCTCAGACTCCTCCACACTACTGTTACCTCTCAGACTCCTCCACACTACTGTTACCTCTCAGACTCCTCCACACTACTGTTACCTCTCAGACTCCTCCACACTACTGTTACCTCTCAGACTCCTCCACACTACTGTTACCTCTCAGACTCCTCCACACTACTGTTACCTCTCAGACTCCTCCACACTACTGTTACCTCTCAGACTCCTCCACACTACTGTTACCTCTCAGACTACTCCACACTACTGTTACCTCTCAGACTCCTCCACACTACTGTTACCTCTCAGACTCCTCCACACTACTGTTACCTCTCAGACTCCTCCACACTACTGTTACCTCTCAGACTCCTCCACACTACTGTTACCTCTCAGACTCCTCCACACTACTGTTACCTCTCAGACTCCTCCACACTACTGTTACCTCTCAGACTACTCCACACTACTGTTACCTCTCAGACTCCTCCACACTACTGTTACCTCTCAGACTCCTCCACACTACTGTTACCTCTCAGACTCCTCCACACTACTGTTACCTCTCAGACTCCTCCACACTACTGTTACCTCTCAGACTCCTCCACACTACTGTTACCTCTCAGACTCCTCCACACTACTGTTACCTCTCAGACTCCTCCACACTACTGTTACCTCTCAGACTCCTCCACACTACTGTTACCTCTCAGACTCCTCCACACTACTGTTACCTCTCAGACTCCTCCACACTACTGTTACCTCTCAGACTCCTCCACACTACTGTTACCTCTCAGACTCCTCCACACTACTGTTACCTCTCAGACTCCTCCACACTACTGTTACCTCTCAGACTCTCTCCTCCACACTACTGTTACCTCTCAGCATTTAATACCCACCGCTCTAATTCCACTTTTATTCTGATCAATGCACTTCTTGAAATTAATCAGTTTTATTCCTGTACTTAAATGTTGACTCAGCGTCACCGCTCTTCCTATCGTCCTGTCAGATACATCACATTTAATTCTTCTAGATATTTACTTAACCTTCCGCTCTTCCTCTGGTCTCATTTTTAACTGTTTTACTCACTGCTATAACAAAGTTTTTTCTTAACACAGCGACTTACAGGCAGATTCAAACAAGGCAGTTTCATCATGGCTTCTTTAACTTTTTAGAAATTATATGCTGGAAGAGCAAGTAGCTAACTCCTTAATTCTCGGTATTTTTGTTGCCTTTTACAGTAGTGTTCAGATTAATTGGGACAGGAGTAAATTTTGTGATTATCTCATATGTCTTAGTCTCTGATTTAATGTAGTGTTGGATCTTTTCAGAAGAGTTTGCTACTGACTTATGGCAACCATCCAGTTGTGGTGCTATTCTCCGTCTCTCGTCAGTGCTACAACAGCTGTTGTTCTGTAAAGCAATTCCTGCAAGCGTGCTCCGTGAATGAATGTGGTTTCGCCAAATTCAGTTCATGATTACTGCTGAAATTCATGATGTTACACCTACGGAGCCTGCAAATCTTGTAACTCTTAGAAAACATGCTGATTTGAATATCAGATTGACAAAAATTTGAGCCCTAGCAAAGTCAACTGTTGGTCAGATTCTGAAGAGAGCTGACAGCACTGGTGACTGTAGAGCGCTGCGTCGAGCAAAATGTGAAAGAAAACGCAAGACAACACCTCACGATGACAAAGTTATCACAAATAGTGTAAAAAACAGTTAAGATCTACAAACAGATTTGGCTTCAGTTGGTGTAAATGTTGATTCTTCAATTGTTCGACGAAGGCTCTCTGAAGTTGGCAGAACTGCCAGAAAGCCGGTAGAAAAATAATTATTGACTGCTGCTAAGAAGAGAAAACGGCTGCGGTGGGCACTCGATTATAAGGGATGGACGACAGATGAAGGGGTACAGATCAGTGGTAGTGAGAGTGAGCGAAGGCGAACCTCTTCTGAATGGAAACATTCAACAAGCGCCAAAAACACCCACCCAAGATGTTTTGGTTAGTTTTACTAGTAAAGACCCTGGACGGCTTGTTATTGTCGAGGGAACGATGAACAGTGACAACAAGGTAATCCTGGCAACTCATTTTGTTTCCCATTGTGGATAGACTTTCCTGATGGAGAAGGAATTTTCCAGCAGGAACTTGCTCCATGCCACACTTGAGAAAAATGCTGACAGTCTTCGCAGAGAGTGAGCTAAGCGTTCTAAATTGGCCCGGAAATTCTAATGACCTCAACCCAATTGAGAACTAACGCTGAATCGCAAAAAAAGGGCTGTTCAGCTGTGGAGAAACTAAATTTTGCTGTTGTTAGGACCTGGTATCAGGATGAAGAACTTGCCAAAGTGTGTTCAATATTGGTAGATTCTACGTCAAAGTGTGTAGCAGTGTTTATAAAAGCAAAGGGAAGTCATATCTCTTATTAAATCAATTATCTGTCATTTCATTACCGTGTATTTATCAAATAAGCATTAATTTTCCAAATAAATTTCTTATTTCACCACTGTCCAAATTAATACGCACACCACTGTACGGCATAAAACATTAAAACAAGAACTATTAAGGCAGCCAAGAAAAGAAACAAGAATGAAGAGGAAAGACCGAGCAAGCTAACCACAATGAAAAACATTTACAAGAAGTCCATTTTACTGGCAGCGGACAGAAATTTGGGCACCCCGGGCAGGCTTATATTTTAGCAGCCTTAAAGATCAGTATTGCTATATTCTTTAAAATATTTGTTCAGTACTTGTAAAGGCAGGTAAAAACTTTGCTTTTCTTTTAGGCCTAATAAAGGTAAGTTGTAAGCCTCTAATTACTCTTCCTTCATTTAATACAACATAACATTTTGACTTACTGCACATAGTATTGCCCATTTTACTGTTTTTCCGTCGCGAACAACTTGATTCATTAATCACAAACATTTAGTATAAACAAGTTACAAAGTCATCTTCAAAACATTGTATCCAAAATTTAGGAAAAAATTGATTTTCGACCCCCTTTTATACTCCAAATACCAGGCATTTATAACCACTGAAAATTAATTGAATGAAACACATTCAATGAACGACTTGAGTCTCCGCTGATTTATTGGACTGTCGTCCCCCACTTGCTGTTTACTACCTTCATCCGATTGTGTTGAGGTAAAAGGATTGGAAAATATTTTATGCTTAATGCTCTTAACGTATTGTTTTCAAATTACTTTCCATCAAACGTGATGTTTGTAGCGTCCGCTATGGATCAGCGTCCCAGGCAGCAGCCCGGCTGCCCCACTCTTAGAACTTTCTGTAATTTAGATTCTTTCATTAAATTACGTTACCGATTGATAGATACATTCACACTATTTAACATGATATAGAATTTGTAAAGTTTGCACCAATATGTCAGTAATGTCGTAATTATCTATAGGCCATGTAATATAAAGTAACAATCAGTATTCCTGCACACCTCTCTGTGTGAGCAGTTCAATTATAAGTTGGATCCACAACAAGCAGGACTCTGGGCTTGGTATACGAAGATATCGTTACCTTGACCAGAGCAACAACGTCTTTCGTTACGGCCCTCCACATTTCCCTGCTCCACCCACAACAAATATTAAGCAACCTAACTTTGCCACAGTCACGAACTTGCATATACAACTATCTGAAGAAATGCCTCTACAGTTCTTGTAAACTTTTCACCCAAAAAATGCGCCGTAGTTCGGTAAATCAGGGGCAGTGCAATGACTGAAACTGTCCAGTCTTCCACAAGAAGAGAACGAGGCCCATAAAGTCTCAAGAAAGCCAGTTTGAACATGAAAGCTATAAGTATACAACGAATAGGATTTTTGTTAGTGCCACGCAGTGTAAAAGAATGACGAGAAATGTTAAAAATTATCACCACTTAGGAACCATGATGGAATGGATTCAAATCCAGTGGCGGACTCATCACAGCCACAGATATTAAGTCCAATAAGTCCTCAATATAGCAAATAAAAATGTGTAATATTTTGTGTTTGCAAACGTACAAGGCCTTCAACCCCTGAAAAGAAAACAGAGTTTATCCAGTGCAATGTTTACATCTTTTACGGAAACTATCCTGAAAGAACCTTTTAATAACGAAATATAGGTTGCTGGACACAAACTATTTAGATGCGACCGGATCAACAGATGAAGTGATGTTGGTGTGTGTTAGAGTCGCTCATCTGCTGAGCTGGAAAACCTACAGAGAATTTTCATTGCCCGGAAATATTCAATCACACACTTAAACTACTGGGAATGATTGAAGCAGCCTTCAACTGTATTCTTTGGAACGTAGGCGAGAAAAGCACAGCATAATCTACTGGAAAATCATGGACTGACTGATGCCGGACGCCCTACCTTCGTGCAAAAGGGGAATTACCAACGAACCTCCTCAGCTCAGTTCCTAACTAGCCGGGCTGTGGTTCATACGTTAAACTATGTGCAGCCGGCAGTAGCAGCCTGGTTCATCAGGCCTTGATCCACTAGACGGCCTGGTCTTGGACTGTGACATCTTTCAGTTATCAATCCTTCAGGAGTCCATCCTTCAGGTATCCATCCTTCAGGTATCCATCCTTCAGGTATCTTTGCTAAAAATTACAAATCAAAATATAATTCTATTTCTGCCTAACATAGGTATGACCATCTTCCATTCACTTAGTACTACCAATAAATTCTGACACAAGAGCAGTTGAAGAAAACTCTGCTGGTCTCATATCCACCAATTTAGTAACAAAACTCTTCTCAGTACGTCTTATCCCGTCTCCTTTTTTTTAAAATTACGTTGCTAAAACGTACGTTTGCATTTATTAGTCTCGTTACGTACCGTTATAATGATGTCGTTTCCATTCCTTTGATACAGTATTATATCATTTGTGTAACACAACGGTATCTTGGTTATTTCAGTTGTGTAACACAACAGTATCTCGGTTATTTCAGTTGTGTAACACAACAGTATCTCGGTTATTTCAGTTGTGTAACACAACAGTATCTCGGTTATTTCAGTTGTGTAACACAACGGTATCTTGGTTATTTCAGTTGTGTAACACAACGGTATCTTGGTTATTTCAGTTGTGTAACACAACGGTATCTTGGTTATTTCAGTTGTGTAACACAACGGTATCTTGGTTATTTCAGTTGTGTAACACAACGGTATCTTGGTTATTTCAGTTGTGTAACACAACGGTATCTTGGTTATTTCAGTTGTGTAACACAACGGTATCTTGGTACAGAGAACTAGTTACAAGTGAGAAGGGATGGATGTGAGAGGGACGTTGCCCTCTCAGTGATTATATTCTTACTTCTACTGGTGGACTCTGCCTCACTTGTCGTCAAGATTATCTGCGCCTCACCTGTCGTCAAGATTATCTGCGCCTCACCTGTCGTCAAGATTATCTGCGCCTCACCTGTCGTCAAAATTATCTGCGCCTCACCTGTCGTCAAGATTATCTGCGCCTCACTTGTCATCAAGATTATCTGCGCCTCACCTGTCGTCAAGGTTATCTGCGCCTCACCTGTCGTCAAGATTATCCGTTCCTCACCTGTCGTCAAGATTATCTGGCCTCACCTGTCAAGATTATCTGGCCTCACCTGTCAAGATTATCTGCGCCTCACCTGTCGTCAAGATTATCTGCACCTCACCTGTCGTCAAGATTATCTGCGCCTCACCTGTCGTCAAGATTATCTGCGCCTCACCTGTCGTCAAGATTATCTGCGCCTCACCTGTCGTCAAGATTATCTGCGCCTCACCCGTCGTCAAGATTATCTGCGCCTCACCTGTCGTCAAGATTATCTGCGCCTCACCTGTCGTCAAGATTATCTGCGCCTCACCTGTCGTCAAGATTATCTGCGCCTCACCTGTCGTCAAGATTATCTGCGCCTCACCCGTCGTCAAGATTATCTGCGCCTCACCTGTCGTCAAGATTATCTGCGCCTCACCTGTGACAGTATATAAGTCTCCATACTATCGCTTCAACTTCACATTGTTCCCAGACAACGGGGCAGAATTCTTATCCAGGCTGAGGTACTGACCACCTCAAAACTACGTCTTCAAGGCTGATGGACTGATTATATCGTCTCTACATCTCTACTGCTTCTGCTGCCTCCTCTCCACTCGACTGAAGAAGCCTACTATGTCGGCGGAACGTTTCGGAATAAAAATACTTAACTGTTGCACATGTGTCTTATCGTCATGATTTTAGTTGCATTGTCTTGACGCCTCCTTCTTCTACTGTAATTTTGGATATTTTCCTGAGTTTTTAAGATTCATCATTACACACATGGGCTCTGGTGGCCTGGTGGTTAACCTGGTGGTTAACGCTCTCGCTTCACACGGTGAGGGCCTGGGTTCGATTCCCAGCCAGAGTAGAAACATTGGACGTGTTTCTTTCCACCTGTTGTCTATGTTCCCCATCAGTAAAATGGGTACCTGGGTGTTAGTCGACTGGTGTGGGTCGCATCCTGGGACACTGACCTAAGGAGGCCTGGTCACAGACCGGGCCGCGGGGGCGTTGACCCCCGGAACTCTCTCTCTCCAGATAAACATGGCTTTTTTGAATGATTCTTTCATGAGACATATGAACTTTAGAATGATTCATTAGATATATGACTTTCAGGATGATTCATTAGATATATGACTTTCAGGATGATTCATTAGATATATGACTTTCAGGATGATTCATTAGATATATGACTTTCAGGATGATTCATTAGATATATGACTTTCAGGATGATTCATTAGATATATGACTTTCAGGATGATTCATTAGATATATGACTTTCAGGATGATTCATTAGATATATGACTTTCAGGATGATTCATTAGATATATGACTTTCAGGATGATTCATTAGATATATGACTTTCAGGATGATTCATTAGATATATGACTTTTAGAATAATCCTCTCGTCATATTAGACATGTCTTTTAGAATGATTCATCATCATTAGACGTGTTTCTTAGAATGATTCATCATCATTAGACGTGTTTCTTAGAATGATTCATCATCATTAGACGTGTTTCTTAGAATGATTCATCATCATTAGACGTGTTTCTTAGAATGATTCATCATCATTAGACGTGTTTCTTAGAATGATTCATCATCAGACATGTGTCTTTTGGAATAATTCCATCATTATCATCATCATACATAACCAAAGAAGCAACACAATTCAACACACTTTTTCTTCGACAGTGAAAAAATCATCCCAAAAATAAAAAAAAATGTTTGTGGAAACGCACCGCCGAGTTAATTATTTTTTAACAGTGAGCGGCAGTGTTTCAGTGTTTGTTGAAAAAACCGCATGTAGTATGGGCAGCCATCTTTTCAAAGTTTTTGACTAATTTGTATATAGAAAATTTCTAAATGCGCATCGTCCCTCCATTCGGGGCGCATGAAATCGTTTAGTGTGTGTATATGTGTATACCTCTTATATGTGTACATAGAATGGTGTATATCTCTTTTATATGTGTACACAGTGGTGTATATCTCTTCTATATGTGTACACAGTGGTGTATATCTCTTCTATATGTGTACACAGTGGTGTATATCTCTTCTATATGTGTACACAGTGGTGTATATCTCTTTGCTTCTATATGTACTGAGAGTTAAATTTAATTCCACTTGTGCTGGTATTGGTACGGAGGCAAGGTGGGCATGAAAAACATACAGTTGCCACTGTAACTTTAATCCTGTACTCTGGTCAAGGTCTGGTCTAGGATGGTCAGGGCCTCAGTTGCCACTGTAACTTTAATCCTGTACTCTGGTCAAGGTCTGGTCTAGGATGGTCAGGGCCTCGTCAAGGACTGGTCAAGGACTGGGCCGCAGCAGCGTAGACCCCGGGAACACCCTCTAGGTAGACTTAAGAAATATTTCTAAAAACAACTGGTTTGGTGACTTGGATTAAATTGTAATGAGTATTGAGCTCTAGTACTTGGTGGCCAACACAAGAGAGGTCCTACAGCACGAGAAGTGGTAAATACTCAAGCCTCCGCTTGCTTTTGACAACCTGGTTTTTGCCTAAGAAGCTTATATGTCTTGTTCGTCTGACTGAACAACTGTCGAGTAAAAGACACGAGTGCAACTGATGTTATATTTTAATGTGGCAACGTTTGGCTTCAGGAGCATTATCAAGCCGTTACAGACAATGCATGGACACTGCAGTTTACTGGTACCTGGAGTCTGCTTGATGGTGATATATATATATGTCGTGCCAAATAGGTAAAACTGGTCATTTAGCAAGAACTCATTTAAAAGTGAGTCCTTTCTAAAACTTTCTCTTATACGTTTGAAGATATATATTTTTTCATTTATGTTAATGTAAAAATTAATAATTTTGTACAATAAGAACCTTAGAAAACTTACCTAACCTTATTATAACATCGCAATTTAATTTAGCCTAATCCAAGTAAACATATTTTAGATAAGTTTAAAATAATTTAACGAACAAGCACAATGAAATATATCTTTTTCACTAGGTTAAGAATGATTTTTGCGAAATTATTGCGTACACAAATTTTCACTTTCCTTATTCGACATGAAGAGCGTTGCTATTTAAGCCAAAATCACAAGTTTTGCCAATTCGGCACGAAATATATATATATATATATATATATATATATATATATATATATATATATATATATATATATATATATATATTTATATATATATATATATATATATTATCACACTGGCCGATTCCCACCAAGGCAGGGTGGCCCGAAAAAGAAAAACTTTCACCATCATTCACTCCATCACTGTCTTGCCAGAAGGGTGCTTTACACTACAGTTTTTAAACTGCAACATTAACACCCCTCCTTCAGAGTGCAGGCACTGTACTTCTCATCTCCAGGACTCAAGTCCGGCCTGCCGGTTTCCCTGAACCCCTTCATAAATGTTACTTTGCTCACACTCCAACAGCACGTCAAGTATTAAAAACCATTTGTCTCCATTCACTCCTATCAAACACGCTCACGCATGCCTGCTGGAAGTCCAAACCCCTCGCACACAAAACCTCATTTACCCCCTCCTTCCAACCTTTCCTAGGCCGACCCCTACCCCGCCTTCCTTCCACTACAGACTGATACACTATTGAAGTCATTCTGTTTCGCTCCATTCTCTCTACATGTCCGAACCACCTCAACAACCCTTCCTCAGCCCTCTGGACAACAGTTTTGGTAATCCCGCACCTCCTCCTAACTTCTAAACTACGAATTCTCTGCATTATATTCACACCACACATTGCCCTCAGACATGACATCTCCACTGCCTCCAGCCTTCTCCTCGCTGCAACATTCATCACCCATGCTTCACACCCATATAAGAGCGTTGGTAAAACTATACTCTCATACATTCCCCTCTTTGCCTCCAAGGACAAAGTTCTTTGTCTCCACAGACTCCTAAGTGCACCACTCACTCTTTTCCCCTCATCAATTCTATGATTCACCTCATCTTTCATAGACCCATCCGCTGACACGTCCACTCCCAAATATCTGAATACATTCACCTCCTCCATACTCTCTCCCTCCAATCTGATATTCAATCTTTCATCACCTAATCTTTTTGTTATCCTCATAACCTTACTCTTTCCTGTATTCACCTTTAATTTTCTTCTTTTGCACACCCTACCAAATTCATCCACCAATCTCTGCAACTTCTCTTCAGAATCTCCCAAGAGCACAGTGTCATCAGCAAAGTGCAGCTGTGACAACTCCCACTTTGTGTGTGATTCTTTATCTGTTAACTCCACGCCTCTTGCCAAGACCCTCGCATTTACTTCTCTTACAACCCCATCTATAAATATATTAAACAACCACGGTGACATCACACATCCTTGTCTAAGGCCTACTTTTACTGGGAAATAATTTCCCTCTTTCCTACATACTCTAACTTGAGCCTCACTATCCTCGTAAAAACTCTTCACTGCTTTCAGTAACCTACCTCCTACACCATACACTTGCAACATCTGCCACATTGCCCCCCTATCCACCCTGTCATACGCCTTTTCCAAATCCATAAATGCCACAAAGACCTCTTTAGCCTTATCTAAATACTGTTCACTTATATGTTTCACTGTAAACACCTGGTCCACACACCCCCTACCTTTCCTAAAGCCTCCTTGTTCATCTGCTATCCTATTCTCCGTCTTACTCTTAATTCTTTCAATAATAACTCTACCATACACTTTTCCAGGTATACTCAGCAGACTTATCCCCCTATAATTTTTGCACTCTCTTTTATCCCCTTTGCCTTTATACAAAGGAACTATGCATGCTCTCTGCCATTCCCTAGGTACCTTACCCTCTTCCATACATTTATTAAATAATTGCACCAACCACTCCAAAACTATATCCCCACCTGCTTTTAACATTTCTATCTTTATCCCATCAATCCCGGCTGCCTTACGCCCTTTCATTTTACCTACTGCTTCACGAACTTCCCCCACACTCACAACTGGCTCTTCCTCACTCCTACAAGATGTTATTTCTCCTTGTCCTATACACGAAATCACAGTTTCCCTATCTTCATCAACATTTAACAATTCCTCAAAATATTCCCTCCATCTTCCCAATACCTCTAACTCTCCATTTAATAACTCGCCTCTCCTATTTTTAACTGACAAATCCATTTGTTCTCTAGGCTTTCTTAACTTGTTAATCTCACTCCAAAACTTTTTCTTATTTTCAATAAAATTTGTTGATAACATCTCACCCACTCTCTCATTTGCTCTCTTTTTACATTGCTTCACCACTCTCTTAACCTCTCTTTTTCTCCATATACTCTTCCCTCTTTGCATCACTTCTACTTTGTAAAAACTTCTCATATGCTAACTTTTTCTCCCTTACTACTCTCTTTACATCATCATTCCACCAATCGCTCCTCTTCCCTCCCGCACCCACTTTCCTGTAACCACAAACTTCTGCTGAACACTCTAACACTACATTTTTAAACCTACCCCATACCTCTTCGACCCCATTGCCTATGCTCTCATTAGCCCATATATCCTCCAATAGCTGTTTATATCTTACCCTAACTGCCTCCTCTTTTAGTTTATAAAGCTTCACCTCTCTCTTCCCTGATGCTTCTATTCTCCTTGTATCCCATCTACCTTTTACTCTCAGTGTAGCTACAACTAGAAAGTGATCTGATATATCTGTGGCCCCTCTATAAACATGTACATCCTGAAGTCTACTCAACAGTCTTTTATCTACCAATACATAATCCAACAAACTACTGTCATTTCGCCCTACACCATATCTTGTATACTTATTTATCCTCTTTTTCTTAAAATATGTATTACCTATAACTAAACCCCTTTTTATACAAAGTTCAATCAAAGGGCTCCCATTATCATTTACACCTGACACCCCAAACTTACCTACCACACCCTCTCTAAAAGTTTCTCCTACTTTAGCATTCATGTCCCCTACCACAATCACTCTCTCACTATATATATATATATATATATATATATATATATATATATATATATATATATATATATATATATATATATATATATATATATATATATATACACATTTAAAGATATATTTTTTTCATTAATGTTTATGTAAAAATTTATAATTTTGCACTAAAAGAATCTTAGAAAACTTACCTAACCTTATTATAACAAGAGTAATTTATTTTAGCCTAACCCAACTAAATATATTTTAGATTCGTTTACAATAATTTAATAATAAACAAACACAGTGAAATACATTTTTTTCGTTAGGTTCAGAATGATTTTGGCGAAATTATTGCATACACAAATTTTCGCTTGTCCTATATGGCAAGATGAGCGTTACTATTTAAGCCAAGATGGCAAGTTCTGCCTATTCGGCACGACATATATATATGCAAAAGAACCTTTGTGAAAGAATAGAGAAATTCCAAGCGTTTTCGTGAGTAGTCACGAAAGCGCTTTGAATTTCTCTATTCTTTCAGAGTGGTTGTTTTGCATAAATATATATATAAACAATCGCAAATAGGTGGTCTTAACACTTCAGAACAAGCCACATGGGGATGGAAATCTTAGCTCAAGATCTTTCTCACTGTCAGCAGGAGGAAAAAATTCTGTGGGGCAAGGCAGAAGCGTAAAGCATCAGGCTATGTCCCAGTCTGGTGTGTGGGTGCCGTCTTTGTGGGCAACACTTTCTAGAACATTCTCGGACGTATAGGGTGACACACAAACCCGTCTGATTCGTTTAATATTTAAAGTTACATAAAGCTTGAGAAGGTGGATGCATTTACTACTATCGTTCCAGTAACGAAAAAAAGGCACAATACCGTGACTGGAACGATATACTAATAACCCGCACATAGAAGAAAGGAGCTTACGTTAGCTCCTCTCTTCTATGTGCGGGTTATTTGTGTATCGTTCCAGACCATAGAGCTGAACTCTTTTCCAGGCTGAGGGACTGACCACCTCAAATATAGGCCAGCTGGCAGGGACGAGACAAGAGAGGTGGGAGTAGTAGCGGTAAGACAGGCAGCGGAAGTAGTAGTGGTAGACGTAATGCTGGCAGTGGAAGAAGTAGTAGTAGTAGTAGAAGTAGGGGTAGTGTAAAGTAGGGAGAGTGGTTGGTGGGACAAGAATTGAAAGGGGAAGTGAATGTTGAAGTGAACAGTAGCAGTGGGCCCAGTCAGAGGTCAAGAAAGAGGAGCACTGCAGGACAGCTAATGGCCCACAAGGGGTAAGACCAAAAACACAGGCCAGAAGAAAGGAAACACAAAACAAGAAAATGGAAAAATAAGAACGGAGAGGTAGAGAGAGGAGAAAAAAGGATCAGGTTAAAACACGTCTGCTCTGAAGTTTGGAGCATTTCACAGTTTAATGGGAAAGGAAGACGTCTACAAAACCAGGACTAAGATTCATACAAGGAAATTTTTTTATAAGGGATGATTCAACAAGACGGCGACTGTGAAAGTTAGAAGGTAGACGCTCTTCTTGCCGAATAAGGCAAGCGAAAATTTGTGAATGCAATAATTTCACAAGAAATCATTCTGAACCTAATGAAAAAAACATTTCATTGTGTTTGTTTAATATTAAATTACTGTAAACTTATATAAAACATATTTAGATTAGGGTAAATTAAATTGAGCTTGTTATAATAACTATAATAAAATACTATATCTAAAAATATATCTATGAAATAAAATATATCTTTAAAAGTATAAGAGAAAATTTTAGAAAGGACTTAATTTTAAATGACTAATTGCTTATTGACAAATTTTACCTATTCGACACGACATACATGTATATATATATATATATATATATATATATATATATATATATATATATATATATATATATATATATATATATATATATATCCATGCTGTGGGACGCCCTTGTAGACACCTCAAGCAGACCAGTTCCTCCTAAAGAGCACAAACAGTCTCGTCTCCTAACGATGAAGGCACAACATTCAGGAGATTTCCTTTTAGCTGTTCCCAATCCTTCCTGGGCACTCAATTCGACCCACAGGCCATTCGGATTGGTGTTGCTCTTCGCCTAGCCTCCCCCATAGTCACCGAACATAGGTGTATTTGCGACAGAGCGTCGGCTGATCAATTCGAACTTCATGGTCTCGTGTGTCATATATCAAAAGTTAAGTATGCGAGACATGAGGTCAATGACATCATAAAGAGAAATCTCGCCACAGCCCGTTGGCCAGCTGAATGGGAACCTCAAGTACAGAGGTCTGATAAAACTGAAAAGCGTCCTGATTGAGTCACTATGCTATCCTGGAAGGATGGTAAACAGATAGCCTGGGACTATACCTGTGCCACCACATTGGCGGACACCTACATGCCATACTCTGAAGCTGAAAGGGGTGGAGCCGCCATCTACAGGGAGACCCAGAAAATTCGCAAATATAACGGCCTGCCCTCTTGCTATAACTTCATCCCAGTAGGGTCAGAGACCCCTTGGGGCATGGGGCAAGTGTGCTCTAAGCTTCCTCAAAGAGCAGGGTGAAAAGCTCGTCACAGACACTAAGGATCACAAAGCAGCCGGCTTCCTCTTCCAGAGACTCAGTGTTGCGATCCAAAGGGTAAATGCCTACAGCATTCTGGGCACGCGGCCCACCGCCGGGTAGCTGGACAAAGTATTCGAGGAGTAGGCTCTGAGATGTTATTTATGTTCTATTCCCCATTGTATTTTTGTCAGTGTATTTTGTCTTTAAATAAAATCCACATAGAATATACAATATAGGGGTGGTAGCAGAAGAAAATATTCAAACAGCTCCGGGGAGAACCTCGAGTTTTTCCTCAAGTTTATTTTCTTTGAGGATGAGGGTCCCCAGGACAGTTACAGAGGTGGTACCTCCCTATATTTATTTAATATACATGTGTGTGTGTGTGTGTACTCACCTAATTGTACTCACCTAATTGTGGTTGCAGGGGTCGAGACTCAGCTCCTGGCCCCGCCTCTTCACTGATCGCTACTGGATCCTCTCTCTCTCTGCTTCCTGAGCTTTGTCATACCTCTTCTTAAAACTATGTATGGTTCCTGCCTCCACTACTTCACTTGCTAGGCTATTCCACTTGCTGACAACTCTATGACTGAAGAAATACTTCCTAACGTCCCTGTGACTCGTCTGAGTCTTCAGCTTCCAGTTGTGACCCCTTGTCCCTGTGTCCCCTCTCTGGAACATCCTATCTTTGTCCACCTTGTCTATTCCCCGCAGTATCTTGTATGTCGTTATCATGTCTCCCCTGACCCTTCTGTCCTCCAGTGTCGTCAGTCCGATTTCCCTTAACCTTTCCTCGTACGACATTCCCTTGAGCTCTGGGACTAGCCTTGTTGCAAACCTTTGTACTTTCTCTAACTTCTTGATGTGCTTGACCAGGTGTGGGTTCCAGACTGGTGCTGCATACTCCAGTATGGGCCTAACATACACAGTGTACAGTGTCTTGAACGATTCCTTATTAAGGTATCGGAACGCTATTCTCAGGTTTGCCAGGCACCCGTATGCTGCAGCGGTTATTTGGTTGATGTGTGCCTCCGGTGATGTGCTCGGTGTTATGGTCACCCCAAGGTCTTTCTCCCTGAGCGAGGTCTGTAGTCTTTGTCCACCTAGCCTATACTCTGTCTGCGGTCTTCTTTGCCCCTCCCCAATCTTCATGACTTTGCATTTGGCTGGATTGAATTCGAGAAGCCAGTTACTGGACCACATGTCCAGCCTCTCCAGGTCTCTTTGCAGTCCTGCCTCATCCTCGTCCGATTTAATTCTTCTCATCAACTTCACGTCATCTGCGAACAAGGACACTTCAGAGTCTATTCCTTCCATCATGTCGTCCACATATATCAAAAATAGCACTGGTCCTAGAACTGACCCCTGTGGGACCCCGCTCGTAGCAGGCGCCCACTGTGATACCTCTTCACGTACCATGACTCGTTGCTGCCTCCCTGTCAGGTATTCCCTTATCCATTGCAGTGCCCTTCCTTTTACGTGTGCCTGATCCTCCAGCTTCTGCACTAATCTCTTGTGGGGAACTGTGTCAAAGGCCTTCCTGCAGTCTAGGAAAACGCAATCTACCCAACCCTCTCTCTCGTGTCTTACTTCTGTTACCTTGTCATAAAACTCCAGGAGGTTTGTGATACAAGATTTGCCTTCCATGAACCCATGCTGGTTTTCATTTATAATCTTGTTCCTTTCCAGGTGTTCGACCACTCTCCTCCTGATAATCTTCTCCATGACTTTGCACACGATACATGTCAGAGACACAGGTCTGTAGTTTAGTGCCTCGTTTCTGTTTCCTTTCTTAAATATGGGGACTACATTAGCTGTCTTCCATTTCTCAGGTAGTTGCCCAGTTTCAAGGGATGTGTTGAAGATTGTGGTTAGAGGCACACACAGCATCTCTGCTCCTTCTCTAAGGACCCATGGGGAGATGTTGTCCGGTCCCATCGCCTTTGAGGCGTCAAGGTCACTTAAGAGCTTCTTCACCTCCTCCTCAGTTGTTCGTATGTCATCCAACACTTGTTGGTATATTCCCTCTTGATGTTCCCTTCTGTTCTGTCTTCCCACAGCCCTTCCTGTCTCTACTGTAAAAACTTCCTTAAATCTCCTGTTCAGCTCCTCGCATACCTCCTGATCATTTCTTGTGAGTTCTCCACCTTCTGTCCTTAATCTGATCACCTGGTCTTTGACTGTTGTCTTCCTCCTGATGTGGCTATACAACAGTTTCGGGTCAGTCTTGATTCTCGATGCTATGTCATTTTCATACTGTCGCTGGGCCTCCCTCCTTACCTGTGCGTACTCATTCCTGGCTCTGCGACTGATCTCCCTATTTTCGTGTGTTCTCTGCCTTCTGTGTGTGTGTGTGTGTGTGTGTGTGTGTGTGTGTGTGTGTGTGTGTGTGTGTGTGTGTGTGTGTGTGTGTGTGTATGTGTGTGTATAATGCATCGGAAAGATTTTTTCTATTACAATGTGTTCATTTTTGTTGAAAAATATTTCTTTGAAAGTATTTTAGAAATATAACTTTTATCCACTCACACCTTCATTCATTTGTTTGAAAAATGAAACTGTTTCGTGGAATGAAATTGACTACACATGTAGGGGGTGGAGAGAGTGAGAGTGAGAGAGGGCGGGGGGAGAGTGAGAGAGGGCGGGGGGAGAGGGAGAGGGAGAGAGAGGGAGAGGGCGAGGGGAGAGAGAGAGAGAGAGAGAGAGAGAGATAGATAACGTTTCAGTACATAACAAATGTCCACAAACATAACCACCTCTGTTCCTCTGCATTAAAAAAAAACTGTTTACCCCCCCCCCCCCCCCCCCCAAAAAAAAAAAAAAAGTCTAAATAATTCACATCTGGTGTAGAACATCCGCAGTAAATCATACAAATCAAACAGAATTTTTAATTACAAGAATTTATTTAAAAAACAATCTACTGACTCGAGGTCAACTAAACCCAGATATTATCTTGTTTGCGCTCTGATAATGTTAATAAATTCCTTTTTTGTTAGTTATTTAGTAATCAACATTGTGGTATAGAGAGTTATATATTGCAGTTCCCTCGCTTGCTCATTTTAAGTCAAAAAAATTGAGTTAAGAAATGCAATAAAATGTTTCTCTTTGGTCTTCGATATATGATAATATTTAACTATTTATAAATTAAAAATAAAAAGTTAATAAATATCTATGAGATTAGACACTTTTACTCTGTATTAATACCTTTTAACCGAAGCTTTTTAAATTTCAATAGAATTTGAATTTCCAAAAAAGGCAAGGGGGAAAAAATCTCAAAAAATATGTCCAAATATAGCAAATTATAGGGTTTTTGTGTAAAGAAAATATTAGGACTCTGTTCATTTTTTTTCTCCTTAAAATGGAGTTCAGAATACACAGGTAAGACTTGTGTGTCCAGCTGTGTCGGTCCTCAACTTGTGTGTCCAGCTGTGTCGGTCCTCAACTTGTGTGTCCAGCTGTGTCGGTCCTCAACTTCTGTGTCCAGCTGTGTCGGTCCTCAACTTCTGTGTCCAGCTGTGTCGGTCCTCAACTTCTGTGTCAAGCTTTGTCGGTCCTCAACTTCTGTGTCCAGCTGTGTCGGTCCTCAACTTCTGTGTCCAGCTGTGTCGGTCCTCAACTTGTGTGTCCAGCTGTGTCGGTCCTCAACTTGTGTGTCCAGCTGTGTCGGTCCTCAACTTCTGTGTCCAGCTGTGTCGGTCCTCAACTTCTGTGTCAAGCTTTGTCGGTCCTCAACTTCTGTGTCCAGCTGTGTCGGTCCTCAACTTCTGTGTCAAGCTGTGTCGGTCCTCAACTTCTGTGTCCAGCTGTGTCGGTCCTCAACTTCTGTGTCCAGCTGTGTCGGTCCTCAACTTCTGTGTCCAGCTGTGTCGGTCCTCAACTTGTGTGTCCAGCTGTGTCGGTCCTCAACTTCTGTGTCCAGCTGTGTCGGTCCTCAACTTCTGTGTCCAGCTGTGTCGGTCCTCAACTTCTGTGTCCAGCTGTGTCGGTCCTCAACTTGTGTGTCCAGCTGTGTCGGTCCTCAACTTGTGTGTCCAGCTGTGTCGGTCCTCAACTTCTGTGTCCAGCTGTGTCGGTCCTCAACTTCTGTGTCAAGCTTTGTCGGTCCTCAACTTCTGTGTCCAGCTGTGTCGGTCCTCAACTTCTGTGTCAAGCTGTGTCGGTCCTCAACTTCTGTGTCCAGCTGTGTCGGTCCTCAACTTCTGTGTCCAGCTGTGTCGGTCCTCAACTTCTGTGTCCAGCTGTGTCGGTCCTCAACTTCTGTGTCCAGCTGTGTCGGTCCTCAACTTCTGTGTCCAGCTGTGTCGGTCCTCAACTTCTGTGTCCAGCTGTGTCGGTCCTCAACTTCTGTGTCCAGCTGTGTCGGTCCTCAACTTCTGTGTCCAGCTGTGTCGGTCCTCAACTTCTGTGTCCAGCTGTGTCGGTCCTCAACTTCTGTGTCCAGCTGTGTCGGTCCTCAACTTCTGTGTCCAGCTGTGTCGGTCCTCAACTTCGGTGTCCAGCTGTGTCGGTCCTCAACTTCTGTGTCCAGCTTTGTCGGTCCTCAACTTCTGTGTCCAGCTTTGTCGGTCCTCAACTTCTGTGTCCAGCTGTGTCGGTCCTCAACTTCTGTGTCCAGCTGTGTCGGTCCTCAACTTGTGTGTCCAGCTGTGTCGGTCCTCAACTTCTGTGTCCAGCTGTGTCGGTCCTCAACTTCTGTGTCCAGCTGTGTCGGTCCTCAACTTGTGTGTCCAGCTGTGTCGGTCCTCAACTTGTGTGTCCAGCTGTGTCGGTCCTCAACTTCTGTGTCCAGCTTTGTCGGTCCTCAACTTCTGTGTCCAGCTGTGTCGGTCCTCAACTTCTGTGTCCAGCTGTGTCGGTCCTCAACTTCTGTGTCCAGCTTTGTCGGTCCTCAACTTCTGTGTCCAGCTGTGTCGGTCCTCAACTTCTGTGTCCAGCTGTGTCGGTCCTCAACTTCTGTGTCCAGCTGTGTCGGTCCTCAACTTCTGTGTCCAGCTGTGTCGGTCCTCAACTTCTGTGTCCAGCTGTGTCGGTCCTCAACTTCTGTGTCCAGCTGTGTCGGTCCTCAACTTCTGTGTCCAGCTGTGTCGGTCCTCAACTTCTGTGTCCAGCTGTGTCGGTCCTCAACTTCTGTGTCCAGCTGTGTCGGTCCTCAACTTGTGTGTCCAGCTGTGTCGGTCCTCAACTTCTGTGTCCAGCTGTGTCGGTCCTCAACTTCTGTGTCCAGCTGTGTCGGTCCTCAACTTCTGTGTCAAGCTGTGTCGGTCCTCAACTTCTGTGTCCAGCTTTGTCGGTCCTCAACTTCTGTGTCCAGCTGTGTCGGTCCTCAACTTCTGTGTCCAGCTGTGTCGGTCCTCAACTTCTGTGTCCAGCTGTGTCGGTCCTCAACTTCTGTGTCAAGCTGTGTCGGTCCTCAACTTCTGTGTCCAGCTTTGTCGGTCCTCAACTTCTGTGTCCAGCTGTGTCGGTCCTCAACTTCTGTGTCCAGCTGTGTCGGTCCTCAACTTCTGTGTCCAGCTGTGTCGGTCCTCAACTTCTGTGTCCAGCTGTGTCGGTCCTCAACTTCTGTGTCCAGCTGTGTCGGTCCTCAACTTCTGTGTCCAGCTGTGTCGGTCCTCAACTTCTGTGTCCAGCTTTGTCGGTCCTCAACTCGTGCCAGTCAAAAGGCCACCAGACAGTAAAAAAAAAATAGTGGACCGCCATTTTTTTTGAGGAATGATAAAAATAGACAACAAAAAAAATTAAATTTATTGATTAACAAATTTTTTTTTTACTTCTCACTGACAAGCTTTACAATTATCATATTATTGACCGACATATTTCTGTATAAGACATTAGCTGTCTACTGCTTGCGGTGTTGCATTCACCTGCATCCGACTGAGGAAATCTGCTATGCAGACGAAACATTCCGGCAGTAAAGATACTCGTGTTGCAAATGTTCCTTGTGCAAGAAAGGTATACAATACCGAAAATATGGAAGTTAAGACACATGTGCAACATCTGGATATCTTTTTTGTAGACGTTTCGCCATCCAGTGGCTTTATCATTACAAATTCTAGGACATAATTAGAAGAGAGTAGAACTATATACAAAAGATGAGGTAATCAGTCCCTCAGCCTTGGAGTCAGTGTTTACAGTGTTTACTACAACTAACCCATCCCTTCGGGAAGGACCTACTTCCACTGGGGAATCCTGCCTACCAGTGACTATGTCCTCGTCTGCTACACGTCCTTATCCACTGACGCCTATATAACCGCCAGTCTTCTTGCCTTTGTTCCAGATTCTCCTCCACCACGATGCTGTAAACACTAACTCCAAGGCTGAGGGACTGATTACCTCATCTTTTGTATATAGTTCTACTCTCTTCTAATTATGTCCTAGAATCTGTATTGGTAAAGCCACTGGATGGCGAAACGTCTACAATAAAGATAACCAGATGTTGCACATGTGTCTTAACTTTCAAATGTTCCCTATTTATCAAACTGTAGAATGTTGAGAGAGAACCACCTCCTTTTTGAGAAATGATAAGAGTTGTCTGCTAACATTATAGTGTAAAATTATTGGATTCTTTTCTTATTGACAAACTTTTCAGTGTCTGAAGTGATACTTGATAATACACAACGAATATCGCTTTCCATAGCAAGCCGATTCCTCTGTTTAGACTTAACTTGCAGCAAACACGGAAATCTAGTTTGACACACATGTGTTGATGCATATAACACAAAGAAATCTGACTGCATATGTTGACAGATTTGGGTAACTCCCAGTTATGCTAATCCAAAATTTCTTCGTAGTCGACTGCTGGTACACGTCTTGAGTCGTCAAATAATTTTTCAGATCCAAAAATTCTCCCTCCAGATCGTCTGAATGGATTCCTGGTGAAAGATAACTCTTCCCTTATCTTGTCCACTTCCAGAAAGTATCGTTGGAATTCGTCCCGTAACTTCCGTAAAGGATTGAGAATTTGCGTGCGAGTGGTTTTCTTTTTCCCGAGCATGGCATCCACACATGGAAATTGATCCAAATTATTGCCTTTGACTCTTACGATCCAGAGGCTCAGTTTGTTAAGAAAAGCGTTGATAATGCCTTGGTGAGAAAATAAATTTACACCTTTTTCTTGCAGCTGAAGATTCAGTTTGTCAGGATTAAAAAATTATCGACATTCTCGAATCCTGAACAAACTGAATCTTCCGCTGCAAGAAAGAGGTGCAAATTTTTTTGACTGCGACAACACATTTCAGATTTCCTGTTTTCATTGAACATGGAGAAATAAACCCATCTCCTTTCTCAACTGAAAAGTTCTGAAGAACACGTTCCCTACTGACAAACACTATACAGAAGCGTAGAACAGTAACACATCAAGGCCGGAATGCATTTTCTGGGAAAATCTTTTGAAAAGTCTGGTGCTTACAGCCGACGATTTAATGTAATCGATCTTCACCCTCTGAAAGGAGTGTTCAGTTGTTCCGCCAATGTTTTTGATACTACTGCTTCCATACTATGAAACAATGAGCTCCGGTTAATATTGGATTGTGGGAAAAGACACTTATGTACAGTTCAGGACATTTATTAAAGGAAACGTTTCGCCACGAGTGACTTCTTCAGTCCTGATACAGAGAAAACTAAGAAAACGCGTATATAATTTTCTCTGCATTAGGACTGAAGAAGTCACTCGTGGCGAAACGCTTCCTTTAATAAATGTCCTTAACTGTACGTAAGTGTCTTTTTCCACATCTTGTCGGTATCATCATACCATTTCCTCTTAATATTGGAGGTTAAAGTTGCAAGAGAATCGAAGACTAACCCAAAAGGATTCTTTCAGGTATACAGAAGTAAGATCAGGGACAAGATAGGCCCACTCAAAAGTTCCTCGGGTCAGCTCACTGACAGTGATAAGGAAATGTGTAGAATTTTTAACACATACTTCCTCTCAGTTTTTACACAGGAGGATACCAGTGATATTCCAGTAATGATAAATTATGTAGAACAGGACGATAATAAACTGTGCACTATTAGGGTCACAAGTGACATGGTCCTTAGGCAAATAGATAAATTAAAACCTAACAAATCCCCAGGCCCTGATGAACTGTATGCAAGGGTTCTAAAGGAATGTAAAGAGGAGCTTAGCACACCTTTGGCTAATCTTTTCAACATATCACTACAAACTGGCATGGTGCCAGATAAGTGGAAAATGGCAAATGTGATACCTATTTTCAAAACAGGTGACAGGTCCTTAGCTTCGAACTATAGACCAATAAGCCTAACCTCCATAGTGGGAAAATTTATGGAATCAATAATTGCCGAGGCAGTTCGTAGCCACCTTGAAAAGCATAAATTAATCAACGAATCTCAGCATGGTTTTACAAAGGGACGTTCCTGCCTTACGAATTTATTAACTTTTTTCACTAAGGTATTTGAGGAGGTAGATCATGGTAACGAATATGATATTGTGTATATGGACTTCAGTAAGGCTTTTGACAGGGTCCCACATCAGAGACTATTGAGGAAAATTAAAGCACATGGAATAGGAGGAGAAATTTTTTCCTGGATAGAGGCATGGTTGACAAATAGGCAGCAGAGAGTTTGCATAAATGGGGAGAAATCAGAGTGGGGAAGCGTCACGAGCGGTGTTCCACAGGGGTCAGTGTTGGGCCCCCTGCTGTTCACAATCTACATAAACGACATAGATGAGGGCATAAAGAGCGACATCGGCAAGTTTGCCGATGACACCAAAATAGGCCGTCGAATTCATTCTGACGAGGACATTCGAGCACTCCAGGAAGATTTGAATAGACTGATGCAGTGGTCGGAGAAGTGGCAGATGCAGTTTAATATAGACAAATGCAAAGTTCTAAATGTTGGACAGGACAATAACCATGCCACATATAAACTAAATAATGTAGATCTTAATATTACGGATTGCGAAAAAGATTTAGGAGTTCTGGTTAGCAGTAATCTGAAACCAAGACAACAGTGCATAAGTGTTCGCAATAAAGCTAATAGAATCCTTGGCTTCATATCAAGAAGCATAAATAATAGGAGTCCTCAGGTTGTTCTTCAACTCTATACATCCTTGGTTAGGCCTCATTTAGATTATGCTGCACAGTTTTGGTCACCGTATTACAGAATGGATATAAATTCTCTGGAAAATGTACAAAGGAGGATGACAAAGATGATCCCATGTATCAGAAACCTTCCCTATGAGGATAGACTAAGGGCCCTGAAACTGCACTCTCTAGAAAGACGTAGAATTAGGGGGGATATGATTGAGGTTTATAAGTGGAAGACAGGAATAAATAAAGGGGATGTAAATAGTGTGCTGATAATATCTAGCCTAGACAGGACTCGCAGCAATGGTTTTAAGTTGGAAAAATTCAGATTCAGGAGGGATATAGGAAAGTACTGGTTTGGTAATAGAGTTGTGGATGAGTGGAACAAACTCCCAAGTACCGTTATAGAGGCCAGAACGTTGTGTAGCTTTAAAAATAGGTTGGATAAATACATGAGTAGATGTGGGTGGGTGTGAGTTAGACCTGATAGCTTGTGCTAACGGGTCGGTTGCCGTGTTCCTCCCTTGAGTCAATGTGACCTGACCTGACTAGGTTGGGTGCATTGGCTTAAGCCGGTAGGGACTTGGACCTGCCTCGCATGGGCCAGTAGGCCTTCTGCAGTGTTCCTTCGTTCTTATGTTCTTCTTATGTTCTTATGGAGTATTGTTTCACCAACGTTTGGAAGCCTGACCTTGAGCCCAGCATGGCAGGTGTATCATCAGCGGTGACACCCACAAGACTCACCTAATTCAAAGCATGTCCTTACATTTTTTTTTTTTTTGTAATTTCGAACACATCCTCAGGCTTTGGAGGGATATCAAAAATCTTACAAAATGAAATTCATTTTTGAAGCCTTCAACTAAATGTGGTGTGAACACCAGTCAATAATAGTTCATTACAATACCGTGGCTGGAATACACAAAAACCAGCGCTTAGGAAAGGGAAAGTAATGATATTTTTGTCGGACTTGGATCACTGGCAATGCGAAGACAGTGTTACGTTGGTTCATTCATCCAGTTGTATGGTAAACACTGAGGACTTCTTTGCTAAGAACACAACTTAGTTACTGATGTTTTGTGATATCCCATTCATCCGTCTCGATACTGTGTTGTTAGAGACATATCATTCATCTTGCTGCTGCCTCACCAAGAACAAGCCACACCATCTCTTCTTCACAAGGGAGCACAAGTTGTTCCATAATCATACTAGGCTTCTGTGCAACCTTGTATGCAACAATGTAGGAAGCGTACACTACATTGCTTTGGTTGTCGTGCAGAGCACCTGTTGAGTCGAGGAGCTGCCATTTGAGAGCTGATAACTGCCTCTCGAAATCTTCCTTCTTTTTCAAGTTGGGCGACACTTTTGGAGATGGAGTGTCAGCTTAGCTGGCTTCATTGAGTCATTGCCCAGAACTTTAAAAACAAACGACACATTGTGGATAACCAACGCTTTCCATTTTCTTGATAATTGAAGCCGAATTTGCTGTAGTCCTCCTCATATTTGCTCTTAATATTCCTTCCTGTCGTTGCCATTGTCCCAGATCATGTGCAGGACAACGAAATTTATTTTTTATGGGGCTTACTGCCTATGACAATAATGTATATACAAGAAGTGATCACTTAACGTCATCGATAGGCTTTTGGAAACTGCAGCTTTAAACAAAATGATGTATAACAAAATCAACTTTAACCATAGGCTCACTGATATAAACAAACGTTGCTAAGACAATGGAGAGGTGAAAGGGACGGCAGTAATGCTGCAGACGCCAAGACTATGGAGTATGTCGCTCTGGGGCGCTGCAAGGTCGTACATTTACTCTATTATTGACATTTTTATTATTTTAGGTATCACATGTGTTCAGAATTATATAAGAAACACGCTATATATCATAAAAACCGAATACCAACAGCCATAAGGGAGGAAACTGACATAAGCGAACATGGAGAGTTACGCTAAAGCATATCCTCCATCCAGATATTTAAAAAATCTTTCCATATTTTCCATTCCTGGCCGGGAATTCCTTTTTCTCATCAACGTTATAACAAAAAACGACGTTGAACGAAACGACGTTAAGTGAGGGCTTCTTGTATTTTAAATTGTCATGAAAGTACTGTAAATTATTAAATTATATGAAAAATTCATTAAATTTAAGTACAATCAGCACTGTGGCAGGCTGAGGTCGTCTCTGGAGACTGTAGCAACTAAAAAAGGCGCCCATGCAGGTTGGAAGCTTAGCCAGCTTACTTTTATTTTAAACTACCATGTTTTTACCGGTAACTATTTAAATAAATATTAATGCTTATGTTCTCCATACTTTCATTTTATAATAGAAATTATAAATAAATTACGTCACACCTACGAAGCAACAGAGGACCAACGACACAATAACGAGTAGGACACTGACCCACAGTAGTGTTGTTCGGGCTTCCAATAACACTGTCTTGTAGCCATCACAAACATTAGCCTTAAATCAGTTGATATTTTCTATCCGTTATTTATACAACCGGGCACTGTTAGCAGTTTTGAAGTAGTGTCCTACGACATATAACTTGTGTGCCACGTATGGTATATAGCTTGTATGGCACGTACGACATATAGCTTGTATGCCACGTACGGTATATACCTTGTATGCCACGTACGAGATATAACTTGCATGCCACATACGATATATAATTTGAATGCCACGTACGGTATAGTTTGTATCTCAGGTTGGATATATAACTTGTATGCCACATACGGTACATAGCTTGTATGCCACGTACGATATATTGCTTGTATGCCATGTATGATATATAGTTTGTATGCCATGTAGATAGCGATATTTGGAAGGTAAATTAAGAATATTCAGATCACTTGTTTCTGTGAATGCAACTGATCCGAAGTACTTGGTTACTGAGAAGACTTGTGAAGCAAGATTTGCCTTTTTAAAGAACGACTTGCATAGCACTGTTTTGCTACTGGAGTCACTTCTTATTTCCTAACAAGATACAAATGCTATCAGTGTTCATGACTGAAAATAGAGAATACTCTTTGTTGCAGAAAGAGAGACTGAAGGTTTAGACTGGCAAGCGCACTCAACTCACACACTGAAGTCTGTGGTTCGATCTCCGATACGGGTGGAAACATAAGGACGTGTTTCCTTAAGACACCTGCTGTCCCTGTTCACCTATCTGTAAAAGGGGTACCTGAGTGTTAGTCAACTGGTGTGGGTCGCTTCTTGGGAGAAAATTTACCTAATTTGCCCGAAATGCTCTGCATAACAAGCGGCTTTGTATATAGTAGTATGTCATTGATGTCAGCTAGGACTGTGTACCTTGTACATGTACTTGTAGAAATAAAAAATATTATTGTAAATAAAACCACACCTAATCAACAACACTGGACTAACGACTCGGCTGGCGCACTGCAGAATGACGTCACAGCTGGCACTCTGTAGGACGACGTCACAGCTGGCACTCTGTAGGACGACGTCACAGCTGGCACGGTAGGATGACGTCACAACTGACACTGAAAAACGATGTCACAGCTGGCACTCTGCAGGACGTCACAGCTGGCACTCTGCAGGACGACGTCAGCTACGCTAATGCTTAGTGCCAGACGCAAAGTTGTGCTGTCTGACAGTCGAAGCTAGTGTACTGGTATAATACAAGAATGACAGCCAGGAAAACAGTGCCTGCTCAAACTGTGTGACCTTGGATTATTTTGCTGTGAACCACCGAGAATTTCCATAGACCGATAGTGCGCCATAGACCACCGGCTGAAAATCAGTGCTGTGTAGATGGAGGATCGAACCTCTGGTCTTAATGCTCCACATGAATTAAACACAATTAACTGCAAATGACTCGGCCTTATTCATTCTCTGATGTTTAAGCAGAGGATATATTACCGTCACTGTTGATGACTGTTGCTGCTGCTGTTTGTGCCTGTGTTGCCGCTGCTGTTTGTGCCTGTGTTGCCGCTGCTGTTTGTGCCTGTTTTGCCGCTGCTGTTTGTGTCTGTGTTGCCGCTGCTGTTTGTGTCTGTGTTGCCGCTGCTGTTTGTGTCTGTGTTGCTGCTGCTGTTTGTGCCTGTGTTGCTGCTGCTGTTTGTGCTTGTTGCCGCTGCTGTTTGTGCCTGTGTTGCTGCTGCTGTTTGTGCCTGTGTTGCCGCAGCTGTTTGTGCTTGTGTTGCCGCTGCTGTTTGTGTCTGTTGCCGCTGCTGTTTGTGTCTGTTGCCGCTGCTGTTTGTGTCTGTGTTGCTGCTGCTGTTTGTGCCTGTGTTGCTGCTGCTGTTTGTGCTTGTGTTGCCGCTGCTGTTTGTGCCTGTGTTGCTGCTGCTGTTTGTGCCTGTGTTGCCGCAGCTGTTTGTGCTTGTGTTGCCGCTGCTGTTTGTGTCTGTTGCCGCTGCTGTTTGTGTCTGTTGCCGCTGCTGTTTGTGCCTGTGTTGCTGCTGCTGTTTGTGCCTGTGTTGCCGCAGCTGTTTGTGCTTGTGTTGCCGCTGTTGTTTGTGTCTGTGTTGCTGCTGCTGTTTGTGCCTGTGTTGCTGCTGCTGTTTGTGCTTGTGTTGCCGCTGCTGTTTGTGCCTGTGTTGCTGCTGTTGTTTGTGCTTGTGTTGCCGCAGCTGTTTGTGCTTGCGTTGCCGCTGCTGTTTGTGCTTGTGTTGCCGCTGCTGTTTGTGCCTGTGTTGCAGCTGTTTGTGCTTGTGTTGCCGCTGCTGTTTGTGCCTGTGTTGCTGCTGTTTGTGTCTGTGTTGCCGCTGCTGTTTGTGTCTGTTGCCGCTGCTGTTTGTGTCTGTGTTGCCGCTGCTGTTTGTGCCTGTGTTGCTGCTGCTGTTTGTGCTTGTGTTGCCGCTGCTGTTTGTGCCTGTGTTGCTGCTGCTGTTTGTGCCTGTGTTGCCGCAGCTGTTTGTGCTTGTGTTGCCGCTGCTGTTTGTGCTTGTGTTGCCGCTGCTGTTTGTGTCTGTGTTGCCGCTGCTGTTTGTGCCTGTGTTGCTGCTGCTGTTTGTGCTTGTGTTGCCGCTGCTGTTTGTGCCTGTGTTGCTGCTGCTGTTTGTGCCTGTGTTGCCGCAGCTGTTTGTGCTTGTGTTGCCGCTGCTGTTTGTGCTTGTGTTGCCGCTGCTGTTTGTGCCTGTGTTGCCGCAGCTGTTTGTGCTTGTGTTGCCGCTGCTGTTTGTGCCTGTGTTGCTGCTGTTTGTGCCTGTGTTGCCGCTGCTGTTTGTGTCTGTTGCCGCTGCTGTTTGTGTCTGTGTTGCCGCTGCTGTTTGTGTCTGTGTTGCCGCTGCTGTTTGTGTCTGTGTTGCCGCTGCTGTTTGTGTCAGTGTTGCTGCTGTTTGTGCCTGTGTTGCTGCTGTTTGTGCCTGTGTTGCTGCTGTTTGTGCCTGTGTTGCTGCTGTTTGTGCCTGTGTTGCTGCTGTTTGTGCCTGTGTTGCCGCTGCTGTTTGTGTCTGTGTTGCTGCAGTTTGTGCCTGTGTTGCTGCTGCTGTTTGTGCCTGTGTTGCTGTTTGTGCCTGTGTTGCTGCTGTTTGTTCCTGTTTTGCTGCTGTTTGTGCCTGTGTTGCTGCTGCTGTTTGTGTCTGTGTTGCCGCTGCTGTTTGTGCCTGTGTTGCCGCTGCTTTTTGTGCCTGTGTTGCTGCTGCTGTTTGTGCTTGTGTTGCTACTGCTGTTTGTGCTTGTGTTGCTGCTGCTATTTGTGCTTGTGTTGCTGCTGCTGTTTGTGCTTGTGTTGCTGCTGCTGTTTGTGCTTGTGTTGCTGCTGCTATTTGTGCCTGTGTTGCTGCTGTTTGTGCCTGTGTTGCTGCTGTTTGTGCTTGTGTTGCCGCTGCTTTTTGTGCCTGTGTTGCTGCTGTTTGTGCTTGTGTTGTTACTGGTGTTTGTGCTTGTGTTGCTGCTGCTGTTTGTGCTTGTGTTGCTGCTGTTTGTGCCTGTGTTGCTGCTGTTTGTGCCTGTGTTGCTGCTGCTGTTTGTGTCTGTGTTGCCGTTGCTGTTTGTGTCTGTATTGCCGCTGCTGTTTGTGCTTGTGTTGCCGCTGCTGTTTGTGCCTGTGTTGCTGCTGTTTGTGCCTGTGTTGCCGCTGCTGTTTGTGTCTGTTGCCGCTGCTGTTTGTGTCTGTGTTGCCGCTGCTGTTTGTGTCTGTGTTGCTGCTGTTTGTGCCTGTGTTGCTGCTGCTGTTTGTGCCTGTGTTGCTGCTGTTTGTGCCTGTGTTGCTGCTGTTTGTGCCTGTGTTGCTGCTGTTTGTGCCTGTGTTGCTGTTGTTTGGGCCTGTGTTGCCGCTGATGTTTGTGTCTGTGTTGCTGCTGTTTGTGCCTGTGTTGCTGCTGCTGTTTGTGCCTGTGTTGCTGCTGTTTGTGCCTGTGTTGCTGCTGCTGTTTGTGCCTGTGTTGCTGCTGTTTGTGCCTGTGTTGCTGCTGCTGTTTGTGTCTGTGTTGCCGCTGCTGTTTGTGTCTGTGTTGCCGCTGCGGTTTGTGCCTGTGTTGCCGCTGCTTTTTGTGCCTGTGTTGCTGCTGTTGTTTGTGCTTGTGTTGCCGCTGCTGTTTGTGTCTGTTGCCGCTGCTGTTTGTGTCTGTGTTGCCGCTGCTGTTTGTGTCTGTGTTGCCGCTACTGTTTGTGTCTGTGTTGCCGCTGCTGTTTGTGTCTGTGTTGCTGCTGTTTGTACCTGTGTTGCTGCTGCTGTTTGTGCCTGTGTTGCTGCTGTTTGTGCCTGTGTTGCCGCTGCTGTTTGTGTCTGTGTTGCTGCTGTTTGTGCCTGCGTTGCTGCTGCTGTTTGTGCCTGTGTTGCTGCTGCTGTTTGTGCCTGTGTTGCTGCTGCTGTTTGTGCCTGTGTTGCTGCTGCTGTTTGTGTCTGTGTTGCTGTTACTGTTTATGTTGCTCTTGTTGTTTGTGTTGTTGCTGCTGTTTGTGCCTGTGTTGCCGCTGCTGTTTGTGCCTGTGTTGCCGCTGCTGTTTGTGCCTGTGTTGCCGCTGCTGTTTGTGCCTGTGTTGCCGCTGCTGTTTGTGCTTGTGTTGCTGCTGCTGTTTGTGCTTGTGTTGCTGCTGCTGTTTGTGTCTGTGTTGCCGCTGCTGTTTGTGCTTGTGTTGCCGCTGCTGTTTGTGCTTGTGTTGCTGCTGTTTGTGCCTGTGTTGCCGCTGCTGTTTGTGCTTGTGTTGCTGCTGTTTGTGTTGCTGTTACGGTTTACGTTGCTCTTGTTGTTTGTGTTGCTGCTGCTGTTTGCGCCTGTGTTGCTGCTGCTGTTTATGCCTGTGTTGCTGCTGCTGTTTGTGCTTGTGTTGCTGCTGCTGTTTGTGCTTGTGTTGCTGCTGCTGTTTGTGCTTGTGTTGCTGCTGCTGTTTGTGCTTGTGTTGCTGCTGCTGTTTGTGCTTGTGTTGCTGCTGCTGTTTGTGCTTGTGTTGCTGCTGCTGTTTGTGCTTGTGTTGCTGCTGCTGTTTGTGCTTGTGTTGCTGCTGCTGTTTGTGCTTGTGTTGCTGCTGCTGTTTTTGCCTGTGTTGCTGCTGCTGTTTGTGCTTGTGTTGCTGCTGCTGTTTGTGCCTGTGTTGCTGCTGTTTGTACCTGTGTTGCTGCTGTTGTTTGTGCCTGTGTTGCTGCTGCTGTTTGTACCTGTGTTGCTGCTGTTTGTGCCTGTGTTGTTGCTGCTGTTTGTGCCTGTGTTGCTGCTGTTTGTGCCTGTGTTGCTGCTGCTGTTTGTGCCTGTGTTGCTGCTGTTTGTGCCTGTGTTGCTGCTGCTGTTTGTGCCTGTGTTGCTGCTGTTTGTGCCTGTGTTGCTGCTGCTGTTTGTGCCTGTGTTGTTGCTGCTGTTTGTGCCTGTGTTGCTGCTGTCTGTGCCTGTGTTGCTGCTGCTGTTTGTGCCTGTGTTGCTGCTGTTTGTGCCTGTGTTGCTGCTGCTGTTTGTGCCTGTGTTGCTGCTGTTTGTGCCTGTGTTGCTGCTGCTGTTTGTGTCTGTGTTGCTGCTGCTGTTTGTGCCTGTGTTGCTGCTGTTTGTGCCTGTGTTGCTGCTGTTTGTGCCTGTGTTGCTGCTATTTGTGCCTGTGTTGCTGCTCTTCCTGCTTGTGCTGTTTGTGCGTGCGTTTCTGCTGATGCAGTAGTTGCAGATGCTGCTGCTGTTGTTGATGCTGGTGTTGTTGATGCTGGTGTTGTTGATGCTGTTGATGCTGGTGTTGTTGATGCTGGTGTTGTTGATGCTGGTGTTGTTGATGCTGGTGTTGTTGATGCTGGTGTTGTTGATGCTGGTGTTGTTGATGCTGGTGCTGTTGATGCTGGTGTTGTTGATGCTGGTGCTGCCAGCTTGCCTCTGCAACTCCTGAATTAGTAAAGGGTCCTTAATCCAAGAAATTAGAGATACCTTCCCCCTCCTCGGATCAAACCTGATTACCTTATATTTCCTCGTAACTAATAATAATAATGAACTTAACTTTATAACTCGCTAAAACATAACTTTGAGCACAAATTTTCTTCTGGTCTGATAACCACTTTTCTTGATTCCTTGTTTCTTTGTTTCCTTATTATCTTGTTTCTTTATGTATTTATTTCCTTGTTTCTTAGTTTCCTTGTTACCTAGCTTTCTTGTTTCCTAGTATTTTTAATTTATCCATTTTCTCGAAATCTTCCATCTTTATTATAAAGAGAGAGCGCTAAACTCGCAAGAATCTAACGTCTCCAAATTTATTCTACGACTTCTTAGTTCAAGACTCTGAGGTCTTAGCAGTACCTCCAGTCATCGTCAAGTGAACAGAAAAACGTAGCCATTTATATTTGTGGGATATAATAATAATAATAATAATAATTGTGATATTGTTATTCTTGAGCGCCGGTTCCTTTGTGAGATTCACGTGTTCACACATCAAACCATAAGCACAACAACAATAAAAAGAATACGTCCTTACATATTATATAGAATACCTCCGTATATATTCTGGAGAATATCTCTCTATATATTTTGAAGAATATCTCCTTATATATATTAGGGAATACCTCCTTATTTATTCTGTAGAATTTGTAAAGAAAAAATTCCTGTCTCTTAGCAGTGGAAGACCAGAGGGCATTCAGATATAACGAGGCTTAAGGTGGGTGAACAGCATCCAGACGAGAGAGAGAGAGAGAGAGAGAGAGAGAGAGAGAGACAATATCCTTAGCATCTGAGCAGAGGATACCACGAGTAAAGTCTTCGTAATAACCCACCGCGACGAGTGAAAATTAATTAGCCTTCGGTAACTACCTTTTCTGTAGACATGTTGCCTGGAGAGGAAGTGTGGCGCCTCTAGGACATTACACACGTAATGCGACCGATAACAGAAGCTGTTACGGTCTATATAGTAATAATAATATAATGTCTTTATTTCTACAAGTACATGTACAAGGTATACAGTTCTAGTTGACATCAATAACATACTACTATACAGAAAGCCGCTTGTTATGCAGAGCATTTCGGGCAAATTAGATAAATTTTGTCCCAGGATGCGACCCACACCAGTCGACTAACACCCAGGTACCCATTTTACTGATGGGGAATATAGACAACCGGTGCAAAGAAACACGCCCAGTGTTTCTACCCTCGACGGGAATCGAACCCGGACATTTCCGTGTGAAGCGAGAACTTTAGCCACCAGGCTACGGTGCCCCGTGGCCTGGTGGCCTGGTTATGTTCTGAGAGGAGCTAAATTAATACACTCGCCATTTCTACATCTATCTAGAGGCATGAGGTATCTCCGTTCTTCCAGATACACATTCATAGCGTAAATTAACTTACACAAATAAGCCCGAATGTAAATGCTCATTCTACTGGTTGTAAACAATTGGAATGAGCTGCATGTAGTGGTGGAAAGGAACTTCTCTCAGAATTTCAAGAGTATCACATACCCAAGGGGCCAAGAACCAGTAAAAGGCAAACCAATTTGGAATTTCATAATGGAAGCAAACACAATTTGTTGAATACAACTCGGTGAGTACATAACTTAAGACCCGACAGTTTACCTGACGACTTATTGAATCTATAAACGTAAATGTTTTAACTCTAACTGAACTTAATACCAATGTTGGGATGCAGCTAAAAGTGCGCAACAAACTTGTGTTCGTATAGGGATAAATTTTTGTTTGTTTAGGAACGCAAACAATCATTATACATTAATAAACTAGTGTTTGGTCAGGGATGTATCTTAAAGCAGTGGTTTAGGAATGCAGACAATCAGCATACCTTAATAACTAGTGTTTGTTTTGGGATGTAAGCAGTGATTTATGTCTTAAAAATATCCAGGCACTGTATGAAAACAAATCATAATCTGAGTAGACGAGGAGATGTAAACATATGTAAGTGTAAACATGTTACCAAGAAGCCTGTCACATGTTACCTCCCCCGTTCAACTAACAGTAAATAGGTACCTGTGTGTTACTCTAAACTGGGTGAGATGAAGGTAGGATCATAAAAGCACTACTTTTGTACACATGCGTCCAGACGTATTCATTCACATATTACAGTTAACATAAGTCGTTCATTTAAGAAATTTTATGCTCCGAAGTAAGATACAACCTATAAAACATTTATTCCATGAAGTGGGTAACATTTGCAATAACGTGAAACTGTGCAGTTTAGCAGCAGCAGCAGCACACTGACACACACTACAACACCACCTACCTCAGGGGCGGCTGCTGGGAAAGATGACTCTCCTGGGACTGGAGGAAATAAAAAAGTTGGAAGTCAGGTGTGGAGCAGCACCCAGCCAGCCACCTCACTCGTGGGTCTCTCTACCTCACTCCTTGCTCTTTGTCTTTAGTCTTTTAAGATTCTCTTGTGTTTTATTCTGTTTCATTTACATAATTTTTATGTTCGTAATTAGCAACTTATTCTGTATTAAAATGTATCGCAACATCCGCTCTCAAAATATGTTACTCCTCTCTCTCTCTCTCTCTCTCTCTCTCTCTCTCTCTCTCTCCCGCCTTCCAAATATATCCCTCCACTTGTTCTCTCAATATATCCCTCTAAATGTATCCTTTGACCCGACCTCTAAATATATCCCATCACCTGCCTCCTACTATAAATATAACCTTCCATAAGTTCTCTAACTACATTCCACTATCCGCCCTCCATTCCTCCACTTGCCCTCTAAATATAAGCCTCTATCTACACTCTACATGTACCACTTCTTTCACCCTCTAAACATATTCTTCCCTCCAGCCTTTAAAGACATCCATCCACTCTTTAAAATAATTATCTAAACATATATATGTTCACCCTGGTAATTAAGGGGTAAAATAAACATGCCTAGAACAGAGATTATTAATTACAGAACACCAATGAACTGACTAAGGCTGTTTCGGCATCTCTTAACTCTTGTTTATCTCGTTATGATGTTCTTATTGTGTGTTTCTCTGACTTCTTGAATATTTCAAGCCCAATGATATTGGCTACTTTGATATTCTTTTTTACGTCCAATATGAGAGCCGCCTTGTTTCAGCCAGGGAAGACGATTACCTATACATGAATGGTATACAGTACCGACAAGATGAAAATTAGACACATATGCAACATCTGGGTACCTTTAATGTAGACGTTTCGCCAATCAATGGCTTTATCAATACAAATTCTAGGACATAATTTAAAGACAGAAGAACTATATACAAAAGATGAGGTAATCAGTCCCTCATCCTTGGAACTGGTGTGAAGAGCACCGTGGTCGTGACATAATTTGAAGACTGTCTTCAAATTATGTCCTAGAATTTTGCATTGATAAAACCACTGATTGGCGAAACGTCTAGATTAAAGATACCCAGATGTTGCATATGTGCCTAATTTTTAAGACGATTGGTTGCTTGAGTGAGATTTATTCAACCAGTGGGAGAGTAGAGATGTGTTAGCATTTGTCAAAGCTAGTGGCAGGAAGTGGCTTCATGGGCAGGGCTTATTCAGGCAACAGGGCGCCTGTAAGTTGCCGACTGGTTTGTTTTCGGAATGCTTGAGAATTCTGGACTGGTTGGCCGTGTTGGGCCAGCTAGATATAGGGCTAGAGCACAACTTTCTGACTTATTTTCAGCAGGGTGAGGAGGTCACTAGAATACAGGAATGTATGAAAATAACACTGCATACTTACGAAAGTATGCGGTAGAAAAATTAAGTCTGTGAATCTGAGGCTCTAACCCAAAGATATGCAAGGATGCCGTCCCTGATATTTCAGAAACTATAGCTAAAAGCTGCATCATTTGACATAGGACACTTCTTCGAGAGCCAGTGAGGTTCATCAGCTGAATAAGATCCATGTCATGACTTTGTGACTGATTAATACATATTCATTCACAAGAGTGTAGTCAGCATGGAAGCTTCAAAAGGTCAGACAGGATTCTCCACCTAATGGCCAGTGGGTGGCCGAAGGCTGGTCAGTCATTTAGTAGTCAGGATATGGCCAAAGGGGTTGTTGATGGCTTGTCAGTTAAGTGGCCAGGCTGTGGCCACTGGATGACTAGGCCATGGAAGCAGGAAGCAGGCAGCACCAGTTACTAGCAGACAGTCAGCCCTCTCTTCTAGGAGCAAGACGGATAACACGCGACGTGTTGTGTGGAATTTTAACAGCGATACAGTGATATCTAGGTATATGCCCGGTGGACCTGCAACAGTAACACAGTAATAGCTAGTCATGTGTCGTATCGAACTGTGCAAGTGGTAACTAGTAATGTGTGAAAATTCGACAGATTAGTGATAGCAGGTAATGTCATGTGGAAGTGTAATAGAGTGATAGATACTGATATACTGTGTAGATATGGGACAGTGATACAGTCACAGCTAGTGATGTGTCATATAGAAGTACAAGAGTGATATGTTGATGACTAGTGACCTAGTTCTGTGAGGATCTGTGCAGTGATACAGTGATATTCACTGGTTTAGTGCAGTTCACATTCCAACTGTAGCAATAAAACTGCAATTGTCTCAGTTTTTGTGCGATTAATTTCAACAACATACTGTGTGTTCTCAGTCTTTTTTTTTTTAACTGTGTGTTTGCCTGAGCAAGCCATCCTCCGTCAGTCTGTTCTACAGGTCTGGCGTGCATTGTTTGCTGAAATAACTTCATTCACCTCTGCACACTCAAACTTTTTCAGAAATATATTTTTTATACATGGCTAGATTATGTTAACATTTATTAATCTATATGTGCATATATTTACCCTACAATAAATAAATTACATAAGAACATAAGAATGTAGGAACACTGCAGAAGGCCTACTGGCCCATGCGAGGCAGGTTCTTATTAAAACGACCTCTACCTAAAGCTACCCAAGAAATAACTCCCGTACCCAATGACATCATTCAAACCCAGCCCCTCCCACTCATATATTTGTCCAGTCTCTTCTTAAAGCTACCCAAGGTCCTAGCCTCTATCACCCTCCTAGCCTCTATCACCCTCTATTCTGGGCATACTGTAAAATCTCGAGCGTGATTTTAGTTGCAAACACTAAAAAACTGAAGAATGGGCTGCCCTCATGCTCTAACCTACACACACACACACGACTAAGGGACATACCGAAGTACCAGAAGGTGTACCTCGACCGAGACAGAACACAAGAAGAAAGGCAGAAACTGAAAGAGAGGGTGCAAAGATGCAAGGAGGAACGAGAGGCAAAGACGGAGATCAGCAGGAGAATCGAGACTCAGGAAGAAGAGCAAATACAACTTCCCTCAGAACCACCCACAGAAGGACCTCAGTCACAACAACCCCAATGCAACCAATCTAAACCAAAACCACAGTGTACCCTCTGTGGGGGTGGACCCCACAGCAATCCCCCATAGTTCCCTGCCAGGTCTCCCAACCCCAACATTTTCCCCAGACCATAGTTTTAGAAAAGTTGAAGGTTTGGTATACGAATACAGATGGAATAACAAATGTGAGGAGTGGCATTAAACAATCAAGGAGATATTCCCAGACATCATAGCGTTCAAAGAAACGAAACTCACTGGGATGATAACAGATGCAATCTTCCCACCCAGATACCAGATCCTGAGGAAAGACAGAGGGAGCAGAGGGGGAGGAGGAGTTGCACTGCTCAATAAAAACTGATGGGGATTTCAGGTAATGGAAGGAATGGACGAAATTAGCGAAATGGATTACATAGTAGGTACAATTCAATCTGGAGGACATATGGCAGTCACAGAACTGCAACAGGCCAAAAGAAGAATATGAAGAGAGCAACAGAGCAATGGTGAACACACTAGCTGAGGTGGCCAGAAGTGCTCACACGGGCAGAGCAAATTTACTAGTTATGGGTGATTTCAATCACAAGGAGACTGGGAAAACCTAGAGCCACATGAGGGTTCTGACACATGGAGAGCCAAGATGATGGATGTTGTACTGGAAAACCTCATGCATCAACATGTTAGGGAAACTACCAGAAACAGAGGGGAGGATGAACCAGCAAGACTGGACCTCGTGTTCACCCTGAGTAGCTCGGACATTGAGAACATTGCTTATAAAAGGCCCCTTGGAGCTAGTGATCACATGGTTCTGAGCTTAGAATACATAGAGTTACAAGTAGAGAGGGTAACAGGAATAGGATGGGAAGAGCCAAACCACAAAAGAGGGGACTACACAGGTATAAGGAACTTCCTACAGGAGGTTCAGTGAGAAAGAGAATTGGTAGGAAAGTCGGTAAATGAAATGATGGACTACTTAACAACAAAATGCAAGGAGGCAGAGGAAAGGTTTGTTCCCAAGGGCAACAAAAATAATGGGAAGACCAGAATGAGCTCATGGTTTACCCAAAGATGTAGGGAGGCAAAAAACTAAGTGTACTAGAGAATGGAAAACGTACAGGAGACAAAGGAGCCAGAAAAATAAAGAGATTAGTCAAAGAGCCAGAAACGAGTATGCACAGTTAAGGAGGAAGGCCCAGCGACAGTACGAAAACGACACAGCATCAAAAGTCAAGTCTGACCCGAAGCTGTTGTATAGCCACACCAGGAGGAAGACAACAGTCAAGGACCAGGTAATCAGGTGGAGGAAAGAAGGTGGCGAGCTCACAAGAAATGAAGAAGTATGTGAGGAGCTCAACTGAGTATTTACAGTGGAGATACAGAGGACTCTGGGAAGTCAGAACAGAGGGGTACACCATCAAGAGATATACCATACACAAATAACCTACACATATACCAACAAGTGTTGAATGAAATACAACCAAGGAGGAGAAGAAGCTGCTAAGTGACCTTGTTACCTCAAAGGCAGTGGGACCGGACATCTCTCCGTGGGTCTTTAGAGAGGGAGCAGAGATGCTGTGTGTGGCACTAACAACAATTTTCAACACATCCATTGAAACTGGGCAACTACCTGAGGTATGGAAGACGGCAAATGTAGACCCCATTTTTGAGAAAGGAGACAGACACGAGGCACTAAACTATACACCAGTGTCACTGACGTGTATAGTATGCAAAGTCATGGAGAAGATTATCAGGAGAGTGGTCGAGCACCTAGAATGGAACAAGCTTATAAAAGGCAACCAGCACGGATTCATGGAAGGCAAATCTTGTGTCACAAACCTATTAGAGTTTTATGGCAAGGTAATGGATGTAAGACACAAGAGAGGTGGGTAGACTGCATTTTCTTGTACTGCAAGAAGGCCTTCGACACAGTTCCTCACAAGAGATTAGTGCAAAAGCTAGAGGATCAGGACACATATAACAGGAAGGGCACTGCAATGGATCAGAGAACACCTGACAGGAAGGCATCAACGAGTCATGGTACATGACAAGGTGTCAGAATGGGCGCCTGTGATGAGTGAGGTTCCACAGGGGTCAGCCCTAGGGGCCAGTGCTATTTTTGGTATATGTCAATGTCATGACAGAAGGAATAGACTCAGAAGTGTCCCTGTTTGCAGATGATGTGAAATTGATGAGGAAAATTAAATCGGATGAGGATCAGGCAGGACTACAAAGAGACCTGGACAGGCTGGAAGCTTGGTCTAGCAACTGGCTCCTCGAATTTAACCCCGCCAAATGCAAAGTCATGAAGATCGGGGAAGCAAAGAAGACCGCAGAGTATAGGCTAGGTGACCATAGACTGCAAACCTCACTCAAGGAAAAGGATCTTAGGGCGAGTATAATACCAAGCACATCTCCTGAGGTGCACATCAACCAAATAACTGCTGCAGCATACTGGCACCTGGCAAACCTGAGAATAGCATTCCGATATATCAGTAAGGGATCGTTCAAGATTCTGTACACCATGTATGTCAGGGCCATACTAGAGTATGCAGCACCAGTTTGGAACCCACACCTGGTCAAGCATGTCAAGAAATTAGAGAATGTGCAAAGATTTGCAACAAGGCTAGTTCCAGAGCCAGGGGAAGACACTGGAGGACAGGAAGTTCAAAGGAGACATGATAATGACATACAAAATACTGCGAGGAATTAACAAGGTAGACAGAGACAGGATGTTCCAGAGTTGGGACACAAGGGGTCACAACTGAAAATTGAAGACTCAGACGAGTCAGAGAGATGTTAGGATGTATTTCTTTAGTCATAGAGTTTTCAGGCAAGTGATGTAGTGGAGGCAGAAATCATACATAGTTTTAAGACGAGGCATGATAAAGCTCATGGAGCAGGGAGAGAGAGGACCTAGTAGTGATTAGTGAAGAGACGGAGCAAGGAGCTATGTATCAACCCCTGCAACCACAAATAGGTGAATACAGACACACGCGCGCGCACACACACACACACACACACACACACACACACACACACACACACACACACACACACACACACACACACACACACACACACACACACAGTGTTGGAGAGGAAACTGAAGGTATGGTACACAAACGCTGATGGAATAACAAATAAGTGAGAGGAGTGGCACGAAAGAGTCAAAGAGGCATCACTGGACATCATAGCTCTCACAGAAACCAAGCTTACAGGTTTGATAACAGATGCCATCTTTCCAATGGGATAACAGATCCTGAGGAAAGACAGAGGGAACAGGGAGGGTGGAGGAGTGGCACTGCTGATCAAAAACCAATGGTATTTTGATGAGCTGGAGAGAGGAGACAGCGGAGAAGCAAGCGATTACATAGTGGGAACGCTTCACTCTGGAGGTCCCAACGTGGTAATTGCAGTGATGTATAACCCACCACAGAACAGCAGGAGGCCAAGGCAAGAGTATGATGAGAACAATAGAGCGATGGTTGACACACTGGCTGCAGTGGCCAGAAAAGCTGATGCATGCAGGGCAAAGCTCCTGATCATGGGTGACTTTAACCACAAGGAAATCGATTGGGAGAACTTGGAGCCACATGGGGGCTAAGATACATGGAGGACTAAGATGACGGAGGTGATACTGGAAAACTTCATGTGCCAACACGTAAGGGACACTACAAGAGAGAGAAGAGAGGATGAACCAGCAAGACTGGACCTAGTATTCACCTTGAGTAGTGCAGATATTTAGGACATCACATATGAAAGACCCTTTGGGGCCAGCAATCATGTGGTTTTAAGCTTCGAATACACAGAGCTACAAGTGGAGGGGGAAGCAGGAAGGCCAGGGCGAATGAAGCCAAATTACAAGAAAGGGGACTACACGGGAATGAGGAACTTCCTGAACGGGGTTCAGTGGAACAGAGAGCTGGCAGGGAAGTCAGTAAACGAGATGATGGAATATGTGACATCAATATGCAAGGAAGCTAAGGAGAAGTTTGTACCCAAGGGTAACGGAAATAACGAGAAAGCCAGGATGAGACCTTAGTTCACCGAAAGGTGTAGAGATGCCAAAACCAAGTGTGCTACAGAGTGGAAGAAGTATAGAAGGCAAAGGACCCAGGAGAATAAGGAGAGCAGTCATACAGCCAGAAATGAATATGCACAGGTAAGAAGAGAGGCCCAAAGACAATAGGAAAATGACATAGCAGCAAAAGCCAAATCTGACTCAAAGCTGTTGTACAGCCACATCAGGAGGAAAACAATAGTCAAGGACCAGGTAATCAGGCTGAGGAAGGAAGGAGGGGAGATCACAAGAAACGACTGTGAAGTATGTGAGGAGCTTAACATGAGATTCAAAGAAGCATTCACAGAGGAGACAGAAGGGACTCCAGAAAGACAGAAAGGTGGGGTACACCATCAAATGTTGGACATAATACATACAACCGAGGAAGAAGTAGGAAGAAGAGGCTGCTAAGCGAGCTAGATACCTCAAAGGCGATGGGGCCGGATAATATCTCTCCATGGGTCCTGAGAGAGGGAGCTGATATGCTGTGTGTACCACTAACAACAATCTTCAAAACATCTATCAAAACAGGGCGACTACCTGAGGTACGGAAGACAGCAGACTTAGCCCCAGTTTTTAAAAAAGGAGACAGATACGAAGCATTAAACTACAGACCAGTGTCACTGACATCTATAGTATGCAAAGTCATGGAGAAGATTATCAGAAGAGTGGTGGAGCACCTAGAAAGGAATGAGCTTAACGACAACCGGCACGGTTTCAGGGACGGGAAATCCTGTGTCACAGACCTACAGGAGTTCTATGACAAGGCGACAGCAGCAAGACAAAAGAGAGAGGGGTGGGTAGATTGCATTTTCTTGGACTGTAAGAAGGCGTTTGACACAGTTGCACACAAGAGATTAGGTCAAAAGCTGGAGGACCAGGCAGGGATAACAGGAAGGCACTGCAATGGATCAGGGAATACCTGTCAGGAAGACAACACCGAGTCATGGTACGTGGCGAGGTGTCAGAGTGGGCGCCTGTGATGAGCGCGGTTCCACAGGAGTCAATCCTAGGACCGGTGCTGTTTCTGGTATTTGTGAACGACATGACGGAAAGAATAGACTCAGAAGTGTCCCTGTTTGAATGATGTGAAGTTGATGAGAAGAATTCAATGGGACGAGGATCAGGCAGAACTACGAAGAGATCTGGACAGGCTGCAGGCCTGGTCCAGCAACTGGCTCCTGGAGATCAACCATACCAACTGCAAAGTCATGAAGATTGGGGAACGGCAAAGAAGACCGCAGACGGAGTACAGTCTAGTGGGGGGAGGGCCAGAGACTACAAACCTCACTCAAGGAAAAGGATCTTGGGGTGAGTATAACACCAGGCATATCGCCTGAGGTGCACATCAACCAAATAGTTGCTGCAGCATATGGGCGCCTAGCAAACCTAAGACTAGCATTCCGACATCTCAATAAGGTATCTTTCAGTACCCTGTACACCGTGTACGTTCGGCCTATGTTGGAGTATATAGCACCAGTTTGGAACCCACACCTAGCCAAGCACGTAAGGAAATTAGAGAAAGTGCAAAGGTTTGCAACAAGACTAGTCCAGGAGGAAAGGGGCATGTCCTACGACGAAAGGTTAAGGGAAATCTACCTGACGACACTTGACGACGGGAGAGTTAGGGGGGATATGATAACGACATATAAAATACTGATAATCGACAAGGTGGACAGAGACAGGATGTTCCAGAGATGGGACACAGCAACAAAGGGTCACAGTTGGAAGCTAAAGACTCAGATGAATCACAGGAATGTTAGGAAGTATTTCTTCAGTCACAGAGTTGTCAGGAAGTGGAATAGTCTGGGAAGTGATGTAGTGGAGGCAGGATCCATTCATAGCTTTAAGAATAGGTATGATAAAGCCCATGGAGCACGAAGAGTGGCCTAGTAGAATGCAGTGAAGAGACGGGACCAGGAGCTGTGGCTCGACCCCTGCAACGATAACTAGGCGAGTACAACTAGGTGAGTACACAGGCCAAGTATCTTATCGACAAGTGCCTCTGCCAATATTGTAACTAACACACACACACACACCTAGTAGCAGCCAGCGAAAAGGCGGGGTCAGGAGCCGTGAATCGACCCCTGCAACCACAAATACGTAAGTACAAATGAATACACACTTACCTCAGGAACAATATCTACATTTCGAGCTAAACTTACAAGAGTCGTTCAGCCCAAAGGGTAGTGGAAGCTCTGTTCTTTGTCTGTTGGTAGGTCATACAACACAAGGAGTGGTAAAGGCTTTAGTCTCTGTTGACATGGGTCATACAACACAAGGAGTGGCAGAGGCTTGTACATTCATCCATCTACTAATCGCGAGATTTAATTTGCAGTTAAGCAAAACACCGCCAAATAAATCCTGGCCTTGCCAAGTGTCTGTCTTGCTAAGTATGTATTATACTTAGCTAAGTATGTATTATTAAATTCCTTTCGAACATTTCCCAACATTTAGTGCTTTAAATGTATGTCAGTGCAGTATGGATGTCCGCTGTTTGGTTAGCAATGAGTTCCAGCACTGTTCAAACATTTGATGTCGATTGATGTGTATTGAAGAAGGGTTGGTTGAGAGCAGAGCTTGACATTGATGCAGGAGTGTGCAGCAGAGCTTGACATTGATGCAGGAGTGTGCAGCAGAGCCTAACATTGATGCAGGAGTCTGCAGCAGAGCTTGACATTGATGCAGGAGTGTGCAGGAGAGAGTGACATTGATACTGGGGCTCTTAAATAAAATCAACTATATCACTAATGCTGCCCCAGGAAATTACGTACTGGAAAATTAGCTCAGTACATAAGTCACCACTCACTCACTGATCATGTGACTCGACCCCCCGTCCTGCTCCTCATCGTCATATCAGACAGAGATGTAAACCATAGCACTGGGTCTTTTGCAGACGATACTAGAATTTGCATGAGTGTCTTCCATTGAGGACACGGTAAATCTCCAAGCGGATATAAGCTAAGTTTCCAGTGGGCCTTGGAAAACAATATGATGTTCAATGAGAATAAATTTCAGTTACTCCGTTATGGAAAACTGGAGGAAATAAAAACTAGAACGGAGTATACTACAAATTCTAGTCACAAAATAGAGCGAAAAAGTAATTTGAAAAACTAGGGAGTGATAATGTCAGAGGATCTCACCTTCAAGGACCACAACAGTGTCACTATCACATCTGCTAGGAAAATGATAGGATGGATAATGAGAACTTTCAAAACAAGAGATGCCATGCCAATGATGATCCTCTTTAAGTCACTTGTTCTCTCTCTAGGCCGGAATACTGGTGTACATTAACAGCTCTATTCAAGGCAGGTGAAATCGCAAACCTAGAGAATGTACAGAGAACCTTCACTGCACGTATAAGTTCGGTCAAGCACCTTAATTACTGGGAAGGTTTGGAGTCACTTGACTTGTACTCTCTAGTGCGCAAGCGACAGAGAAATACATCATAATCTACACCTGGAAAATCCTGGAGGGACTGGTTCCAAATTTGCACACACAAATCACACCCTACGAAAGCAAAAAACTGTTCATCAGCCTCCTACCATGCATAAGCTGAATTACCAACAGACCCCTGGCTGCCTTCAAGAGGAAGCTGAATAGATATCTAAAGTTAGTACTCGGATCAGCCGGGTTGTTTTCTTTCACACCCTCAAACATTTACTAACTTCATCATCTTGTTCGTGTCTTAGCTTCTACTGCTGATATCACTGTGAATTGTTCCAATTCCTTATAATATCTACTTTCTCCACCTCTTCCATACATGCGTCCTCCACCTTTCCCAAACACCCTCTTTAAAAATAACTCTTATACCCTCTATTCAACTCCGCCACACTGCTCAACTTTCTCTCTCTCTACATTTTTATCCCCTTCGCACCATTCGAATTATTATTTGTCATGTTCAAATCTCACACACAAATCTCAAATATCTCTCTAGTTACCTCTCCCTCTCTTAATCCATTCTCTCTTCCTCCCTTACCAACAATCTTCCAAGTATCTTATTACACTCTTCCTCCTCACGCTGAAACCACTTAAGTTTTATGTTACATTTATGCAGCTGACTTTCTGAACTGAGCTAATATCTGGCTGTATTAAGACCTCTTCATCACACCTGTGTTGACCTCAGTCTCCCTAACTTAAAAATACGCATCTCCTTCAGGCAGTTCTTTTGACATGTTAACGGCGTTTTCCTGACAACTGTTTACATTCAACCTCTATATATATATTTGAGGAACTAGCGTGGCGGCCACACGGGTATGAGGGGAATACCAGTGAGTAAAATCGGTAGTATTTTTCGCATTTAGTTGACGGAAGGTCGAACCTTCACTCCTGGTGGTGAATGAACCAAACTGTTTAGCACCTTATGCATGCTAAAATAATGCAAAACCTTTCATAAAAATAAAATGACATTGAGCTACACACAAATAATTTAATACATCTCAGACAATTTTAAATATCCAGGCAGCTTCGGGCGATGTTGTCATGCCTTAGTTCAGACCATCAGTGACCTTGACACTGTCTTACTCCGTGACACTGAAGAACTAAGAACAAAAGAAAGGAGGACCACTGCAGCAGGCCTGTTGGTCCATACTAGGCAGGTCCTTCACAAATCCAACCTGTGACCTGTAGGCCCCTGAACATAAAAGAACATGAGGAATACTGCAGGAGGCCTGCTGGCCCATACTAAGCAGGTCCATCTCAAACCCAAACCAACTAATAAAAATATTGACCAAACCCATTTTCATTACTCTGTGGTCAGTATAACTCGCACGATAAACACTCAGGGAAACGACTAGCAAAACTGCACTTCCTCTGTCTGGGAGACAAGGTAAAAAATCTGTCTAGAGCTCCAGCAACCAAGGTACAGATACTGAGCAGATCGCGGTGATCAACAGGGTTGTGGCTATTATCAAAATATACATTGCAATGCAACACAAAGAAGCAGACATAGGTATGTTTTTCGGGCAAGAAAATCACCATTATTCTCCTTTCTTATCTGCCAGCTTAGCTGTATGACACTTGCGGGTTTAGCGCTTAGTTATGATTATAATAATGTTATCTGTGAGGGGAGACCCCTCAAGGAAGGTTCCTTGTTGTTGGTGAGGGGCTCTTGATTTAGGGAATTGGATCTGTGCTTCAGTTCCCCGAATTAAGCCTGAATGCCTTCCACATCCCCCCCCAGGCGCTGTATAATCCTCCGGGTTTAGCGCTTCCCCTTGATTATAATAATAATAATGTGAGGGGAGAACTATTACACACTTACCACGAGTGAGCCAGCTGTCACTGCTGGTGTGACACCGGAGTGACACACCAGCTGTCACTGCTGGTGTGACACCGAAGCAGAGTGACAAACCAGCTGTCACTGCTGGTGTGACACCGAAGTAGAGTGACACACCAGCTGTCACTGCTGGTGTGACACCGAAGTAGAGTGACACACCAGCTGTCACTGCTGGTGTGACACCGAAGCAGAGTGACAAACCAGCTGTCACTGCTGGTGTGACACCGAAGTAGAGTGACACACCAGCTGTCACTGCTGGTGTGACACCGAAGTAGAGTGACACACCAGCTGTCACTGCTGGTGTGACACCGAAGTAGAGTGACACACCAGCTGTCACTGCTGGTGTGACACCGAAGTAGAGTGACACACCAGCTGTCACTGCTGGTGTGACACCGAAGTAGTGACACCAGCTGCCACTGCTGGTGTGACACCGAAGTAGAGTGACACACCAGCTGTCACTGCTGGTGTGACACCGAAGTAGAGTGACACACCAGCTGTCACTGCTGGTGTGACACCGAAGTAGTGACACCAGCTGCCACTGCTGGTGTGACACCGGAGTGACACACCAGCTGCCACTGCTGGTGTGACACCGAAGTAGAGTGACACACCAGCTGTCACTGCTGGTGTGACACCGAAGTAGAGTGACACACCAGCTGTCACTGCTGGTGTGACACCGAAGTAGAGTGACACACCAGCTGTCACTGCTGGTGTGACACCGAAGTAGAGTGACACACCAGCTGTCACTGCTGGTGTGACACCGAAGTAGAGTGACACACCAGCTGTCATTGCTGGTGTGACACCATAAAAAGTAGAAACACTTCCATCATCACTCACTCCATCACTGTCTTGACAGCGGCGCGCTAACATCATAGTTCAGATGTCCCTGCAAACTTCAGCGTCTCCACCTTCCTTCAGAGTACACGCACTGTACTTCACTCTTCTAGAATTCATGTCCGGTTAACTGGCTTTCCTGAATCTTTCATAAATGTTACCTTGCTCACACTCCAACAGCACGTTAAGTCATAAAAACCACTTGCCTCCACTTGTTGCTATCTAATACGCTCACACACGCCTGTTGGATGTCCAAGCCTCTCGTATACAAAACCTCCTTTAACCCCTCTCTCCTATCTTTCATTTTCCTAGTTTTAATATATAAGAAAACACTCGTGCTTGTTGTAAGACGACCACAATCTTGGATAATGGCGGCCTTTTTTACGTTTTTTTTTTTTTTTTTTACTATTGAGCGGTTGAAGATAGCAAAAATATTTTAAACAAAGTTATAGAGGACTAAATGATAAACATTTTTCATTATTACCATTTTTATCATAAGTGTAATACAAAGCGAGCTACAGCTGAACTATGATTAACTATTAATACATTTCAGTGTGAGGTGTAAAAGGTATTAAACGAACATTATCGTATGACCTGTTTACCCGGAGACATTTTATGACCTAACTAAGGGGGGTTTTGTTGCTCTAACCAAAAAAAAAAAATGGGGCATACAGCTCTGGTCTTACCCTCCTGGAATTGATGCGTAGAAGGAATGACTCGATAAATAAAGAGCTTTGTGTAAGCATGGAAATAAAGGGAATTTATTATATAACGCTGATCAAATAGAAAATATGACATTGATATTGTTTATCTATATTAAAAAAAATAAAAAAAAAGAGAAAATAATAATCTTATACTTTTCTTGATTTTTTATTAATATAGTTCATTATTATCGTCATCATTATTACCATCATCATCATCACCATCATCACCATCACCATCATCATCATCATCATCATCATCATCATCACCATCATCATCATCATCATCATCATCACCATCATCATCATCATCACCATCATCATCATCATCACCATCACCATCACCATCATCATCATCATCACCATCATCATCATCATCACCATCATCATCATCATCATCATCATCATCATCACCATCATCATCATCATCATCATCACCATCATCATCATCATCACCATCATCATCACCATCATCATCATCATCACCATCATCATCATCATCATCATCATCATCATCATCACCATCATCATCATCATCATCATCATCATCATCATCACCATCATCATCATCATCATCATCACCATCATCATCATCACCATCATCATCATCATCATCATCATCACCATCATCATCATCACCATCATCATCATCATCATCATCATCATCACCATCATCATCATCATCATCATCACCATCATCACCATCATCATCATCATCATCATCACCATCATCATCATCATCACCATCATCATCATCATCATCACCATCATCATCATCATCACCATCATCATCATCATCATCATCATCATCATCACCATCATCATCACCATCATCATCATCATCATCATCATCACCATCACCATCATCATCATCATCATCATCACCATCACCATCACCATCATCATCATCATCATCATCACCATCATCATCATCATCATCATCATCATCATCATCATCACCATCATCATCATCACCACCATCATCATCATCATCATCATCATCATCATCATCACCATCATCATCATCATCATCACCATCATCATCATCATCACCATCATCATCATCATCATCACCATCATCATCATCATCATCATCATCATCACCATCATCATCATCATCACCATCATCATCATCATCATCATCATCACCATCATCATCATCATCATCATCATCATCATCATCATCATCATCATCATCATCATCATCATCACCATCATCATCATCATCATCATCATCATCACCATCATCATCATCACCATCATCATCATCATCACCATCACCATCATCATCTTTAAGTTCTACCATGAAAACAGGGTGAGTTTCTATATGATCTTCACACACACTGAACATGCACTCACAAGTCTGGCAAGAAAACTTGCAATAGCAAGAAATTAAACGCAATATCTTGTCCGGTGCTGGTGGCAGAGTTATGGGTTCAGTGTTAAGTTTCCTTCGAGGCTCCAGCCCCATTCTCATGGGTTAACGTCATGTCCTGACCACTGTTGGACCTGAAGGGAAACTCTGTAAAAATGCTGAGCAGAAGCAGCTGCTGTTGTGGGAGAAACTATGGCCAAGACAGAGTTTGACTGGAGTTGTTATTGCGTCGTTTGTTGTGTAAATAATACGGACATTCATTCCAGGATTGCTCTCTTGATGATCCATATCGTGTTAAGATGAATTCCTCGCCAGCTTTAGGAGTGTAAGTCTTACCTGCATTAGTCTGGTTACATGTTTTCATTTTTACCCTTAAGTGCTCATTTCCCCAGAATCTTTAAAAGTATCGTTTTTTTTCCTTTCAGAAAATTCTGAGAATTGTATTGCATCCAATCGTTGCAAAAAAAGTACTGCTTTTATGTCTCTAAGAATCTCAAATCTCAAGTTACATGGAAATTCTGAATACAGTTTCCCTCTTGCTTCCTGTTTGTGGCCTGAGGAACCAAACTCATGTTCAGTGGAATAAAGTGATGCGAATAACATAGAAGGTCCGTATCTTGGGTTACCACAATGATTAAAACATCGGCATCAGCAACCCCCTCCCCCCTCGTGTACTTTTATTCCACGTTAATGGAGTTGGAGCATTA